>NC_073746.1:213152741-213467741 GCF_029784135.1 Toxorhynchites rutilus septentrionalis
CAGTGTTGTGATTGTCCTTTTCAGTCTCAAGTTATAGCGCGTCAAAGATGGAGTCCACCAAGCAAGAAATTCGTCATATTTACGTTTTCACTACCTGCGAGGTAAAACTGCAACGAAGGCGGCCGAAAAAATTCGTGTAGTTTATGGACCCGACACTGTAACGATTCGCACAGCACAGCGTTACTTTGAACGATTTCGTTCTGGTGTAGTGGCTGTCGAAGATACACCCCGTACTGGTAGGCCAATCATCGTGGAAACCGAAAAAATCGTTGAAATCATCCAAGTAGACCAACATGTGAACACTCGCTTGATTGGCCAGGAACTGGGTACAGACCATAAATCCATTTGGAACCATTTGCAGAAGATTGGATTCCAAAAAAGCTGGATGCATGGGTACCACACGAGTTGACGCAAAAAAATCATTTAGACCGAATCAACGCCTGCGATGCACTGCTTAAACGGAACGAACTCGACCAATTTTTGAAAAAAAAAGGTGATTGGTGATGAAAAGTGGATCACGTACATAATGAAGTTGCCTTCTAAATGGCAACAGGTTTGCGAACAAAACGACGCATATTTGACTTAAATTGGATAATTTTAAGTATGTTAAATAAAGCGTCAAATTTCGATCAAAAATACGACATTTCTTTTTCCCCAACCCTATATTTGGTAGTTTTAAGCTTGATATAATGATTCAACATTATTGATTGAGAGAAAACAAGTGTAGCTCAGTATACAATGTGACATTTTTGATTTAGACCTTATTTGTTTGGAAATATTAGGCGATTTGCTTAAGTGGTCCAATTCCCCCCATTTCCCCTAATACAACTTTTATGAAATCAATCTGAGCTTTTCTGCTTTTAATTATACGCATAGTTTGTTTTGACTTTCTTATTCATTACGACCCTTCAATTGACAGTATTATGATTGCGCATGATTGATTACAATATGTTGTCGAAAGTGTAGAACAAATATCGATGATTGGCAACACATTAGAGAATTGCCTATGTCAGTTTGGCTCAGAACAATATATAATACGGCTGGTGCAATATGAAGCTAAATTCTTATTCGATTCGTGAATCCAATTCGAATGGGTGGAATTTTGGTATTCTCTCCCGCTCAGGTTGGTTCTCTTGAGATAACTGTTGCAGAAAGGAAAACCATTGCATGAGAGTGCATCTCAGTGCCGCTGGAGAATAAACAGGCTGCACAGGTATGAGCCTGTACCAGGTGAGGGAGAAAGAGAGCGAATTGGGGTCTGCATAAACTCACCGCACCTTTGCTCAACCGGTGTGGCTCAGTGGCGAATGGCACAAAGTTTTCCGATGCTCGCTCACTTTCTCAGTTTAGCGTAAGAGGCTGATCTGCGCGATCACGGTTTTACAAGAAGTCGTCGTGGATTCTACGCAAAGGGGACCCCAAAAAGGAAGTTCGCGATATTGACGTGTGGTGCTTCGGGCACTACATTCTTCTGCTTTTGCTGGTCTTAAGCAGCTTTCTGAGGCCAAGCCACGGTTGTGTGAGTGTTATGGGTGTTGTTCTTGTTGCTGTTTTCGTTTCGAGTTCGTCTCTGTCGCGCGCACACCTTTTGAATGCGGCCCATGCGAGTGAAGATCATTCAGTGGTACCAGTTTGAAACAGCATAAAGTGAAAGATTAATAGCAATCATTCCAAGTACTACGCCATACCATGTTGAAAAACTTGCACTAGTAGAAGTGAGGACATGTCATTCCACAGGCCATTGTACTGAAAATTTTTGTACGATTTTGATGTTTTTGTTTTTTACCCACATATTTACGTAACTCCCCGCGCTACACCTCACTGCCCTGAATCAACTACAAAATTTGTAACGTTTTATGAAGGGAAAATATGATTCGATAACCATGCTGAGATGAAGTGTAAAATTAAACTATTCTTCGTGGCTCACCGAAAAACCTGGTCCAGTCATAACAACTACAAGAAAAGGTTCGCTTAAACTCGAATATGGATACTGGAATAGGATGAAATCTCGCTTGATCGTGGACCAACAATTTGCAGCTGTTTAATGGACTCTTGTGGAACCCGCGACGGTACGAAAAAGTGTCTCCTAAAGTATATTTCCATAAATTTCACAGATGAGTGGGGTTAAGTGCAGTTGACATCTGGCAAAAAAGTGAAAATAAAGTTGGAAATGCTAAAGCTGCTGAGGGCACACGGAAGAGTGTAGTGCATCGTGTGTGGAAAATTAGTTTGTGTCTGTGGCGGATGCATGTAATGTCTTTCTGCTGTTTCCAAAAAAAATAGTCGATTTTCTGCAAATAAAATTAAGTCAAATGATGGTCGTCGCTGATGTGAGGTGAAAATTAAACCACACATACAGCTTCATACATACAGATGAGCCTTCTAGTGTATTCGTCGCTGTTAAAATGAAAGTGTTAATGCGAATGTGTTGATGTGTTTGTATCCAGCGAATGTAACCACCGTCATTCAGCTCGACGGGGCCCGACAAACCTTCTGCGCCTGGTCATTGCTCGAGGAGCAGAGACTGCGCGGAAAAGTAGCTGAAAACAACAAACTCTCGTCCTGTGCCACGCTGACGGTTCTACGAGTGTGAGGAATTTTGCATATTACCACTGCTGAATTGGAAGATGAAATCGGAATACGACAACGCGTGTCTGTGAGAAATGTATAACAATAAGGTCATAACAAGGTATGAATCGAATGATTTATGTTATTTACTTAGCTTTAGAGCTCTTCTGCATAGCCTCTCGTCTGGTTTTATTACAACCCACTTGTTGTTAAAAATGTACCTCATTTACCACCAACATCGACGGGGTTGTTGTGGCTGTTGTTTCCTGCAGACGTGTAGTCTCTAAAGCCCAACAAGAGTGTTTAAATGTTCGGAAAACTTTCTGTTCTTCGTAGAAGCATGTTTTACCATCATATCAATAGAAGTCAATCTAAGCTAATGGACATCTAATGAAAATCCTGACATTATACCGAGGGCTGTTTGATATGTTTTGAGATTCACGATCACTTGTTACAAATCACCAAATCTGATATCGTTTGCGATGTTTGATCATTTCAACAAAAAATTTAATTTCGCCGTGGCCTAATTCAATGACAGTGTGCCGATCAACTTGTTTCAACTTTTGGAGATGAAGCACCAACTCGAACCATAGGATGTCGCTGATTCTCTGAATTCAACCGTGGTCGTCTTGCGTTCCAGGACAAATTTCGTGGGGGACACCCAAGATCGTTTATATTGAAATTTTTTTCACGTGCCGTATCGTGAGATTGAGACACTTCTGGGCGTTAGTTTCACTTCAATACATTCAATATTTCACAAACTTTTGGCCGTTCAACTAATGCGAGCGTTCATACAACGACTCGACCGAATGATTTCTTGGACGTCCAAAATATCGTGTTTGTGCCTTCGAATCCTGATTTATCCCGCAATGCATTCTTCTAATTCCCGATATTGATAATAGTATGCGTGACCAACGTTTTTCGACTGTTTTTCTGCTGCCATAATCCTATTGATTCGGGTCGGATTTACTACGCCAAACTATGAGAAACAGTCCCGAACCATAATATTTCCATAGTTGGTTGGCGTTGATTGGAGATGTCTGTCCCTCATCACTCTTTCGCCAAACCATCCATGCAAGTTTCCATTGAAATATTATTTCCAGTTGAAGGATATTATCGGCAAAAAGAGGGCCTAAGAGATTCTGCGGATTGATTTTTTTCCAATTGGAAAACGCTTGCGTCTATTTATGCGGATAATCAATCGTTTAAATGAACATTCGTTCGCATAGCTAGACGTAATCACCAGCTTGCTCTGTCTGTTGCGTTAGTATTTACATTTTCGATAATAGTCAAAACGTCTCCGTCGGTAGTTTCAGTTGTTATCGGATAAAACCAAGAAGGATTGGAAGAAATTTAGTGAAATTGCTGGAAAAGGTGCTCTGGATTCGTTGCGAGTTTATGATAGTACTTTTTTCCTGAATACTCTGGGATATAATGAGCGCAGCAGGTTCGTGTTTTTCAATTAATTGAATTTGTAAAGGTAATCTGCAATGTTGGTAATTTTAGCAACATGATTTACCGATATCACGATCAATCACTTACAGATGGTGCAGTGACTTACACCAACGGTATGAGTAAATGCAGAGTATGTGGAATAATTCAATATCGAATCCGAGGTGTTATAATGCTAAGAGCCAATATTATTTTAATTTTACTACTGATCTGATTCTTTCATTATCTATTTGAAGATTCAAATGCAGAATTTTAGGTAATTATAACATTAAAAACACAATTGTTTCTCTTTGTTCATCGCAGTGCAGAAAATAGTAATTATATGAGCAGCGTTTCAATGGTTTCTTATATTCATATATTAGGAAACACTAAGTAAAAAGACACTATATTGACAGACATGTTTGGACTCTACAAAGAATGTGATTCAAATGTAGATTTAGCTTATAGCACATAATACTGACAATGGTTGATTTCCAAACGATGTATTAAAGCTGTATGGAACTACGTCCGTTATGCGGACAAACAGTGATTTTTTGGAAAAATTTTCAAAATTGCTCAATCGTTTTCGAACAAAAAATGTTTGTTTGCACGTTGAGCAAACGTATTACATTGCGTAGAATGCATAACGGCGAAAAAGTCGATTTCGTTCATTTTGTCGCTTACGTCTCCTATACAAAGATGGGCAGCGTAAGAAGCACCGCAACTCAACTCAATCGGGTCATCTTCTAATTCGGATAGCGACCCGGACATGGTCAAGAATCAATCGAATGGCACACTGAAACTGTAATAGAAAGTATGTTACAGCTATACAACTAGGAGAAAATAGCAACTGCAGATAGGTTTGCTTGAATAAAAATCAATAACTGAAAAAAATGAATCCGTTGACCAGTATTTCCCGATTAGAGGGCATTCTTTCCTGCCATGCGACAGAGAATGTGCAGTCCTGAAAAAGAAGATAAATAAGGTGGATCGCGTCTACACAGTACAGCTGTATGGAGATCTTAGCAAATGGGTTTCCTAGGACAATATATTGGATGTGCAAATCTTTGAGGCAAGAGATATTGTTGACTTCAAACCACCAAAGGGGCAAAAGGTGCACTTCAAGGTTTCGCGGTTCAACCAATTTTCTCATTCGGAAGATTTGCAGTACCTGGTGGTGGCTCTTCGGCCTCTGCAATCGAAACCAGAACAACTGAGTCTTCCTGCCAATCCTGCATATACAGGTTGAGAAATTCCGATCAACATAGAGAAAATTGAGTGGTTTTATAATGAGGTTTTATAATGTAATTTTGACAGATTGACCTATGTATAACACAGAATCCCGATAATCCAGTTCAAGTGACTAAGTTCAAGTTATGAATTGTCCAAAAACCATTTAGAAGTTTGCTTGCAACAATTCAAAATTTGTTTAATGAATATGAAATATTCCAATCAATTTACATGACTTTTCATAGCAGCTGCAAAAATAAAACTTTTTTAAGTGTTATATGACTGTAAAATCAGAGATTAAGAATGCAGATGGTGAGCGCGTCGATTTTCCAATCCGGAAGTTAAGGGTTCGAACCCCACCACCGTATAACACCTTTTTTCGGATTGGCAATTCGTTCGACAACCTCAACCTCACCTCAATTAAAAACTGTGGAAGTGCTCAAAGAACGCTAAGCTGAGTGGCAGGCAAAACCCCGCAGTTCTACGTGCTTTTTATATATTACGTAACGCTAAAAGTATTTCAAAATATCTTCTATTTCCCTCCATAACGTATTTTTGTATCCCATAGATTGTGCTCTGGTAGACTGTACACTTCTTAGTTCTTCTTCTTTTTTTGGCTTTAAGAGGGTTTAAACCACTTCTTAGTTGCTCTCCGTGATTGACCTGAACCAGCGAATCTGCACAAAGAGCACACTGAACGACTCTTGGAAGTAGCAAATCATTCTCATTGTGCAAGTTCCGGTAATTCAAGCATTAAATAGTCAATAATGACACCGGTCACGTCCTGTAATCACCAGGGAAATGAAGGAATGTTAGCATGATATTCACGGCAAGAAAAGTCACCTCTATGGCGTAGTTCCTTGGCAAAAATCATGGAAGGAAAAAATGTTAGTGGAAAAGGGGTAAAAAGAATCAACCTGAAAAGGTCGCCAAGAAACTTCTTTAATATTCCTCGAATAGACGATATATTTTTCAACCTGAGAAGATCGCTGAGAAAATTGCTGTCTTAGGGGTTTATTCATCCTCCTTAGGGGCTTTGGACTCTCTGCTCTGATTCTCAATAGTTTCAGGTTCATTTTGGACATGCTATTATAGAGATCCGTCATTCACAGATAGAGTTTGTATTTTTGTATTCCTTATGCATTAAAAGTTGTTCTTGTCCCTTTTCATTCTCCGTAAGCACTTTCCCCTTCGATATTTCTCAAGGTCTGTGCCTAGAGGCCAGGACGAAAACTTGACATAGGACTTTGAGGACAAATGCTTTTGAATTGAGTTTTTGTAACTGTTCAGAAACCCGTAAATTTCACTCATCCGAAACTCCAAATGGAAGCCTTAGAAAAACCTTGTATCATATGAACTGAACTGAACTGAACTGAACGGATTGTGAGATAAATCAGATAAATATTCCAACATCAACACGAAAAACTTCTCTTGTTTTCTAACTGTAACTTAGTATCGATGCTCACAAATATACATAAAAATCTTTATTGATAAAATGGTCCCAATAGAAGTATCGATTAATCGATCGGTCGCCTTTTTCTTTCGTTTATTTAATATAGATGAATACGATAAGGATCCATCATATTACAGTGCCTTCCCCAGGCACTGTAATATGATGGATCCTTATCGTATATGATGGATCCCCAGTTATAACTAGCCCCAGTGTGGCTAGTTATAACTATATCGCCAGGTGATGCAGATTTGAAGCGTGAGTGTACGCTTTGGAACCTCTCAATCGGCAGCCAGTTTAGTTCATCCTTTGCAAAATTTTGAAGGTTACCTACGTACTCAATATCGTATCCTTAATGATAGCGACGTGCATTGAACACGATATGATTAGGCAACAAATTTTCTAATAAAATCTCCAACAACGTTAAACCTTTTAAACCAGGCTCTTGGCGAAACATTGAGGATACTTTGGAGAGTGTCGCCATTGCCAGGTCATCTCCTTTCCTTTGATTCTGATAAGTGCCTGCTATCGGCAAACGTAGAATAATTTTTAATACATATCGATTCACCTTGTCCGTCACGAAAAAAAACATGTGAGAACGAATAACGCCCGAGTTTTATACAAACATGTTTTTTTTCTTCCCTCACAGCACAAACCGCGAGTAAAATTATAAAAACATACCTACTTTATTCGTTGAATTGTTTACTTGTTTTACTGTTTTCAGCGTGTGTGCTATAATAAAAAAAATCTGAATAAATTTCCTATCCCTTGGTTTTGCGTAATATGCATTTGAAATCCCTTAATTTTCCTTCCCATTTTCGTAGAGTAACCCCCTTATATAGAAATCAAAAGTCGTAGTTCTACGTCAAAACTTAAAGTCATGAAACCGATAAGAAGACAAATTCATCACCTGCCTGTTTTGTAATATAACTATTGACTATAGCTGCCGTATTGAGAGTCACCTTATGTTCGATGAGTTTCAAGATATTTTGAGCCACCCTGTACTTCAGTGGAGCTATCGCATGTCAAAATACAAATATAAACCGAAATCACTCTCTAAGGGATTTCTCGTGAAATTAAGTTTATTCAATCAGATATCTTGGATAATTCATCAGTTTAGTCGGCTTGTTCACATATTCTAGGAGTTGAACAGATATTTTTTAATCTCAACGATAAATTCACATAGAAATTACTTTGATGTTTGGGGGCACAGTGGTCAGTGGTGGATAATAACATACAATGTTTTGTTTACTAAAGCTGATATACCTTATCCCATTCTGCTCTTAAGGTGAAGGTGGAAGCTAGCCACAAATGGCTCGCACGAAAATCAATAATTTTGCGAAACAGTGTGAAGAAAATGATCGTTCTCGAATACTTTCCATCAAGTAATATCAACCAAACTCTAATCGATTACTCACAAGATATCAAATTTTCATCTGCCTTCGCACTGTATAGTGAAAAACATCGGAAAACTCAAGTAATATCAACCAAACTCTAATCGATTACTCACAAGATATCAAATTTTCATCTGCCTTCTATTACCCCATTTTTACACGTGTGTTTACCTATACTACTACAATTTTTTTTTTTTTTTTGGCAGACTTATCTCACTTCTTAACTAGGCGAACCTAGCCAGAATTTTCACCTGCCCCCGGGCTTCTGAATGCCAAAGGGGGACTAGGCTCTGCGGAATGCACGTATCTGCATGCTCGTGCTGTTTCAGTCCTGACCGAGAAATTGTCGGACAATCGCGCAGGTGCTAAGGATGACCGACTTTTGGATGCCGGCCAATTCCTTCTCCATGTTCAACACCTTTAGCGCTTCCAGAAGTGTCTTCGGGACAATTCCAGTTCCAGAGAGAACGACTGGAACAATTCTTGGGACCTCCCTTAGCCCCCACAGTTCCTTGAGCTCCACGGCCAATGGTCGGTACTTGCAGATTTTGCGACCGTGGGTCTCCTCCAGATTCTGGTTCAGTGGAATAGCGACATCGATGATGGTGACTTTGCGGTCGCTCTTGTCGTAAACCATTATATCTGGCCGGTTGTGGTGGATCGAGAGGTCGGTCAGAACAGTGCGATCCCAGTACAGCTTGAAACGGTCATTTTCCAGGACAGGTGCAGGCAGGTACCGGTAGTTTGGTACGTTGTCTTCCAGTAGAGCACATTGAAGCGCCAGTTGTCGATGAACAATACGGGCCACGTTGTTGTGGCGCTCGGTGTAGGCTGCGTTGGCCAAAACGGTACAGCCTCCCATAATGTGCTCTATGTTTTCACCTGGTTGATGGCACATCCGGCAAATGTCATCAACGTCTTGATGCCAGACGTACCGCCTGCAGTTTCTCGTCGGCATTATCCTGTCCTGGATGGCTATCATGTCGGCTTCTACTACTGAAGAGAGTTCACCACGCGTTAGCCACAGATTAGATGCGGCCTTGTCGACGTGTGGCCGGTCCAGTTGATGGGGGTGGGCACCATGCACTGCCTTCTGCTTCCAAGCTGCAATCTTCTCCTCCACTGTCTGCAGATTGCAGTTGAGTTGGTACTCCGCTTGCGCCAAGTGCAGAGCGCTGTATCCTCTGTCGGCGGCGCAGACAGCCCGATATAGCGCGTTTTGGTTGGCGCGTTCTGCGAAGTACTCGCGCAGTTGTCGTACCTGGGCAACACACAGTGCAGATATGTCGACTATTCCAAGTCCCCCTTCTTTGCGTGGCAGTGAAACTCTCTCCAGTGCCGATTGAGGATGGTGCATTCCGGCCTCTTTGAATGCTTTCCTCATCCTCCTCTCAAGGTCCTCTAGGTCAGTTTTGCTCCATTTGACTACACCAAAACTGAAGGTCAGCAGGGGAACCGCGAATGTGTTGATCGCGCGTACCTTGTTCCCCGCGTTGAGGAAAGTCCTCAGGACACAGATCACTCGACTCAAGAACTTGTCTCGCAGCTCCGTCTTGATGTCGGAGTGGCGAATCCCGGTGAGCTGTCGGAATCCAAGATATTTATAGGATTCGCCACGAACCATGTCTCTTATGAACTCGCCGTCATAGACCTCGTAACCTCCGGATTCGGTAAGCTGCCCTTTCAGCAGATGGACACAGCGGCACTTGTCGAGGCCGAACTCCATGCAGATGTCCCTGCTTATGTCTTCGACAACCCGGATAGCTACACCTAGACGCTGACGTGAATCAGCGTAGACCTTGAGATCATCCATGTAGAAGGTATGGGTCACTTCTTCGTGGGCGCCGTCGCCATACCTTATTTTATAGCCATGACCGTTCCTATTGAGCGTCCTACTGAGGGGGTTCAGTGCCAGACAAAACCAAAGCGGGCTGAAAGAGTCGCCTTGGAATATCCCCCTCTTTATCTGCAGCGTTCTAGACTGCAACACATTTTCCCCATCACTGAGGTGCAGAGACGTGCTCCACTGCCTCATCGCATGCTGCAGGAACCTAACGACGACGGAATCAATCTTGTATAGCTCCAATACCCGGACGAGAAACGAGTGAGGTATGGAGTCATAAGCCTTCCTGTAATCGATGTAGGCCATACTTAGGTTCCGCTGGTTATATACCGCCTGGCCGACTATGGCTGCGTCGATGATGGCCTGGTCTTTGCAGCCATGCGTATTTTTCCTGCATCCTTTCTGCTCTTCTGCGATGATGTGATGCTGTTCGCAGTGAGCAGAAACTTTGGCGGTAATTATGCTGCTCAGTATTTTGTACAGACTCGATAGGCACGTTATCGGTCTGTACTTTGATGGGTTCAATGTGTTGCTGTCTTTCGGGAGGAGGAAGGTGACGCCACGGGTGGCGAATTCAGGAAGGTTGTGTGGGTCACGTAGCACCTTGTTGAAGCACTCAGCTATCTTTGGATGTGCGACGGTCAGCTTCTTGTGCCAAAAGTTCTGGACACCATCGGGGCCCGGTGCTGCCCAGTTCCTCAGGTACCGCGAGGCTTCGCGGAAATCGTTCTCTCCGACGATGATAGCTGGCATCTCTCCAATTTCACCACAACTCTCCTCCTCCCGTCTTAACCACATTTGCCCGTCGCGATGTTCTACTGGGGTCTCCCAGATACCAGCCCAGAAGTTCGTCACATCGCTAATATCTGGCAAACCTTCGCGGTAGTCGGGCTTCTCGTCGCTAATGTGGTCGTAGAACGCTTTCTCGTTATCTCTGAACATCCGATTTTGTTCCTGGCGCTTTGCAGAGTCAGAGTAACGTTTCAGCCGTTTTGTAAGGACGCTCAATTGCTGTACCAGTGTGTCGAGTTTTTCCGTCAGCTGGTGAGCTCCCAGCTGGCGAAGTTCAGTAGGCCGCACGATCACAGCAACTTGGCGACATAATTTCGCCGATCTGCTGCCTCTTTTGTACGCCATCAGTCTTCCAATTGCGGCGCGCTTGTTTAGGATCTGTTGCTCCAATCTCCTTCGCCATGGAGGCTCACGCCTTTCACGGAGATGTTGGAGCAGTCTGCCTCTTGGCCTAATACGGTATCCTAAACTTTTGGCGGTCGCCACAGCAGCACAGTAAACTTTCAGTTGCAGCTCCTCCATGTTCTCAGCATCAACCAAGTGCAGCGGAAGAACGTGCTCGTTCATGAGCTTTACTGCACTTGTCAGCCTGCGGGAATGCTGTAACTTCGGGATCCTGGGGCGCGACAAAGGGTCCGTGTCGCGGAACTGTGAGATCGCCTCGTCGTAATGGAAGACCAGATCGCGTAGTAGTTGTTGATCTGGCTGTGGGTCTTCCGGCTCAGGGGGTTGTTGTACTGTGGCCTCCACCGGTGCTGATTCGCGTGCCCCACTCGCGAATGAATTGCTCAGCCGTACTGAACTTCGTCTTGACACATCGCTTGCTCTGCTTGTTCTGGAGCTTAGTTCTCTCTGCACCTGCTGCTTGATCTCGTCGACTTGCGTTTGGGAGAGCATATTGTTGCGTACAATCGCTCTACGCCTCGCGTTCATCGCGTTTTGGTCAAGCCTCCCGACGAACTCTGGATACGCTTCCTCGAACATTGTTAGTATTCGAGGGCGACCGCTCATGTCCGTCTCCAAAGCAGTGCAGATGTAATAGGCGCGGATCACGAATTCGTTCATTTCGTGTGTCCACATGATCCGTCGCCTAGTAGTACCCACAAGTGTGGACGACTGTCGTCTGACAGTCGCAACACGCCTCGTAGGCGCAGCGTTTCGTTGGTGATGTCGATGGCTGCTGTTTCCGTGTGGCGGTAGCTCTTCGGGTTGAACCCGGCTGGTGGCCCGCTCTTGCACCTCGCCCTCCAGCCGCTGGCCGCTCGCTCTTACTCCCGTTCCAGGACCAGCTCCAGTCAGGGGATCCTCCTCGGGCGATCGCATTCTAAGTATTCTTCGTGAACGTAGCTCCATTTTCTGGGTGTATCTCCTTTGCCCGGGAGACAGCGGGTTGGCAAGGCCTCCATGACCCGGGAGGCCTTCCCCGGGAGAGATATAGCGCTCTGACTCGCTCGCACCCCCTCACTTAGCCACTTTCGACACCCGTTCTCGGAGCCAAGACCAGGTGTGTGTTTCCAGTTCACGCCCGATCTAAAAATGTCGTCATATGATCTTCGTGGAGGCGTGAGATAGGAACATTTGAGACCAACGGGCAGGCTTCTACCCTAGTGTTGATCCCCATTTGAGAACCTTTTTTTTCTGTATTATAGTGACTTTCAACGCTTCTGGCTGGTTCGTCACTTTTCCTTCCATTTTGGAAGAGTGTCGGGAGTGAGAATTGAACTCGTGATCTTGAGCGTGAGAAGTATGGATGTTACCTCCACGCCAGATCGGCTCCACATACTACTACAATGGCTAGCTTCCACCTTCACATTAAGGGGGTTCCTTTAGTGACTTTTACCCTGGAAAAATATGCCACACCAACTAAACCAAGCCTGCGAAACGTTATCTGTTTCTTACTACGTTTTTAATGAAGATGAGAAAATTTAAATTACAACTGTAATTGAATAGGCCAAGCTTATTTAATACATGTACATACTATTTCAATGATGATTTAAACTAATCTGGACGAAAAAACGCATAAATCTATCCCATTTAGCATGATATATGCCAGTGACCACATTACCTCCTGGTCAAACAAATGTTTGATTGTTCAACTTTTTTTCTAATGACGAAAAATGTACTGGATTAAATTTTTATAGTAAAGCCGCTTACTATCAACAATAAGTTGAGCTACAATATGCTTCTAAAAACGGGGATTGAATCGGTATGTGGACGCTAGGAATGGGAATCCTTAGGGTGACTACTATGCCCCCACTTACTCCACGTTCAATGAACACTGTCAAAAAAGCGCAAGAATTTGTTTGCATCACGAACTCCTAGACATACACATATAAAAACCAGACGTTACATTGTTACCCCCAATCTCATTGAAAATTGATTTCCTTCGTTTATGTCTTATGTAAATTGAATAGAGTGTAGTTTTGTTCTTGAGAACCGAAAAAAGTCATCCAAAATATATAATTCATTATTACCATTTTGCAACACTGAATTTTTTCAAAGTGCTTTCATGGAAAAACTAGTAAAGTAATGTTCAACATAAAAACCAACACAGCCAAGACGTTCAGTGTTCTGTGTGATTTTAATTACTTTAATTTAAAATAAAAGTACGATTTTTTCTTGAATTTTTCATGTATTCAAAAGGATTTGAAAAGATATGATGTCCTTTAATAAGAAAGGATAGAAATATAATTATAAGGAAGCCATGACAGGAGTGTAAGGCAATAGGGTTATGAGTTGAGTTTTTTCTAACAATTTCAACTGGTACAGTAATCGTTCGTTACTGGTCTGCTTTTTAACTGGGCGAACGTTAACTGGTCCTTGGACGCCATATTCAAATAGAAGATTTGCTGTGAGGGGCATTCGAATGTAATTTGAAATGTTATGAAAATTAACATTATTTTCGCATGACAAAAACATTGATTAAATTACAGAAAAATAATTTCCTCAAAATATATTTCATACCTGTTGTCGCACTCAATGCGAAACTTCCATTGGAATCCTTTTTTTCATCCAATTTCATGATCAACGCGAATCAAACAATTCATTGAAGTTCCCCTCGATTTTATTTGACGTTTAACATTCCGGACCAGTTAAAACGCGAATATCGATAACTGGTCTTTCCTTTTCGCCCAGTTAGTGAATGTTGACTGTAGTCTAGATGCTGCTCAACCTCACCTCGAAACAATGTTCAAATCAGAAACATTCCCTCTTGTCGACAGAGGGTAACAATATATATTATGCTATTTTTATATCATGAAATAAAAACAAATAGACTTGTTGTAGAAGATATTGCATGAGTGAAGAGTCTCACGGGTTACCCCACTGCATATTGTTTGTTTTGCTTTTCCCGGGCATAATTGGTCGCAAATTATGTAACCGAATCGTGATCTGTGGTAAACGCGAATCGCGAAAAAAAACATTCTCAGCCGTAAGACTGCCAAATGGCAATGTTATGTATGCTATTTTTGCATTAATCACGACGAATCACAATAAAAAGTAAAAATATGTGGAAAACGGGAGAGCCTGCCGAAACTGGATAAAGGTTTGTCTGGCGCTCAACGAGAGACACTGTTGCAGCCACAGCAGCCGAGCCCTACCCGCTTCACCTGCTATCCAACCAATGGTAGGTCTAATCAATTCTAATTAGAGGAATAATAATATAGTGTCATTTTACCTCTCAATTTTCGCAAGATCATTTTATCAATCTCAGACAGAAATAAAAACTGTCACGAAGAGGTTTATAAAATTAAGTTTTGCTTTCATTTAAAATTCCCATTACTTGCAAATAAATTGGAACTGTTAGCCAGACAGAAGTCTTCTGAAATAATAATTCACGAATTTAGCAACCACACGTCAAACTTGAACAAATATGTTTTAACTATATAGTTTTCTATTGTACGCAACACAAATTAACAATTTGACAGATAGTTCACATGCTAATGATAACATACACTTACGGTTTTATGAATGAATATCAAAAAAGCAAAAAATAACATGTTCTTTTTTGGAAACAAATCTCAGAAACGAATGAAAATAGTATCTCAAGATTTCAAAGTAATGAAGCAAACCTTCGCAAAGAATTAAATAAGAAAATTCTCACCCACGTTTAGAGTGTGTTATCCTATGAAATTAATTGTATGACTGAATAAACATGGATTGGACTTTCAATGGAGACATACGCTGAAATAAATAATATGAGTGTTATTTACACATCTTGATTAGAAACACTTCGACCAACAGGTCCCAGTAGATACACTCCTTAATTTGTATACAGAATCCCGTTGATTTGATTTGTGGATTCGCATCTCGTCACTCCCGCGAGCGTTTAATTTTAAACAGCTTTCTCAGTACTCTTGGTACACACATTCCGAGATGTTTTCACACTTTAATGGGTTCTGTTTACTTTTCTCCCCTCGACTTCGCAGCCACTCGAGGAAATAAAAAAAATCTCATTATTTCCTCCAAATATATTCCATTTTGTTTACGTTTCACGCAAATGTGGTTCATCGATGTCTGTTTGATAATAAAATAGCGTCAAATCATAATGAAACAATTTTGATTGATGATTTTTAATTGATAGACTATCTTGAATATTCTTTTTCAAGTGTTATGTAAAATACATAACTGTGTAGACTGCAACTAACCAGATATATAAAGAAGGACAAGTTCAAGTACAATTTTTCGGACCATGCACGTGACAACATGCCGGACTTCGCAGTGTAAAACCGGATGGGCACATGTCACCGTTGGTCAGAGACATGCAGAAAACCCATAATTTCGACTTTCTGTTCATTACAAGCAATTGTCTTGGCCACCTGACACGACATGGTGGTACAGTTTACAAATGCTTACTTAGTCATGCTTATTTTACATACGTCATCTCATTTATAGGTCGAACTTGAGCGGCAATCGATAGAGCCTCTGAAATAGAGCAGGACAACAGTTGCATGCGACAGACAGATGGTACTGATGCCGAGCATTATACCTCAGAGTTTCTGTTCGATACAGTTTGGTTGAATTTGCTACTGTTTTTTTTCGTATTTCATAGTCGCAATCTCATAAGTCTTTCAAACAGACAAAATTGTTCATGGATTTATATGTGTTTTCAATTCTAGTCATGAAATTCAACGAAGTCTATGAACTAGTAAAGTAAAACAAGTTGCGTAAGTTGAACTATATAGAGGAGAGTGGTGCTGAATCGACCCTTTTTGATTATAATGGCCATAAAGTTTCTAAAATATTAGTTTTTTTCGCCTTCATTGTTGATCTGTAGGGGAGAGGGGGCACATTCGGACACTTATTTTTCCTTGATTTTTAATATTTTTTTGTAAACTTAAAAAAAAATCCTGAATTCATCTTGGTTTTCATTTGGACATCAATGTACCATATGAGCGTGTAGAGGTGTGCGTTGATGCGAATACGAATGTTTTATTCGAATTTTTGAAAATTGCCTTTTGTCCGAATGTACCCCATGTGTGGGGCAGTTTCAGACAATCCTGGGGCACTTTCGAATAACGAAAAAAAAAAATTAAATTTTATCTTTTTAATGTTTTTTTTTCCAAAATATATATTTTTATCAAGGCTCATATGGCGTTAGCCTGACGGGGCCGGAGTTCAATATTTTGACAATTTTTCTTATTATCAATGTTAGTAATATTTAACCGATTACTCGCGGTCGGCTCGAGGTTAGTATTACAAGTGTTCTCGTAATTGGGATGTTGCTGTCTCCAATGCTCTGTACGTGTGCCCGACACGGGATACTTCCTATTGGGATGCAGCTGACCATTAATCAGCAACGCCCCCTAGTATGTACCCCATATCTAGCGTGGTGCGTCTTCTCGACTCGAGGAATCCAGGATAGAATGGTCACTAGCCGGCGCAATCATCAGCTCGTGTAGAGTTGTCATGAATTTTAATGTTTATCAACAATTACTTTAGTTCCTCTTGTTTCCGGCATATTCGACATTTTTCTGTTTGTATATGTCTGAAAGAAAACTGCTTGCTATGAGAGTCAGTAAAAATTCGTGATTTTGCTTTCTTCCGTTTTCGAGTGGTGATTTTCCACTCCCAAAGTAAAATCTATCTGTGCTGTAGACACAATGTTCTGTAGCATTGTTGTATTACCCGTTGACTCAGTTGCTACTTCCGCTCTAGTAGGTGGAATCATTTGAGCATTCTAAGTCCTTGTCCGAAAAAAAACTTTCCTGAGAATGGATAGAATGTCATTTTGAATCCAGCTAAGATATTACTCAGAATGAATGAAGCATTATAAGCCGATGCAACTATACCTGGAATGTCGTGTATAGAAATAGTTTTTCCAAAATGGTTGAGTAGCCAATCGTTCTGGAAAACTGAGAGCTTTTGCTTGAAAGGGCCCATAAAGGGCGAACACGAAATTATTGCGGCACCGAAAATGTCATGCCTATTTTCTTATAATGTTTAGAATCAAACCAAAATTTTAGGGTAGTTTTATACATATATTTACTTCAAAAATCAAAAGAAAAGTTAATCGATGGAGCCTTGAGTGTAAAATTGAACGCATTTTCGCTTGATGCCCTCCATCAAAGTCTTTACAGTGTCATCCGGTACCAGTTTCTCAGTTTTTTTTTCTATTTTCTTAACTGGTCCTTCTCGTCTTTGACTGTCTTCTTGCTCTTCCGAAGTTCCCGCTTCATTATTGCCCAGTACTGCTCCACCGGGCGCAGCTTCGGACAGTTTGGCGGGTTCATGTCCTTTGGAACAAAATGGACAGAATTGGCCTCATACCACTCCAGGACACTTTTAGAATAGTGGCATGATGCCTAATCTGGCCAAAATAGCGGAGCTTTGTCGTGCTGCTGCAAGAACGGCAAAAGGCGCTTATCGAGGCACTCAGATTTGTAGATCTTGCCATTTACTGTGCCCTTTGTCACGAAAGGCTCACTCCTCAGTCCGCAAGAGTAGATGGCCTGCCAAACGAGATATTTGGAGGCGAACTTCGACATTTTCTCCTTCTTAAATTTGTCGTCCACATCGAACTTGCTCTTGCTGGTGAAAACTCCAACCCCGGAATTTGCTTAAAATCGGCTTTTATATACGTTTCGTCGTCCATCACACAGCAGCCATATTTTGTCAGCATCTTCTCGTAGAGCTTCCGTGCACGAGTTTTAGCCGTCGAGTGTTGCCGCTCATTGCGGTTTGGGAAATTCTGTACCTTGTATGTATGTAGTCCAGCTCTCTTCTTTGCATTCTGGACGTAGCTCTGCGACATGCCGATCTTTTTAGCCAAATCACGGCTTGAGACGTTGGGATTTGCTTTAATCATCCGCTTCACCTTTCCCTCTGTCTTTTTGTTCTCCGGTCCCGGTTTTTTCCAGCTCCTTTGCCGTGGTCCAACGTCAACCGCTCCTGGAACCGCTTCAACACTCTTGAGACGGTTGAATGGGGAATGTTCAACATTTTTCCCAACTTCCGGTGCGACAGGTCAGGAAATTCCAGGTGTTTGGAAAGAATTTGTTCTCTCGACTCGCGTTAATTCACCTCCATTTTCGTTGAATCGAAAAACACGACTTCGAGTTTGACAACATGTAGACAATACACATCAATGAGAAAGTGTGCAAAATTTGGTTGATTTTTACTCAATGGTAAAAAAGTTATGCCCTGTTGAATGTGTCGCAATAATTTCGTGTTCGCCCTTTAACTGAAACATCCAGCGGTTGTCAGCGATTTGTGACGTAAGGTGGAAAATTGATTGTTTCCAAAGTGCAATGCCTTTTTGATTGATTTTTATTTTATAAAATTGATTCATTCACGTTGCTTTTTGCTACATTTTTCAAATGTTCCAGAACATTGAGAAACAGTTTTCCCGTTATGCAACCGTTAGTTGGGAAATTAGCAAAGACAATGGACCCAGTTGGACCACCTGTGAGCCACCATGAAAACAATCTATTCGAAACTAGTTCGATAGCTCTTTCCATGTCATTTCGTTGATGCTGGTTCTATCGGTTTTCTGTCTGTAGTTTCGAACCATCATTAGGTTTGTTAGTAAACAACAATCAGACACAAATTTTCTGAGGTATTAAACAGTGTCCGAATGTGCCCCACCACCAGCCGAAGACAAATCATAATTTCGTCTAATAAATAGACCTTTATTTCCCCGTTGTATGCACCTTTTTTCATTTCATATTAGTTTCTAACTGAGGTGGTGTACTTAAATTTCTAAATCGTTCACAAAGGAATTAGGGAAATACTTACAACTTCAAGCTCAAAAGTTTCGGAACGTGTTTGAAAAAGGGCACTGTGGTGTTTTCGTAAGAATTAAACGACCAGGAGATGTCAAATCATATGACAGCTGTTGGTGGAAGGCCTGGTAACTTACTTATATTTTTAATTTGGTTTAAAATTGTACCACTTAATTTTTACAAGCGTTGTCCGAAACTGTCCCCCCCCCTTCCCCTATATGTTTTTATCCTATTCGTTTATTTATTTAGGCTCATTAGGATTTTAATCGTGTACATGTAACATATTTTTGTATCTCCTGTTTTGACTAAACCTAGGTTCCATACAGCGGCATAGTGTAAGGGGGCGGGGAATTTTCGTTTTGGATGTGATAAAGGATGCCACTACGAGTGAAGACATCCGTTATGAAGTGTGACAGTTCAGCTTTCATGGAGTGCCTTCCACAATTTTCAACAACGCTCCAACCATGTCGAGTTCAAATGAAGGACCTCAGAATGAAAAAAGTCATATTCAAGGGTTTGTATACCATTTTTAGGCCACAGAAATTATCCTAGATGATGCCTATTATTAGACATCATTGGAAGTGTTACAGTTCATGGGACTTCCAAGAAAAGCTACAGAATTTTACAGTGAATTTGATGCTGTTACTAACTATTTGCGTTTCTATGGCACCTAGTGAATGAATACACGAGCTAAATTGGGTCGACATGTGATTTTAACAAGACTACCCCACATGCCACATAGCACACGAAATTCATCTCTCGTTTAATTGTTTTATATTATTTATTTATTTATTTACTAGCTGACCCGGCAAACTTCGTCCCGCCCAATATTTATTTTTTTACGATCATGGGTCCAATCGCAGAACTGTTCATTGATTCATCTTCTAATTGACCCTTTACAATGTACTTTTAATATAAATTTCCTAGTAATTTTACCAAAACTCGTCATTAAAATATCAGATTATTTTCAGACACAATTCTTGTCCAAGATTTTCAATAACTTGCAAATAACATGCTTCTCCGTTACATCGATAACCCTAAACCGGATAATTTCTTCTTCGAGTTTTGCTCTTATCAACACATTCAGCGATCCATTTTTATCCATATAGTTAGAAAATGATATACGAGTGCGTTTATCACATTAGCCCAAAAGCCCTCACATCCCAAATTGGGCTCCATTTGCTTGATTAGTTCTCGAGTTATGCAGAAGTTTGTGTTTTATTTGTTTTATTGCCCTCTAAAACATCTACATGCCAAATTTGGTTCCGTTTGCTTGAGTGGTTCTCGAGTTATGCGAGCGTCAATCTACTATAGAAACATTTATTGCCCCTTTATATTACAGGGTGCGGCAGCATAACTTCCTTTTTTTCAAAACTCAGTGAAAACTATCGTATGCATCGGAAAATATTTATTTATTTTTCATATTGTAGGTACATGTCTATAGTTTTTATTTACATTGTTTTGAAGATCAAATCTGTTGTGACGTCCCCCATTCTCCATACATTGCGTAAGCCGATTTCTGGCGTTTGTCATGACTCTTGTTAGCATAGCAGGTGTTATGTTGGCAATTTCTTCTTGGATGTTGGTCTTCAAATCTTGTAGGGTTCTTGGACGGTTCACATAAACACGGGATTTCAAAAAACCCCATAGAACTAAATCACAAGGGGACAGATAGGGAGAGCGTGCCGGCCAATCCAAATCGCCTCTAATTGAGATAAGGCGCTCTGGAAAGTGTTCCCTCAAAAAAGCCATCGATGCTCTTGAAGTGTGTGCTGTTGCACCGTCTTGTTGGAACCAAGTGTCCCCCAAATCCAAATTTTCTAGCCGTGGGAAAAAAAAATTGTAGCATGTTTACATACCAGCCCGAATTCACTGTCACTGTAACCTCATTTTCCTCAAAAAAACAGGGACCAACAATTCCAGCTGAGGAAATTGCACACCACACTGTGACTTTGGGTGAATGCAAAGGCTTCTGATGAATGAAAGTGAATGAAAGGCTTCGAGGGTTGGTGTCAGCCCAGTAGCGCATGTTTTGTTTGTTAATCGACCCACACAAATGAAAATGGGCTTCATCGCAATAACCGAACATCCGCTTGAAAAGTTAACCTCAACGGCAAAGGTACGCTCCTAACTATTCCAACGCATGATGGCGACTGAACCGTGTCGGGACAAAACTTTACAGTATCCCCTCTTGAACGAGACCACTACTGCCGTAATCTCGCAAAGTGACGCAAGCGCCAACATTAACATTTTGCGTATTTTGTTATAGATCGATAAAGAATACCAAATCCTTCCAAACAACTGTGGAAATTTACAGAAATGTGGAAAAACGACCCCGTAAAAGCTTGAAAACCGAGTGGCGCAAGCGCCATTTCCACTGTGATGGGGCGCAAGCGCCATTTTCCCTATGTTGTGACGTAATTTGATAGTGATGCGATGTGATTTTTTGATCTGTTCTGATAGAGTACGATAAACGAGCAGGGACAGCAAATTTCACATAACAACATCTTCCGCAATGAACGTTTAGTATAATAAAAGTCACATGCCTTCTTTCTTGTAAAAAAAACACTTTTCCGAAAAGCTCGTCATGCCAAATATTTTAATCAAAAGTAGTATCCCTATATAATGTTACTTTTATAATAGCAATTTTGTTTCAGAATTACAAATCATGTACTAAGAAGCTCACAAAACCATGTACTTTAAATTCATAAAATCAAACTCATCTTAAAGTAAAGGATATCCTAGATTGAAGTGTTTTGCTGTTCTCACATATAGCTCATAAAGATTAGAACTAAATAGTTCAAACTCATCAATTTAATTGTTTATTACAAGGATTCTCTAATATGTAGTATCTTTTTTCTTCAGGCATCAAAGGACAAAGCTTCTTTGCGATGTTTACTTTCCTCGCCTGTTCAATTCCTCTTTCGGATAATTTGAAGCTGAGTGTTGATTGAAGGGTAAATGTCGAATTTGGTGAAAAGCTGCACTCTTCTCAACGCTCCAAACGAAACGAAACGCATCTTGTAACAAAACTCAAAACATCCTCGTGTAAACTGTATTTGTTTTACTTCGGATAATTTCGGACGGCATTATGTTATTTAACACGGATGGTTTCAATTGCAATTTGAATTCGAAAAAAATCGGTGCTGTCCATAATTATTACAATCGGGTTCTCAGCTACGTTAACCTGTTCGACGCATGCTACAAAGTTGGGAAAATGTGTGAATTTTTCTTCCTGATGCTTCGCTCAAAGGCAGCATGTTGGAGAAAATAATTGGAAACAGATTCTCACATACTTTGATGGATGAACGCCAATCGGTTGTGGAAACAGCGATTCAAATTTGCTGTTTCCACAACAAACTGGCGTTGGTGGCAAAATCAAGCCGATGGCAATGTTTTTCCATCAACAATACACATTTTGTATAGATCAGATTTTCGTAATGTACGCGTATGCTTATTATACATGCAATTTTACAAAAAATCTCGTACTGAAAATTCTTACCTCTGGCGCTTGCGTCACTTTGCGAGATTACGGCAGACTAGCGCTCCGCTATGACATCAACGAACTGGGTGGCGCGCATTTTAAAACAGGAAGTTATGCTGCCGCACCCTGTATTATTATTCATTGATTCTCGAGTTCTGCACCATCCCCCCTGAGGGAGGTGGAGGAGTGTCTATCCAGCGTAGAAACATATATTGCACCCTAAAACCTCCACAGGGCAAATTTGGGTTCGTTTGCTTGATTAATTCTCGAGTTATGAAGAAATTTGTGTTTCATTTGTATGGCAGACCCTCCTCAAAGAGGGGAGGAGGAGTATCTATCCGACATAGAAACATTTATTGCACCCTAAAACCTCCATTTGCCAAATATGGGTTCGTTTGCTTGTTTAATTCTCGAGTTATGCTGAAATTTGTGTTTCATTTGCATGGCAGCCCCCCATTAGAAAGGGAGAGAAGTGTCTATCCAACATAGAAACATTTATTGCACCCTAAAACGTCCACACGCTTAATTTGAGTTCGTTTGCTTGCTTAATTCTCGAGTTATAAAGAAATTTGTGTTTCATTTGTGTGGCAGCCCCCCCCCCCCCCCCCCCTTAGGGAGGGGGGAGGAGTGGGTATCCAATATAGAAACATTTATTGCACCCTAAAATGTCCACACGCCGAATTTGGGTTCGTTTGCTTGATTAATTCTCGAGTTACAAAGGAATTTGTGTTTCAATTGTGTGGCAGCCCCCCCCCCTTAGGGAGGGGGAGGAGTGTCTCTCCAACATAGTAACATTTATTGCGCCCTAAAATGTCCACACGCCGAATTTGGGTTCGTTTGCTTGATTAATTCTCGAGTTAAACTGAAATTTGTGCTTCTTTTGTATGGCAGAAACACAACCAAAGAGAGAGGATTAATTCTCGAGTAATGCAGAAATTTGTGTTTCATTTGTATGGCAGGCCCCCCTTAGAGAGGGTGGTGGAGAGTCTAATCACCATAGAAACATTTATTGCACCCTGAAACCTTAATATGCCTAATTTAGTTTCATTTGCTTGGTTAATTCTCGAGTAATGCAGAAATTTGTGTTTTATTTGTATGGCAGCCCCCGTGAGAATGAGATCACTTTGCATTTTGAGATATTCATCGCCATACCATTTTCACGGCATCACAGCATGAGTTCGTCGAAGTCGTTTAGCAGAACCAGGCAATCAAGAACAGATGAAATCACTCGATATAATTTGAGGTCGTCAGCAAACATTTTCTTCGGCGACTTCAGTTGAAATAGATCATTCACGAATAGAATGAAAATGAATGGACCAAGCACGCTTCCTTGTGGCACACCAGACGTGCTGATAACGGTTGGTAAGGTTGGTAAGGTATGAATGTAGCCATCCAGTTATGTGTTCTGGAAATCCCAGCTTCAGTTTAGTCATGCGTTACAGTATGGAATGCCTTAGAAAAGTCGAGGTAAAGTGAATCAACCTGATTTCTGTTCTCGACTTCATCGAAAAGAACGCGAGTATAACACATAAGATTTGTTGTCGTTGACCTGTGCTGTACAAATCCGTGTTGTTGCTCTGATATAAGCGAATGTGCTGCTCTCTGCAGTATAGCCTGAACCATGGTTTCAAAAACTTTTCCAATAAACATAATATCGATATACAACGACGAGTGCTGCCCGATTTATTGAATCGGAACAATTCGAGCTGCTTTCCAAATCTTCGGGAATATCTTCTCAACAAGTGACCGATTAAAAAGACAAGTGACAGGCAAAGCCAATGAGGAGGCCGAACACTTGAGAAAAAGCGGTGGTAGCCTATCGACTATAGCGCCCTTGGACGCATCAATATTTTCGAGTGCTTTTTGAACTTCCTCGAGTGAAAATGAAAATACAGGAATATTGATGTCGTACGTTGGGATATGCTGAAAGCACCCTGGATACAACTCGGGTGCCGCTGTGCTGAATACGCTTTGGAAGAAGTTGGCGCATAAATGGGCCGCTTGACAAGTGAATTGGTCACCAAGATCGTACGATTTAACACTATTGGACTATATTTGTGAGGGAATGCCATATCTCTTGTTTAAGCCGACCATACAAAATTGAGGCATTTCATTATGTCAGCATCGATCTTTAGAATGTTTTCCGCAATCACGTTGACTTCCAAAAGTTTTTCTTTTTATTTCATGTTGTTATATGATAAATTAAAAAAGGTATGAAAAAGGTGCCACTAAAATCATGACGGGTCAAGTTGGCCACCACTAAGGGTGAGATGGCCACATGAAGTGACTCGTGAATCTAGGCGTTTAGATGATGATTGTTTCCGGCAAAATTGTGCTACATATCAAGGTCGTTGTATTTTAGATCAAGTGTGACAAGAGTGGGAGGTGTTGTTTATAGGGATTCCCGGAATAAAGCGCAGGAGAAAACGACTGCAACAGAAACCACCGCTTATAAAATGTGTAGTAGGCTATAAATATTGTGGCGCGGTATTGTATTTCAAAACAAGAATTAACCGGGCAAACGTATCGCCCCAGGCAAACGTAACGCCCCGGGCAGACGTATACCGTCCGACGCTCGCTAGAGCTCGGTCGGACATTGCTAAAGGATCGTATCCTATGTTTCAAACTAACCGGGCAATCAGTGGATCCCAGGTTTGCGTGCGAGACACCGCCGCTTCCGACGGCGGGTCGGCGGTGGACTCGGATTGCGTCATCTTGGCGGCATGGGCCGCCTCGATTCCTTATCCTCGCCAAATGGGGACTTCGTCCCCATTACATTGTCCTCAGAATAAATTTCGAAAAACGAGAACAAGAGAATAAATTTATAATAGAAATGTGAGGCACATGATGTTTTTCCCGCGCCAAATATTTCTAGCCTACTACACTTTTTCTAAGCGGTTGTTTCTGTTGCAGTTGTTTACTGTGGCGATTTATTCCGGTCACCGTTTATAGGTTATAGGTAACTATAACGTGCTTAATATGCAATCCTTGCGAAACTATCATAATTAAAATTAATTATATTTTGGTATCCGAAAACAAACATCAAATTTATCATGAATGCGCCTTGAGTTATTCAACCAACATGATGTTCTCATTCAATTCGTCAATTAGGCGCGTTCAAAGGTGCGTTTATGGCAAATCTCATCTCTTACAATAGTAGCCACCTTGCCCACGCTATGAATCAAGCAAAAGTGTGTCAATAATTCTATGAAATGCTTTAAAAACATACCATTTTCAGTACAAACACCAGGGTTGCCAACTATAATTTTAAAAAATCAGGAAGAATGAAAATAAAAATCAGGATAAATCAGGATAGCTCATAATGGGTTGTCCGAAAAGTTAATGTGAATTTTTGGGAAAACAAAAACGAAATTTTCATTCAAAGCATTATAATTTGATTTTATATCGATAGTTCTGTTTCACAATCTTTCGTCATCTTTGATACAGCTTAAATATTCTATCCTCCGAGAAAATGTTTACTTCCTCGTCACTTACTGCTGCGAGCCATATATGTGAGAAACAGGTTGCTTGGTAGTACCTCATAATACAAATTCCATTCCACATCCCACCAGAAACAGAGTATATCTTTCTTCGGGCGAAGACCGGATATGTAAAAGAATTTATAATCATGGTATAAATCCTGGCATATGTGGAAATGCTAGTGTTTCGCCAAACCTTTTGATGGTTTATATTTTTTCCGAAACCCCTACAACATCACTACAGTCAATTGCAGAGAAATCAATATTCAAATTTCACTGAATTCATCGTCCATGCTTCGGAATGAATCTTTACTCAACAAATGAGAAAAGCAGAGCATTCAAATTTTGAGTTTTTTGTAAATCGAAAAATAAGGAATAAAGGAATGTTGGTGGTCGAGTGGTCGAGTGGTTAGCGTCACACCTAACATGCCGGAGGTTCGGGTTCGACTCCCGTTCTGGTCGGGGGAATTTTTCGTCAAAGAATTTTTTTCCGACTTGTACTGTGGTCACGCGTATTCTAGAGCTTGCCACTCAAAATGTATTCAAGGTGTGTTATTTGGCATAGAAATCTCAACTAAGTACTAACAAAAATGACGCAAGTAATACTCCGTTGAGACGGCGAAGTTCCTCTAGGAACGTTAGGGCCATTTAAGAAGAAGAAGGAAGTAAAGGAAATCAGGGTTTCAAAAAAAAGTTTTTGATTCCAAATGTCTTAGAATTGCATGACACTTCGAGATTTACAGTTATCTAAAAAAAATTTTTTTGTCGAAAATCGGCTTTCGGATGAGAAAACGACCGAGTGCCAAAACAATTTATTTTTGATATTTTTTTAGATAACAGTAAATATCGACGTTTTGTGCAATTATAAGACATTTGACACCGATTTTTTTTTGAAAACCCCGACTTCCGGTGGTTTTCGGTTTTCAAATAAAAAAAAAACTAACTCGGTTTTCAAATAACTAATAACGGTTTTCAAATAACTCGGTTTTCAAATAACTTTAGTTTTCAAAAAACTAAATAACAACGTCTGCAACACTAGTAAATGAAATCCTATTGAGCTAATATTTTGCATTGGGTATTTTATCGTGTAAATCAACATCTCGCGAAGTTCCATATGAAAAATCGAGATCATTTTCATTGGCACCCTAAACCATAGATTTTGGTTCGTGTTCCGAAAAAAGACAGACAGTCCCAGAGTATCGATTTTTGATAAACTTTTTTTTTCGAGAAAACAGTAGATCTCGACGTTTCATACAAGGTGAAGACTTTTGTCATCAATATTTTTTTTTTTTTTGAAAACCTCGATTTCAATTTTTCGACACTCTTTCCACCCTAACGGAGATACACTGCATTTATTCAGATACAACGTATCTTTCATGGAAGTGTGCTTTCAAATCCCAGTAGGAAAACCTTACTGTTTGCATGTTCTGCGGGTTCGATCCCACTTCAAGCGAAATATAGCAACAAATGTATTTATAGTTTGTGATCGCGAAGTGGAATGATCAAGTTTGGTGCGAGTTGGCAGCGCAGTTCAATCGTAAAGTGAAGATGCTACCAAATAAACTAAAAGCGCTGATAGCTTTCGATGATTCTGTTCATCAGTAATTTGTTGTAGAAGAACACAAAGATGCTGACATATAGGTACGGTCAATCGCAAAATTGAGTATACATATGCTACTTGACGATACTCATAATTTATTTGGTACAAAATATTTTGAATACATTTCTTCTTTTGATGCATATCAATAACACACACATTTAACTAACTATGAGCGCAAGAAAATTTCGCGGAAAGTTTTTTTTTCTAATTATTCATTCTAAAAAACTAAAAACAATATCTATTCTGACCATCGCAAAATTGAGTGTACACTCTAAATTTCTCCAAACAATTAGCGTACTTGTTTTCTTCAGTATGTGACGTCAACACCAAACCACTGTTTGGGCAGTGTTGGTTCTTGTAGATGTTTGAAAAAGTTTTTATCAAAATGGCAAGTAAGAGGAACGAATTAGATGTTGTTACACGTACAATGATAATAAGTAAGACTTGTCGAGGAAAGACATTGCAGGAAATAGCAGCTGCTGTCGAAGAACCCACTCTACAGTAAAGAAAATCATAAACAAGTGAAAATACGAATGAACCATGGAAAATATATCGGTAGAGAACACAGACGGATCCCATCTTCTGATGATGAACGGGTAATTGTTCGAACATTGCGGAAGAACCGTAAAAAAAACATTACCATTACATTGACTACCGTAATAGCCGGCACCATTGGGAGATCTGCCTGCGCAGACACTGTCCGGAGAGTAGCATACAGGAACAATCTGAGAGGTCGTGTTGGCCGTGAAAAGTATTTCATCTTGAATATGAAAAAAAACGACTACAGTTTGTCAAAGCATATGTTAACAGACCTAAGGAGTTCTGGAACAAGGTCTTTTATATGGATGAGCGGAAAACCAAAATCTTTGAATCGAATGGAAGACAGATGGCGTGGAGGAAACCAGGATCGGTGCTTCGGATTCAGCATTTGGTTACCACAGTAAAACACGGCGGTGGTAGTCAGATGGAACTGGAACCATCGATTCAGCGATGGACAAGGTGGCTTATGTGATCTTCCTGAAACGTAACCTGCAGTCTCCCGTTCAGAAATTCGGCCTCCCTCGTGATTACTACTTTCAACAGAAAAATGACCCGAAGCAAACTGACTTCGTGGTGCGGAAATCACCGAACTTGAACACTATTGAGTATCTATGGTGGGAATTCAAGAACCATCCATCCATCGAAATCCAGGGAACGAAGAGGAACTCAAATCGACAATTACGGAGATCTGGGAGGTCTTTCCGTCCACAGTGACCAAAAATCTCGCCTTGGTGCTTGCAGGAAGTGCTGGACGCAAAAGGCGGGCCATACCAAATACCAGAGGATTGATTTTGGTTATCTGTAAACATTTGTGAACTGATTTCAATTTTCGTTAAAAGAAAGCGGTATGAATTTCATGTCGTCGTATACACGGATGCGCGGATGTCGTCTATAGACGACGCTCGTAACAAAAGGGTTAATAACAAAATACGGTACTTTTCACGATACAAATCAAAACATCAAAGTAAACTGACAATGTGATGGGGAGAGAGTGGAAGAAACTTAACAACGTTTAGGATTTTTTTTAACGTTGAACTCGGTCATTCTTTGCGCTAGCGAGCGAGTTGTGTGTTTCTTCACACTCCGCTGTAAAATTTGGAGAATGAGAAGATCTGGGAAAATCACAGATAAAAAACATCATGTGTTAAATCAAGGTACAGTAGAATCCCGATTATCCGCGGAATAGTCGGACTAACTCACCGCGAATAACGAAAATCGCGGATGGCCCATTAATGGACCAAAAAAGAGATGCTTCAACATAAAAACTATGTTTTATCAATACAGAAATCATAAAACTATCCATCTTAAAGGCCGTGTACACCAGTGGCTAAATAATGTAAAAGCCATGACCACAACAAAAGAGCATGGGCCTACCACTCACTAACAAATTCTGGAAAGGCCTACTAATTTACTATGGAACTCGCAGTCGCGAATATTCCGCAGGGCGGATCACCCACTCGCGGATAATCGGGGTATTATTGTTCTATTGTCATAGTCTTATTTATGAAATAAAAACATTTGCTTGCAGATAATATAACTTGCATATATTTTCGCAAACTAAAATAATCTGGCATCTCTGAAACCGAAAGGAACAGTCCGTATTTATGAAGCGAGTATTATGATGTGTTTTTGAGAAGGAAAAACGTATTCTAAAGTGTAAATTATGAATGAAAATTAACTTTTCCGAATCAAATTAGTATTCTATGTGAATGCAAATCATTTTTTCCTCTGCTAGCGGTGAGAAAATCCTATACAAAAACTGTGTCTGAAATGACGTTGTATTATAATAATAAATTTTAGTAGGAATATCCGAAAATTCAGAGGAAATAGGTTAAGTTAGGGTTGGTACTACGCGCTCGAATTAATTAAATAATACCAAGTAGATATTTTAATTCATATTTTATCAATTGAAAATTACCTTTTATCCTTTTAATCTGATGGAGAATAGTTTGGATTCCAAACTCGAATGTCGCCACTAGCCTTCGCGGATACTTTCGTTGTTTCGGGTTGAGGGCGATATTGACCGTGTAAGGTGTAATATTGATTGAGGTTAGATCGAATGTCGAAGGCGTAGCTGTCACGATATTGAAGACCCTTATTGTCAATAATTTTGAACCTGTAAGGTGCCCATAAGAGCGATAAGAACGAAATCTTCGTTCTTTCCATGTCATAACGAAAAATGATATAGCTATTATATTTCGAGAACGGTTAATCCTAGGATAAAATGTTATACATAGTTTTTGATGTAAAATCGCATGTTGATTACATTTTTTCCATTACTTTTCCTAAACAGTTAAGATTTTGCAAAGTATTGAAATTTCACAAAACTTTTAAAAATTCATATCTCCATTTTGGTGAGTTGGACATGGCACCACTATACGTTAAACTTTGTTAAATTGAAAAAGTTTTGCAAATAAAAATATTTTTTAAAATATCAAAGGGGTCATCATTCGTCTTCCTAAGCTCGAAGCCGCCGGACGGTTTTATATCGTTATCGTCCATCGTTGAAGTGATACCGTTATTTTCGTGGCTGGTGAAGTGAGTGTTGGACACTAACGGGATTCCCTGTGAATTCATTGAAGCAGACACAACAAGCGAGAGGAAGAAACGCTGCACGCGAGCGCTGAGTGCTGGTGTGTTATCGCCGTAGCACCGTCTTCGACATCATCACCGCGTGGTGCGATACACGGGTTCAGCTGTACCGAACGATCAACACGCAGCACCGTTATAAATAATCCGCACTGGTGTGCATAATAAGTATACTCAAATTAATAGGTTAAGGTTATTAGGTTAAGGAATTATAAAAAAAAATTGCAAAAATTATAAGAAAGTGTACATCTGCCATTTTAAATGGCAGAAGGGGAAGAAAGCGTTGACATGGATATCGAATCCACTGTCTCCCCCTCCCCAGCTACGGGTGCTGGGAAGTCGCTTAAACGCGTTCCCCCCTCAGAAGATGTCTCTTCACAGGAAGAGTTAACTCACCTCAACAAGCCTCCCTCAAGAAAATTTGCAAACCTTTCCTCTTCACCCCCTCATTCTCCCGCTTCCGTTTCCGCTCAACTCCCGAACTTGCCTCCCAGCCCTACTGATCCCGCTCCCGCTCAACAATCGACCTCGACCTCCCCCTCAGTTGCTTCCTCTCCTCGTGTCAAGGTCTATCCAGAAGATTCACCTGGAGCTGGCCCATGGGTTGTTTTTTTCCGGCCCAAACCGAACGGAAAATCCATCAATGTCATTCAGGTTTCTAAAGATCTGGCAAGATATTATTCCTCCGTGGTCGAAATCTCTAAGGTTAGACCGAACAAACTGCGTGTTGTCGTGAGTGATCGGAAACACGCAAATGCAGTTGTGATCGACGAGAGATTCTCCCTAGAGTATCGTGTCTACGTGCCGTCCCATGACGTAGAAATCTCGGGGGTGATAACTGAAACGGGTCTGACGTGTGAAATGATAAAGGAAGGAGTTGGTAAATTTAAAAGACTCCCGTTGGTGGGCGTTAAAATTTTGGACAGCCGCCAACTAGGGAAAGTATCCCAAGAAAAGGGAAAAACTAAATTCACGCCGTCAGACTCGTTTCGAGTAACTTTTGCTGGTTCCGCTCTCCCTGACTACGTCATGGTGGGCAAATTAAGACTGCCTGTGCGACTCTTCGTGCCAAAGCCCATGACTTGCCAAAAATGCAAGTCAGTTGGTCACACTTCAGATTATTGTGCCAACAAGGAGCGCTGTGCCACTTGCGGAGAGCAACATGAGGGGAAATTCTGCAGTGCGACTGAGCATAAATGTCCATATTGCGGGGGATCCCCACACGAGCTCTCAGTTTGTGAAACTTACAAGAGTCGCTGGGAGAAACAGAAGCGCTCTTTGAAGGAACGCTCGAAACGCACATTTGCGGATATTTTAAAGGGCGCTTCTCCACTGGCCCAACAACAACAACCAATCAACACACAAAATGTCTTCGCCACGTTGCCCGTTGACGAAATGGAAGCGGACACAGCTAACGGGGGCACACCGTTCATTTTCCAAGGGAATCCCCGGCGCAAAAATGTGACCACTCCCAAAGTTCAAGGACAAGCCCCTCCGGTTATACCTCCTGTTAGCATGCCTAAAAAATCGAGTGCAGCGGACAAGCAAAATCAGGTTCCTCCTGGCTTCCGTGGGAATAGTTCACCTTCGAACGACCCAGCACTCGAGGGGACATCAAAAACCCCAAATGTCCCTATTTTTCCGTCCAGCTCAACTCCCCAATCGGGATTTATAAAGTTGTCTGACCTTTTGGACCAAATCTTCAAGTGTTTTAATGTTTCCGACTCCATCAGAACCATTGTCATTTCAATGCTTCCAGTATTAAAGACAATTTTGCAACAATTGATGCAAACATGGCCCCTCCTTGCAATGATTATCTCTCTTGATGTCTAATTCAAATAGAGAGGTCGGAGATATCACTGTTTTACAGTGGAATTGTCGTAGTCTTATCCCTAAATTGGATACATTCAAATTTTTAATTCATAACTTCAATTGTGACGTTTTTGCTCTGTCCGAAACTTGGCTTTCTTCGCGAGATGATATCTCTTTCCACGATTTTAATATTATACGCTTGGACCGTGTTGACAGATACGGAGGGGTGCTATTGGGGATCAATAAGTGCCACTCATTTTTTAGAATTGACCTTCCACTTATTGGGGGGATCGAAGCTGTTGCTTGTCATGCAAACATCAGAGGCAAAGACCTTTGTATTGTCAGCTTGTATTGGCCTCCGAGAGCTGCGGTTAGCCGCAAGCAACTTGTTGACATGTGCTCACTCCTTCCTGAGCCACGATTGATCTTGGGAGACTTCAACTCTCACGGAACTGCCTGGGGGGAACAGTACGACGACAATCGTTCATCGATGATATATGACCTTTGTAACAGCTTCAATATGACCGTTTTGAATACTGGGGAAACAACACGTGTTCCTAAACCTCCTGCTAACCCAAGTGCTCTTGACCTCTCGCTTTGCTCGAATTCACTATCGTTAGATTGCAAGTGGAATGTAATCCAGGACCCCAACGGTAGTGATCACTTGCCAATCAAAATTTCCATCACCATTGGTTCGAATTCTTCTGAATCTATAAACATGGCATATGACCTCACAAGACACATTGACTGGAAAAAATATGCGGACGCAATTGCTCTAGCCATCAATTCCAGAGATGGTTTGCCTCCATTGGAGGAGTATAACTTCCTTTCTCGTTTGATATATGACAGCGCGGTTCGCGCTCAAACGAAACCCATCCCAGGCTCCACTTTTCATCAAAGGCCTCCCAATCCATGGTGGGATAGCCAATGTTCCAAGCTTTATCAGGATAAATCGAACGCATTTAAAGCTTTTCGGAAACGTGGAACCATTGAGAATTTTCAAACGTATTTGGACCTTGAAAATCAATTTAAAAACTTGATCAAAGGGAAAAAACGTGCTTATTGGCGAAATTTCGTGGGAGGTTTGTCACGAGAAACGTCAATGAAAAAATTATGGAAAGTGGCTCGAAACATGAGAAATCGCTCTTCATCGAATGAAAGCGAAGAATATTCACATCGATGGATTTTTAATTTTGCACGGAAGGTTTGTCCCGATTCCGTTCCTGTGCAAAAAATTGTTCGAGATATACCACAAGATAGGTGCGATCTTGATTCCGAGTTTTCGATGGTAGAATTCTCTCTTGCTCTCCTTTCTTGTAACAATTCGGCTCCAGGAACGGATAGAATTAAGTTCAACTTGTTAAAAAACCTCCCTGATGTGGCGAAACATCGCTTGTTGAATTTATTCAATCGGTTTCTGGAGCATAATATTGTTCCAGATGATTGGAGACAAGTGCGAATTATAGCTATTCAAAAACCCGGAAAACCCGCATCCGACTTCAATTCGTACCGTCCAATAGCAATGCTGTCTTGTATACGGAAATTGTTGGAGAAAATGATCTCGTTTCGCCTTGATCGATGGGTTGAAACGAATGGCCTACTCTCAGATACACAATATGGGTTCCGCAGGGGCAAGGGGACGAATGATTGTCTTGCGTTGCTTTCTTCAGAAATTCAAATGGCTTACGCCGAAAAAAAACAAATGGCTTCAGTATTCTTGGACATAAAGGGGGCCTTTGATTCTGTTTCAATAGAGGTTTTGTCAGACAAATTACACTCTCGGGGTCTGCCGCCTCTGTTGAATAATATGTTATATAACTTGCTTTGTGAGAAACAGTTGAACTTTTCTCACGGGGATTCGACAGTAAATCGGGTCTCCTACATGGGCCTCCCCCAGGGCTCATGTTTAAGCCCCCTTTTGTACAACTTCTATGTAAGCGACATCGACAATTGTCTTACACAAAATTGCAGCCTAAGACAACTTGCAGATGACGGAGTGGTGTCTGTCGTAGGATCAAACGAATCCGACCTGCAAGGACCCTTACAAGATACTTTGAACAATTTTTCAACCTGGGCCATTGGGCTAGGGATCGAATTCTCCACGGAGAAAACAGAGATGGTGGTTTTTTCTAGGAAGCATAGACCAGCAAAACCAAAGCTTCAACTTTTGGGTAAACCGATCACTCATGCTATGTCATTCAAGTATCTTGGGGTCTGGTTCGACTCCAAATGTACTTGGGGGGCCCATATTAGGTATCTGAGTAAAAAATGCCAACAAAGAATAAACTTTCTCCGTACAATTACCGGCACCTGGTGGGGAGCCCATCCCGAAGATCTTATAATGTTGTATCGAACAACTATTCTCTCAGTGATGGAGTATGGCAGTTTCTGTTTTCAATCAGCTGCCAAAACACATCTCATTAAACTCGAGCGAATTCAGTATCTTTGTCTCCGTATTGCGTTGGGATGTATGCCCTCAACGCATACCATGAGTCTCGAGGTTTTGGCAGGCCTACTCCCACTAAAAGATCGCTTCAATTTATTATCGCTTCGGTTCCTCATCCGGTGTAAGGTTATGAACCCATTGGTGATCGGAAATTTTGAGCAGCTTATCGAGCTAAATTTTCATTCAGGATTCATGAGCTCATATCATGAATTCATCTCCATGCAGGTTGATCCTTCTTCGTATACTCCCAACCGTGTTTGTTTTCCTGACTACATCAATTCCTCTGTACATTTTGATCTGTTCATGAAGGAGAAAATCCATGGAATTCCAGATTATCATCGATCGGGGATCGTTCCTACGATCTTCAATGCAAAGTATGGGCGTGTCAATTGTGATAATATGTACTTTACTGATGGGTCCTCTATGAATGAGTCCACAGGATTTGGAGTGTTCAACGAAATTTTTAGCACCTCCCACAGTCTTCAGAATCCTTGCTCTGTGTATATTGCTGAATTGGCAGCAATACATTGGGCGCTGGACAGCGTCGCCTCACGACCTGTTGAACACTATTACATTGTAACGGATAGTCTTAGCTCTGTCGAAGCTATCCGTTCAGTGAGGCCGGAAAAGCACTCGCCGTACTTCCTTGAGAGAATACGAGACATTTTGAGTGCTTTAACCAGACGCTGTTATGTCATTACCTTTGTCTGGGTCCCTTCACATTGCTCAATTCCGGGTAACGAGAGGGCTGACTCATTGGCAAAGGTAGGTGCAATTGAAGGCGATATTTATCAGCGTCAAATCGCCTTCAATGAATTTTATTCTTTAGTCCGTAAAAATACCATCGTTAACTGGCAACGTAAGTGGAACGAAGATGAATTGGGTCGGTGGCTTCACTCGATTATCCCTAAGGTTAGCCTCAAACCATGGTTCAAAAGTCTGGACTTAAGTCGGGACTTTATTCGCACCTTCTCTCGACTCATGTCCAATCACTGTTCGTTAGACGCGCTACTCTTTCGTTTTAATCTTGCCGATGGCAATATCTGTGCTTGTGGCCAAGGTTACCACGACATCGAACACGTTGTTTGGTCGTGCGAGGAGTATCTTGTTGCCAGATCGAATTTAGAAAACTCTCTTCGGGCTAGAGGAAGGCAGCCCAATATGCCGGTGAGAGATGTGTTGGCTCGGTTAGACCTTGATTACATGTCCCAAATATATGTCTTCCTAAAAGCTATCGATCTTCGTGTGTGATTGTCCTTATATCCTTATATTCTCCTTTTCCTTTTCCTTCGCGAGAAATCAAATCCCTTCTTACTAACAATAGAATAAGGTGAAATGTAAATACATGTTAGATATAAGATAGGCTTAAGAATTGAGTATGATGAATGTGAGTGCGAATGTGAGTGTGAACATTGTCAACATATCCTTATATCCCATCCTTTTCCTGAAACAAAATGTCACCCTTCTAAACTCGAGTAAGCCGCGAGTAATCGGTTCTCTACCTCATTAACATTAGAATTAATAAAAAATGTTTATGTATACTTGTAACTATACAGATAGGAGTTTGGCTCCTTTAAACTTATGTAACTGAGCCTGTAAAAATAAACGATTTAATAAAAAAAAAAAAAAAGGGGTCATGTTTTAAGCTATGACCATTTTAAAGAATTGATTAGAGTGTCTGAATAAAATTATTTAAACGATCTATTTAAAGTATTATTATTACGAAACAGTGCGTCGATTTTCCAACAATTTTTTAATCAGACATCAGAGGGCATCATCGATTTCGATCGACGAGGCGAAGAAATCGTTGGAAACACTGTTACCCAAGTGAGTCATGACTCTGATTTTCCACCGATTCCCACTCTTCATAAAACATTGTATCCCACTCACTCTCTGAGTCTTTTTCAACGATAAAGTGTTGCGTTGTTTGTGGTTATCCAGAGAAAAGCAAACAGTAGAATTCATCTTCATTATGAAAGTTCTCTACTTGGTTGCTCGGTTAAGTTACATCGAAGAATATCAAAGTTTGATTGTAGTTTGTTACACTAAATTTTGTTCTGTATGTTTCACATGCCTTAGGGAAAACGTGTTTGACTGTCACCCACAGCAAAGCTCGTGTTAGCTTAGGAAAGTTCCCAATCGACAGGAAATGTTGCGTTTAACTTATTGAACTTTTTCTTGGAATCAGTATGTTGTGACAATATACTGTTTGCACCATAGTGATTCGTTGCGTAACAGAAGCAGCTCACTCGATACACTGTTTGCACTGGGTGCGGAAATTGAGTGGGTGAACTAAACTTGTCGAGAAAAAAAAGTTTCTCCAAATGTTTACACTGTAACTTATCAGTCACTTGTAAACTGTTTTGATTATTTTTAAAACATCAGTCAATTTATGTGGAATTTTACAAAGAAGGTCATCCGGAACCCAATTGGTCAGTCAGTGTACCAGTGTAACATTCATTGAGGTTTTAGGAATATTTAGTTCTTTTACTATTATTTCGATGAAATAATAAATTTTGGCTGAGATACAGTAATCGTTCACTAACTGGGTCTACTTTAAATTGACTGCCCATCAACAGGGTGTGCGTTAACTAGACTACAGCCCGTTTATTTATTAATAAGAGGCGTCATATTCAATTTGAAGTTTTGCATTTGCTGTTTTATAATCAATTCCAGGAGCTTCTCCCGAATCCACTTGATTCTATAGCAATCTCCAACTGATTGTAAAGCCACCTTACATTGTATCTTCTCCTGTAGCATTCGTGTTATTAGTGAATATTTCGACTGCTTCATATACTCGTACATTATGATGTGAGCCCATCAGCCTAATTTCCGATTTCAGCCCTGTCGGCTAGCTGACAATTTTGGACTTTTTTCTTCGTCTCTCTATTTTTTTCTTTCCTGTTGAGGTTGGTTTCTCTTCTGTCAAACTGTATAGCCATTGTGCCCATCAATGCATTTTATGTCTCGTACAGCATCGCACAGTATCCCCCTTCGCGTCGTTTGCACGCCTAGGAGGAACACTCCCGATGGCGTGTCCGCCGCGGTAGATAGTGGAGTGGCCATTGGCACAAGCCGAATTCTGTCGTAAATAAAATATATTGTCGATAATAAAAATTATTCAAATTATAAACGCAATGATAGAAGAGACAGTGAAACATATTCGGATTACGATAGGAAATAAAAAGTGATCAATGATACTTTGGATTTCAAATTTAAATTCCATTTTCCGTGTGTGTTGCTGGCATTGTAAATGTATGAGAGGAAGACATCAATTTCAAAGACCGAGGATTGTGCAGATATTACGGCACCCCCACCATAAGTGGATCGTATCAGCTTATGACCTATTGGTACATAGTAAACAAATTTATCTGTCGAGTTTTCGATGTAGGTGGCTGGACCCATTATTGGCGATGTTTGGGGCCAATCAAAAAAACGGGGCTTAGCCAACCTCCCAGGCAGCCACTTATTTTGACCAGATGCTTATGAGCGAGCTAAACAGTGTTAGAAATGTGACCCCGGCGAGCTGACTCATTACTGATGTGCGCGGAGATGTGGCACACAGAACGTCTTTGCTATCATGATCGTCAAACCCTCCTTTTTTGTGTGAGCGTTTAAGATTGATTTAGTTTTTATCTATTCAGCATCTGAAGAATTTATTTTATGTCACTTTTGTGTGTAATCACCGATCGGAACGGCCGCTTGGTTGGTTTGGCTGGATCGGCAAATATAAAACTTGTTCATGGGGACGTAAATCAATCGCACGCAGTTAGGCTCACTGAAAGATCTCATGGTGTTGAGTCGAATATGTGTTGATAATACCTCTCGTCGGGTACAGTTTTCGACCATGTTGGGTTTCCGGTTGATAGATAGATGTAATAAAGTGAAATGTTATATTCCAAACTGTGTCGACGATGTGTAGGATAAACAATCTTGAATGCGTTCTGCAATAGTTTCACAAATGGCAGTGTCCGAAAAAAATGTATTGAAACTCTAATGTTTCATTCATGTTTTTTGTTAAATAAAGTATAATTATGTGTAGCACATTTGAAAACGACTTTTATAACGCCCAACCATTCAATAATTTATTGATTTGATAGCCGTTTCATCTATAGAGGCTAAAATGCATCGACGTCCTTATCAGTTTGTTTGCAGCAGTTATAGCGAATACAGTCAATCAACTATGCACGATGCTTTGGATGAATGAATGTGATGAATGTGGATGTGAATGACCTACATGACTCGACCGCACTTTTATTTGCTATAAAATGGTGCAATGTACACTTCTTCATAATAGTTTTTTCGGATTAAATTTCAAAATTTTAAATGCGGTAAAATTAAATGTTCGACACTGAGTACTCTCGAGTACCACCAAACCTATTCGAATGGATGGAATGATATACATACATCCAACGTTTCATATTGGTGTTATTCCAATTAGGTAACCCACTTCAAGGGATTCGTCTGACGAACCATATCCCTCGACCTGGGCGAGTGAAAACAATTATTTATTTTACTTTCTTCGCAATCTACTCTCCACTTTCGCCTGTTTATTTCTCATGACATTTTGTACTAATGCAGCATGTAGAAAAAAAAACTTATGCTCCTCGGTTCGCTGTTTCACCTTCTTCTGATGCATAATTCCAAGAACACGAGTGAAGCAAACGGCACAACAAAAACAACTTCCAGGCGGGTAATCTGTGCCGTCATACCAGCTCTTGTACTTATCTACTGTTCGTGCAAATTCTCAACGTTTTTGCACTGCTAAAACTGTTCAATACATAGAAATAGAGAAAATCGTTCGGTGTGATCTCGCACCGCACTCAATCTTCCTCGTCGATTGCTCTCGTCTAGAGATATGGGTTAAGGTTGCGGAAACCAACAATCTCCGCACGAAAAGGCTACGAATTCTTTGCCAAACAAAATAACCCATTTGCTGCCTCACTACTGAAAGGTTAAATTTTCAATAGTTTGATCTTTATTACGAGTTACTAGTCTCGTGAAAGCTTAAACGGAGGGGGAATTGTATAGGTATCCATTATTGCTACCGATTAAGCTTGAATATATGCTCAACATGTGCCCAGGCTCATAAATTTATGACATTTATCCAACTTATTTGCTTCCGAGAGAACACTCCCTTGATCTAAGCAAGGATTGTGCTGTGTGCTACTGAAACATAATAATTCCATTTGAAGTTCATCTGAGCACAGCTTCAATATTTTAACAAAGTTGTTCCCTAGTGGAACATAGCTCTTCTTTCCATTCATTTGCATTCCCGCCTCATGCAGCCTAGGCGCCAATGGTGGTAATTTCATTTTCACTTACAATAGCCACTTAAACATTACACCTATTTATTTCGTTACTTTTCAGGTAACTTAAACCTTTAAGGTGGACGGACCCCAGAAATAGATAGCATGAAATATGCCCATATGGCTAGGACTGTTGGCGAAGTTCATTGGCTTTTACCGATGCTCATCGTAGATTTAATCCCATCAAATTTATTGAGCCAGCCAACGTGTTGGTCGATATTTAATACATTCCTTAAAATTTCAGGTCTTTGAGAAAAATTCCAAGATTAAACATTATTTTTTTCTATTGCCTTCAATTTCACAAATCCATACAATTTCACCGAAAAACTTTTAAAGGAACGCATCCCTATTAGGGACTCGCTTTGAAAAAGTAAACAAAAACATGCCGTTTTTTGTAGCAAATCGCAACAGCCGATAAAACATTAATTATTTACACAATACTTTTAAAGTACCAGATGTATAAATATGAAACCGGAATTCACGCATTAATATACAGGTCGGACTCGATTATACACAGACGACTCGATTATATGTGATTCGATTATATACAATTTTGGACTCGATTATATACAGTTTTGAAAAAAAAATTATATTTCAAATACGACTTATTTTAAGAACAAATGTAACCTTTCAACGTTAAGGTGAAATTTAAGTGGCTATTTCATGTAAAGTGGGATAAAAATAGTGATTTTTGAAGTTTGAAGTTTGAACAAAAAAAAAGTTCTATAATTATGTCATTGTTAAAGTTCGAACATATGCGTAGAAGGATTTTTTCATAAAATATGATTTTCTATCACCTTCTGAGAGAATCAGGATAAAATATTTTTTTTCATATGAGAAAGGTGTTTTCTGACTTTAAGAGGATGAATCGAAAATGAAATTCTTCTTTTTTATTCAATAAAAGAAAAATACATGCAAAAAAACGAATAAAAGATTTTTTTTGACTCGATTATATACAGGATTATACTCAATGAAAAGAAATCAAAAACTGTATATAATCGAGTCCGGCCTGTACATGCAAACATTTACAATAATATTTTCCAAAAACTGGAAGATTGCTCTTTTTTTTTGGCAGACTTATCTCACTTCTTAACTAGGCGAACCTAGCCAGAATTTTCACCTGCCCCCGGGCTTCTGAATGCCAAAGGGGGACTAGGCTCTGCGGAATGCACGTATCTGCATGCTCGTGCTGTTTCAGTCCTGACCGAGAAATTGTCGGACAATCGCGCAGGTGCTAAGGATGACCGACTTTTGGATGCCGGCCAATTCCTTCTCGATGTTCAACACCTTTAGCGCTTCCAGAAGTGTCTTCGGGATAATTCCAGTTCCAGAGAGAACGACTGGAACAATTCTTGGGACCTCCCTTAGCCCCCACAGTTCCTTGAGCTCCACGGCCAATGGTCGGTACTTGCAGATTTTGCGACCGTGGGTCTCCTCCAGATTCTGGTTCAGTGGAATAGCGACATCGATGATGGTGACTTTGCGGTCGCTCTTGTCGTAAACCATTATATCTGGGCGGTTGTGGTGGATCGAGAGGTCGGTCAGAACAGTGCGATCCCAGTACAGCTTGAAACGGTCATTTTCCAGGACAGGTGCAGGCAGGTACCGGTAGTTTGGTACGTTGTCTTCCAGTAGAGCACATTGGAGCGCCAGTTGTCGATGAACAATACGGGCCACGTTGTTGTGGCGCTCAACGCTTTTTTTTTTTTTTTTTTTTTTTTTTATTTTTTTTTATTTCTGTATTATAGTGACTTTCAACACATTTGGCTGGTTCGTCACTTTTACCTTCCATTTCGGAAGAATGTCGGGAGTGAGAATTGAACTCGTGACCTTTTTTTTTTTATTAATTCGTTTATTTTTACAGGCTCAGTTACTTAAGTTTAAAGGAGCCGAATTCTTAAATATAATTTTAAAACTATATACATAAACAATTTTCTTAGATCTATGGTTAGTAAGGTGGAAAACCGTGTACTCGAGTTTAGGAGGGTGACATATTTTTAGGAGAAGGATGGGATATAAGGAAATTGTAACAATGTTGATGAACACTCATTTCTTAAATCTATTCGTATATCTATAGTGTATTTACATTTCAACTTGTTCTACTATTTATAGCAAGGGGACGAATTACCCGCAAAGGAAGGAAAGGAGGGTATAAGGATGTAGGGACAATCACACACGAAGATCTATAGCTTTAAGGAAAACATATATATGGGACATGTAATCAAGGTCTAACCGAGCCAACACATCTCTCACCGGCACATTGGGCTGCCTTCCTCTAGCCCGAAGGGAGTTTTCTAAATTCGATCTGGCAACAAGATACACCTCACACGCCCAAACAACGTGTTCGATGTCGTGGTAACCTCGGCCACAAATGCAGAGATTGCTACCGGCCAGATTGAAACGAAAGAGTAACGCGTCTAACGAACAGTGATTGGACATGAGTCGGGAGAAGGTGCGAATAAAGTCCCGACTCAAGTCTAGACTTTTGAACCACGGTTTGAGGCTAACCTTAGGGATAATCGAGTGAAACCACCGGCCCAATTCATCTTCATTCCACTTGCGTTGCCAGTTAGCGATGGTATTTTTGCGGACTAAAGAATAAAATTCATTGAAGGCGATTTGACGCTGATAAATATCGCCTTCAATTGCACCTACCTTTGCTAATGAGTCAGCCCTCTCATTACCCGGAATGGAGCAATGTGAAGGGACCCAGATAAAGGTAATGACATAACAGCGTCTGGATAAAGCACTCAAAATTTCTCGTATTCTCTCAAGGAAGTACGGCGAGTGCTTTTCCGGCCTCACTGAACGGATAGCTTCGACAGAGCTAAGACTATCCGTTACAATGTAATAGTGTTCAACAGGTCGTGAGGCGACGCTGTCCAGCGCCCAATGAATTGCTGCCAATTCAGCAATATACACTGAGCAAGGATTCTGAAGACTGTGTGAGGTGCTAAAAAATTCGTTGAACACTCCAAATCCTGTGGACTCGTTTATAGTGGACCCATCAGTAAAGTACATATTATCACAATTGATACCCCCATACTTTTCATCGAAGGTCGTTGGAGCGATCCTCGATCGTTGGTAATCTGAATATTCATGGATATCTTGCTTCATGGACAGATCAAAATGCACAGAGGAATTGATGTAGTCAAGGAAACAAACACGGTTGGGAATATACGAAGAAGGATCAACCTGCATGGAGATGAATTCATGATATGAACTCATGAATCCGGAGTGAAAATTTAGCTCGATCAGCTGCTCAAAATTTCCGATCACCAATGGGTTCATGACCTTACACCGGATGAAGAACCGAAGAGATAATAAATTGAAGCGATCTTTTAGTGGGAGTAGGCCTGCCAAAACCTCGAGACTCATGGTATGCGTTGAGGGCATACATCCCAACGCAATACGGAGACAAAGATACTGAATTCGCTCGAGTTTAATGAGGTGTGTTTTGGCAGCTGATTGAAAACAGAAACTGCCATACTCCATCACTGAGAGAATAGTTGTTCGATACAACATTATAAGATCTTCGGGATGGGCTCCCCACCAGGTGCCGGTAATTGTACGGAGAAAGTTTATTCTTTGCTGGCATTTTTTACTCAGATACCTAATATGGGCCCCCCAAGTACATTTGGAGTCGAACCAGACCCCAAGATACTTGAATGACATAGCATGAGTGATCGGTTTACCCAAAAGTTGAAGCTTTGGTTTTGCTGGTCTATGCTTCCTAGAAAAAACCACCATCTCTGTTTTCTCCGTGGAGAATTCGATCCCTAGCCCAATGGCCCAGGTTGAAAAATTGTTCAAAGTATCTTGTAAGGGTCCTTGCAGGTCGGATTCGTTTGATCCTACGACAGACACCACTCCATCATCTGCAAGTTGTCTTAGGCTGCAATTTTGTGTAAGGCAATTGTCGATGTCGCTTACATAGAAGTTGTACAAAAGGGGGCTTAAACATGAGCCCTGGGGGAGGCCCATGTAAGAGACCCGACTTACTGCCGAATCTCCGTGAGAAAAGTTCAAATGTTTCTCACAAAGCAAGTTATATAACATATTATTCAATAGAGGCGGCAGACCCCGAGAGTGTAATTTGTCCGACAAAACCTCTATTGAAACAGAATCGAAAGCCCCCTTTATGTCCAAGAATACTGAAGCCATTTGTTTTTTTTCGGCGTAAGCCATTTGAATTTCTGAAGAAAGCAACGCAAGACAATCATTCGTCCCCTTGCCCCTGCGGAACCCATATTGTGTATCTGAGAGTAGGCCATTCGTTTCAACCCATCGATCAAGGCGAAACAAGATCATTTTCTCCAACAATTTCCGTATACAAGACAGCATTGCTATTGGGCGGTACGAATTGAAGTCGGACGCGGGTTTTCCGGGTTTTTGAATAGCTATAACTCGTACTTGTCTCCAATCATCTGGAACAATATTATTCTCCAGAAACCGATTGAATAAATTCAACAAGCGATGTTTCGCCACATCAGGGAGGTTTTTCAGCAAGTTGAACTTAATTCTATCCGATCCCGGAGCAGAATTGTTACAAGAAAGCAGAGCAAGAGAGAATTCTACCATCGAAAACTCGGAATCAAGATCGCACCTATCTTGTGGTATATCTCGAACAATTTTTTGCACAGGAGCGGAATCAGGACAAACCTTCCGTGCAAAATTAAAAATCCATCGATGTGAATATTCTTCGCTTTCATTCGTTGAATAGCGATTTCTCATGTTTCGAGCCACTTTCCATAATTTTTTCATTGACGTTTCTCGTGACAAACCTCCCACGAAATTTCGCCAATAAGCACGTTTTTTCCCTTTGATTAAGTTTTTAAATTGATCTTCAAGGGCTAAATACGTTTGAAAATTTTCAGGGGTTCCACGTTTCCGAAAAGCTTTAAATGCATTCGATTTTTCTACATAAAGCTTGGAACACTGGCTATCCCACCATAGATTGGGAGGCCTTCGGCGAATAGTGGAACCTGGGATGGGTTTCGTTTGAGCGCGAACTGCGCTGTCATAGATCAAACGAGAAAGGAAGTTATACTCCTCCAATGGAGGTAAGCCATCTCTGGAATTGATGGCTAGAGCAATCGCGTCCGCATATTTTTTCCAGTCAATGTGTCTTGTGAGGTCATATGCCATGTTTATAGATTCAGAAGAATTCGACCCAATGGTGATGGAAATTTTGATTGGCAAGTGATCACTACCGTTGGGGTCCTGGATTACATTCCACTTGCAATCTAACGATAGTGAATTCGAGCAAAGCGAGAGGTCAAGAGCACTTGGGTTAGCAGGAGGTTTAGGTACACGTGTTGTTTCCCCAGTATTCAAAACGGTCATATTGAAGCTGTTACAAAGGTCATAGATCAACGATGAACGATTGTCGTCGTACTGTTCCCCCCAGGCAGTTCCGTGAGAGTTGAAGTCTCCCAAGATCAATCGTGGCTCAGGAAGGAGTGAGCACATGTCAACAAGTTGCTTGCGGCTAACCGCAGCTCTCGGAGGCCAATACAAGCTGACAATACAGAGGTCTTTGCCTCTGATGTTTGCATGACAAGCAACAGCTTCGATCCCTCCAATAGGTGGAAGGTCAATTCGAAAAAATGAGTGGTACTTATTGATCCCCAATAGCACCCCTCCGTATCTGTCATCACGGTCCAAGCGAATAATATTGAAATCGTGGAAAGAGAGATCATCTCGCGAAGAAAGCCAAGTTTCGGACAGAGCAAAAACATCACAATTGGAGTTATGAATTAAAAATTTGAATGTATCCAATTTAGGGATAAGACTACGACAATTCCACTGTAAAACAGTGATATCTCCGACCTCTCTATTTGAATTAGACATCAAGAGAGATAATCATTGCAAGGAGGGGCCATGTTTGCATCAATTGTTGCAAAATTGTCTTTAATACTGGAAGCATTGAGATAACAATGGTTCTGATGGAGTCGGAAACATTAAAACACGTGAAGATTTGATCCACAAGGTCAGACAACTTTATAAATCCCGATTGGGAAGTTGAACTGGACGGAAAAACAGGGACAGTTGGGGTTTTTGATGTCCCCTCGAGTGCTGGGTTGTTCAAAGATGAACTATTCCCACGGAAACCAGGAGGAACCTGATTTTGCTTGTCCGCTGCACTCGATTTTTTAGGCAAGCTAACAGGGGGTATCACCGGGGGGACTTGTTCTTGAATTTTGGGAGTGGTCACATTTTTGCGCCGGGGATTCCCTTTGAAAATAAACGGTGTGCCCCCGCTAGCTGTGTCCGCTTCCATTTCATCAACTGGCAACGTAGAGAAAACATTGTGTGTGTAGATTGGTTGTTGTTGCTGCTGGGCCAGTGGAGAAGCGCCCTTTAAAATTTCCGCAAATGTGCGTTTCGAGCGTTCCTTTAAAGAGCGCTTCTGTTTCTCCCAGCGACTCTTGTAAGTTTCACAAGCTGAGAGTACATGTTGAGCTCCTCCGCAATATGGACACTTATGCTCAGTCGCACTGCAGGATTCGCCCACATGTTGCTCTCCGCAAGTGGCACAGCGCTCCTTGTTGGCACAATAAGCTGAAGTGTGGCCAACAGACTTGCATTTTTGGCAAGTCATGGGCTTTGGCACGAAGAGTCGCATAGGCAGCCTCAATTTATCCACCATGACGTAGTCAGGGAGGGCGGAACCAGCAAAAGTTACTCGAAACGAGTCGGACGGCGTGAATTTAGTTTCTCCCCCTTCTTGGGAGACTTTCCCTAGTTGGCGGCAGTCCAAGATTTTAACACTCACCAAAGGGAGTTTTTTAAATTTTCCAAATCCTTCTTTTATCATTTTACACGTCAGACCCGTTTCAGTTACCACCCCCGAGATTTCTACGTCATGGGACGGCACGTAGACACGATACTCTAGGGTGAACCTCTGGTCGATCACAATACCGTTTGCATGTTTCCGGTCACTCACGATAACACGCAGTTTGTTCGGTCTAACTTTTAAAATTTCGATCACGGAGGAGTAGTATCTTGTCAGATCTTTCGTGATCTGAATAACATTCAGTGCTTTTCCGTTTGGTTTGGGCCGGAAGAAAACAACCCAGGGACCAGTTCCAGGTGCATCTTCTGGATAAACCTTGACACGGGGAGAGGATACAACAGAAGAGGAAGACGAGGACGAGGTTGGAACTGGCTCGGAAATATCAGAAGAAGGAAATGAAATCGATGGTGGGAGAGGAGGAGTGGGAGTTTTGGGGAGTTCAGGGAGGAGGGAGGAGGCAATTTTTTTCGAGGGGGGCTTGGTAGGATGAGCAGATTCGTCCCCAGACGAACTACATTCTGTAGGAGGGACTCGTTTATGTTTTTTCCCATTTACTTTTTTTGAATTGGTTTCAGAGTCGAAGGTCTCCATTTCTGGAGATCCCTCATCATTCTCCATTATAATCAATGTTCTAACTAATTTTCTAATCTTATATTTATATTTTTTTTATATGTACCTCGTTGCACCAAATCGAACGGCAGACCACGTTGATACAGACGAGATGGTGTATCGGCCAATAATGCGATGAATCGGTATACCTCGGTGATAATATGGCAATGCCAGAAAAACAATGCCGATAATCCGACACCAGCAAAAGGTCACAGCGTCCGCTGTAGCAGCCTTTGTTCTCCGCTGATTGTGGCACTGGTATTCCGCTTTTCCACAGCACGGATCACACGCGACATTCACAAACCCGCTTGGGTGAAAACAAAAGCACTCCACCAGTCACGAAGCCAATAACGGTATTGTTGTAACGGTACAATAGACGCAAACAACTCTACGTCTGGATGCCTCGGAAGCTGGTTAACGAATGAAGATTGCTCTTAAAAAACTCAAAAAACAGCAGGCGTACGAAAAACTGTTTCGTGAAAAAAAGGATCGCGAGATGCAGAACGCGATTAATGATTTGCAGTCTCAGTTTGAGCGTCGTATGGAGAAAAGAGAACGGCAGATATGAGAGGAGTTGAGCGTTCCCGCAGTTGTTCCTCCACCGAATGCAAATTCGACAACGTTGGGAACTGAGAACCGTCAAACGAATGGCGTTAGCAAAGCGATCGAGCAGATACAAAAAAAAAACTTGCTGAGATGGCGAGGAAGCAAGATTTAGAAACGAAGAGTCTTGAGAAACGAGTAAGGGCTATGGAAATCAGCAGCAGTGAATCAACGAGGAATGATGGTTCTCAGCAGGAGTCAATTCGCTGCACGGCACGCGGTGTCGAAAGAGCAGCCTACGTTCTCGGGTAACCCTTATTCATCGCCACGTATGAGAGTACCACAAGGATGTGCGGTTTCAGTGATGAAGAAAATCTGCTTCGACTTCAGCGTAGTTTGAAAGGCAAAGTTCTCGAGACAGTTCGCAGTCGGTTGTTGTATTTAGCAGGACTCGACGGTGTTATCAATACGCTTTGTATGCTGTTTGGTCGTCCAGAAATTATCGTCCACTGGCTAGTCTGTAAGATTCGGGAAATGCCTGCGCCAAAGGCGGAGAAGTTAGAAACTCTGAAAGATTTCGGCGTCGCTGTCCAGAACATGTGCGCAACGATTGTGGCATGTGGATTGAACGAGCATCTTTGTAATGTGGCACTTCTTCAAGAACTCGTTGATAGACTACCACCAACCGTGGAGCTCGACTGGGCTAAGCATCGACAAGCGATGTCAGCGGTCACACTATCGGACTTCAGCAGCTGGTTGGGCAAGCTGGTGGAAGCAGCTTGCGTAGTAACGATTCCGTCGACGATCAGTACGTACGTTGGCAGATCTGAGAAGCGTGTTCGGCAGGAGGAAGTTAATATTCACATCCAGTCCGACTCTAATCAGATTTCAAACTCTACATTGCCATCCAATAGTACGTCGAAACCTGTCAACAAACAATGTGTCATTTGTTACGGAGATTGCAGTAATGTAGGGTCGCGCAGAATCTTTCAAGAATTGGATATCAAGGCGCGGTGGGCTGCGCTGAAGCAGAACAAATTGTGTCGGAAGTGTCTGTCAAAACATTTCGGAGCATGTGCGGTAAAGCAAGCCTGCGGTAGAAACGGTTGCTCATACATGCATCACAGGTTGCAACACGACGATTCCAGATACCAGCGAATGGAGAATCCTCAGATATCGAGTCTACAGGCGGGTGCAAGTTCACCTACCGAAAATTCTCATCTTCACATTAACGGTGTCAGCAAGATTCTCTTCCGATACGTGCCAGTATTACTCCACGGACGAGGGAAGATGGTACGCACATTCGCCTTTTTGGACGACGGTTCGTCAGTGACGCTGATGGAACATAGTTTATTAAAGAAACTAGACATTCAAGCCGAATCGTATCCCTTGTGTCTGGGCTGGACAGGGGACCATCAACGCCAGAAAATGAATTCTGTGAAGTTGGCGGTAGATATTTCCGGAGTGCATGACATGAGTACAGATACCGAAAGTGCACACCGTGGAAACCTCGCTCTACCTCGGCAAACTCTCGCGATGGAGGAATTAGCGAGACACTTTCATCATTTGACGGCCTTGCCGGCTGATTCCTATCGTAATGTTCGACCACGGATACTTATTGGTATGGATAATTGCCGTTTGGGTCACGCGCTCGACAGCAGAGAAGGAAGGAAGGATGAACCGACGCTGCTAAAACACGCCTGGGGTGGATAGTATTCGACTAGTTTAATCGCACACCACAATCTTCATGTGTGTCCATGTACCGAAGAAAGCGACGCAGAGCTACACACCGCAGTTAAAACGTACTTTTCGCTGGACAGCATCGGAACAAGTTCTGTTAAACCACTGATGTCGAAGGACGACGAGCGAGCCGAACATTTGCTCAAATCCTTGACTAATGTGAACAAAGGGCGCTATGAAACTGGATTGCTCTGGCGGTATGACGATGTTCGAATGCTGGACAGTAAGTCGATGGCAATGAAGCGGCTGATTTGTCTGGAGAAGCGAATGCAACGGGATCCTGATTTAGCTGAAGCCCTGAAGGAGAAGCTTAGAGATTACGAGCGGTCTGGATACATCGAGAAGCTGACGGAGAACCAACTAGCCGAGAGATTCGAACGCGTGCGGTACCTTCCAATATAAACCGGGAAAGTGGCGTATAGTGTGGGACGCAGCCGCAAAGGTGGCGGGTGTTTCACTAAACTCGTTCTTGCTAACCGGACCAGATCAGCTTTCTTCTCTTCTCTCCGTTTTACAATGCTTCCGAGAATTTCGAATTGCTATAATGGGCGATATTCGAGAGATGTTTTTTCAAGTGTCGATGAACTGGCGCGATCAATAGTGTTTGAGGTTCCTATGGCGGAATGGAGAATCAAAGTATATTCCAGATACCTATACTACTAAAGTAATGACTTTCGGGGCAACGTGCTCGCCCAGCTGTGCACAGTATGTGAAGAACCACAATGCGCAACGGTTTCAGGATAAGTTCCCGAGGGCAGCTGAAGCGATAATTAGAGAACATTACGTGGATGATATGCTGTCCAGTGTGGAGACGGAAAATGAGGCGATAAAGCTAGCTGAAGATGTCCGATTTCTCCACGCAGAAGCAGTTTTTGAAATAAGGAACTGGCTGTAGGAGTTGAAGGCGAATCCTGGAGAGAAGAACATGAATCTGTTGAGCGAAATGGGAGCCGAGAAAGTTCTGGGATTATGGTGGTGTACCGTAGCCGATACCTTCACCTTCAAAGTGTCTTCGAGGTTGAATGTCGACCTACTGCAGGGTCATGTCGTACCAACAAAAAGGCAGATTTTGAGTACGCTAATGACCATCTACGACCGAATTGGACTACTTGTGAATTTCCTTCTTCTTGAATGGCGTTAACGTTCCCTGTGGAACTTTTGCCGTCTCAAAGTTTGCATTAGCTAGCGTCATTTACTAATACTTACTCGAGATTTATTAAGCCAAATAACACGCCTTGAATGTATTCCGAGGGGCAAGCTCTAGAATACGCGTGACCACAGTGAAAGTCGAAGGAAATTTTTCTGACGAAAAATCCCCCGGCCAGAACGGGAATCGAACCCGAACACCCGGCATGATAATGTGAGACGCTAACCACTCGGCCACGGGTGCACGAATTTCCTAATGTTCCTGAAAATGCTGCTTCAGGAAATTTGGCGTAGTGGTGTAAATTGGAATGAACCCATTAAGAGCGAACAGTGAGAGAAATGGCAAATAAGTTCTTCCGCAAGTGGAGTCCGTCAGTGTACCCAGGTGTTACCGAATGAAAACGAGCACAGGCGTGCAAAATGAAATTCAACTCCAAGTGTTCGTAGATGCGTCCGAAAACGGGTATGCCGCAGTTGCCTACCTCCGGTTTGAAGAAGATGGCGAAGTGGAATGTGCGCTCGTTGGCGCGGAAACAAGGGTAGCTCGGTTGCGATTCGTGTCAATTCCCAGACTTCAACTTCAGACAGCAGTTATAGGGCCCGCTTAGCGAACGGTATCATGAAGTCTCACCAGCTCAAACCAACAAAACAGTTCTTCTGGACGGATGCGCGTGACGTTCTTTGCTGGCCAAATTCCGATCACCGGAGGTATAATCAATTCGTCGCAGTGCGGATCAACGAAATTCTAGAGCTGACCGAGGTTAACGAATGGAATTGGATTCCGACGAAACTGAACGTTGCTGGCGATGCGACGAAATGGCAAAAACTTCCGGATTTTTCTCCTGCCAGTCGTTGGTTCCGTGGTTCAGAATTCTTGTGGGAGGCAAAGGAGAAGTATTGAGCTTCGATTACACCGCAGAAGAGAAACGACTCAATGTGCTACATCCCTCCGTCAAGCGTGTACTGTTTAGGTGGGAAGATTTCTCTATATGGAAGCGGTTGCTGCGTCATGTCGCATTTGTACGAACATTGCTGTGAAACAATACTGGATGACTGGATGACTGGATCGAGAAAAAAAACTGGAAGAATTGAGTTTAAACTGGAACATTGGCAACGCTGCATGCAAATGTAAAAGGTTTCAAAGCCATGTTGATCGTAATTTTTTTATGTTTTTAACATCTGTCAAAAAATCGAAATATCGGAAGTTTCGTACAGCTACAAAATTTGTTTGATGCTGAAAATAAATACGGATTTGGTGTCCAGATTTTTCCGTGTTCGAACTTTATACTCGGATCGTAGGATTCTAGTAGGAATGCGAGAAACAAGTGTCATACTTTTTAAAATATGCATATTCAATATTCTTGTTATTGAATAACCCCGAAAATATATAAATAAATTCCGATTCAATTATTAATATTGGGTTGGGGAAAAAGAAATGTCGTATTTCTGATCGAAATTTGACGCTTTATTCAACATACTTAAAATTATCCAATTTAAATCACATATGCACCGTTTAGTTTGCAAACTTGTTGCCATTTAGGAGGCAACTTCATTATTCCCCCTACGCACACCCCCCCCCCCCCCTCCCCTAATAAAACCACGCACCTTATTTGCAAAAAAATCAGGCAGTCAGTTTTCGCAAGCCTGTTTTGAGGCCAACTTAGTATCACCAAGAGCTATAAGGTGGGTGCAATAGGACATCCCATCCGAGCTCCCGTAGCTTCTGGCGGGTCATCAAAGATGTGTGAGGCCGAGCGTTGTCCTGGTAGAAAACAACACCATTCCTATTGATCATTTCTGGTCGCTTCTGGTCAATCGCCTGCTTCAAACGGTCAAGCTGCTCACACATCACAGTAGAGAACCGAATTGAGGGGCTGGCCATAGTTGAGCAGCTCATAATGGACGGTTCCCTTCCAACCCCACCAAACACACAGCAAAACCTTTCTGGCAAAACAATGCGGGCTTGGCGATGGTTTGGACCGGCTCACCGCGCTTCCACCACGACTTTTTTCGCTTTAGGTTGTCGTACGTGATCCTCTTTTCATCACCAGTCACCATCTTCTTCAAAAATGGGTCGAGTTCGTTCCGTTTCAGCAGTGCATCGCAGGCGTTGATTCGGTCTAAAATATTTTTTGCGTCATCTCGTGTGGCACCCATACATCCAGCTTTTTTTTGGAATCCAATCTTCTGCAAATGGTTCCAAACGGTTTTATGGTCCATACCCAGTTCCTGGCCAATCGAGCGAGTGCTCACATGCCGGATGATTTCAACGATTTTATCGGTTTCCTCGACGATTGGCCTACGGGGTGTATCTTCGACAGCCACTACACCAGAACGAAATCGATCAAACCAACGCTGTGCTGTGCGAATCGTTACAGTATCGGGTCCATAAACTACACGAATTTTTTCGGCCGCCTTCCTTGCAGTTTTACCTCGCAGGTAGTAAAAACGTAAAATATGACGAATTTCTTGCTTGGTGGACTCCGTCTTTGACGCGCTATAACTTGAGACTGAAAATAACAATCACAACACTGTCAAAACGACACTTGTAGCACAGATAGTCTTTAAATAGCCGTATAATATGACCCGATGCGATAAGTACAACACAAGATATGTTTAAGTGTTGCCATATATTGACAATGTACGACATTTCTTTTTCCCCAACCCAATATTTTGTTTCCTATACTTTGCATAAATGTGTTACTCTACTAGTATATCAATATTCAACTAATAATATTTTATTTCATTCCCTTTTCAGGCCGACCAGTCATGGAGTTTCACGTTGATGAAACCAGGTGATTAGAAATTTACTAATTTATTACTCATTCCATTTATTCGCGGAAAAGTTTTACGACCCAGCGAAACTGTTTTTGGAATATACAGAATATAAAAACACAAACAGTTTACTTGCATCTCCATTCCAAATATTTGGTTTAAAATGATAGTTGGGCCAGACCAAATATAACCGCTTCAAATGTTTACGAATAATTGCTAAGTATTTGATTATTACAGAGAGAGGTGGTCCTGGTCCTGTAAATCTTTCGAGAATTCTTGGCCGATATTCTTCGAACGATAATGGTACAAGTATTGTATTACGTTCGAGATAACTTCTTGAATGACGTTAACGTTCCCTTGTGGAACTTTTGCCGTCTCAACGTATGCATTAACTAGCGTCATTTATTAATACTTGGTTGAGATTTCTTAAGCCAAATAACACGCCTTGAATGTATTCCGAGGGGCAAGCTCTTGAATACGCGTGACCACAGTGCAAGTCGAAGGAAATTTCTTTGACGAAAACTCCCCCGGCCAGAACGGGAATCGATCCCGAACACCCGGCATGATAATGTGAGACGCTAACCACTCGGCCACGAGTGCACTTACGCTCGAGATAACGACTGAGCTCATATACTGTAGCTAGGCGGGGACATGGTTGAAAAAAACATTCAAAATCAATGATCGATAATAGTCCACAGTGGACAAGATCGCTGGAATAGTTGTTGACGTAGGACTACGTCTAAAAGGACTATATGAGGGGTAAAATGAAAATCTTAACACTGAATATGTAGGAAAAAATGAAAGATATCGAATGCTTATAATTCGAACATTTCTAAATAGATCGCAAAGATGTTTGCATCAATCATAATTCAATCAATCAGACACGACAGTTCAAGCGCCCTTTCAACGGTTAAACAGCTCAACCTCAACAGGTTAGATTAGCTGTCCAGAATGCTCCTCGTGGTGTATATAGCGTTAAAATGTTCGAAATATCTGAACAGAATGTAGTTAAAGCAATTCAAAAGCTGAAATTCTCGTATGCTCCAGGTCCGGATGAAAATTTCACCTGCAGCGTTGAAAAAAATGCAGTTCTGCACTGTCATACCTGGAGAATCGAGCTTTGTGTGTGAGAATAGAGTCTCATGAGTCCGAGTCATTCACAAACATATCTGGAGTGCATAAGGGGAGCAATTTGGGCCCCTTACTTTTCTCATTGTTTATAAACGACGTGTCCTTGACCCTGCCCCGAAGAACGAAACTCTTCTATGCTGATAATTCTAAGGTCTACATCATCGACAAAAACATAGATGATTGCCATCATCTTCAAGCTTGTTGAACGTGGTGTGCACGAAATTGTATGACGCTGAGCGTCAAAAAATGCCAAGTTATTTCGTTAACCAGGAAGCGGAATCCCATCAATTTCTTCTTCATGTTCCGGCAAAGCCATCGAGTGGGTTCAACGAGTTCGCGACTTGGACGAATTCTTGACAAGGAGTTCACATTCATCTATCACTACAACGACATTATCTCCAGGCAAACAAGCAGCTCGTTTTTTTTTGAAGGTCACCAATGGATTTAAGAAACCGCTTTGCTTGAAATCTCTGTACTATGCGCTGGTTCGTTCTATCCTGGAATTTTCTTCTGTCGTATGGTGCAGTTTCCCCGGCATTTGGAAAACGCGCATTGAATCTGTACAAAGATAGTTCGTACGTCGTACGTCGAATTGTTTCCTCACGAGAAATGCTGTAACCAGCTGCGAATTGATACTCTGGAGAACAGGCGTTCTGCAGCACAAGCCATGTTTATTGCGAAGTTGCTGAGGAACGAGATTGATACCCCTTCCTTGCTAGCTAATCTAAATATTTATGCTCCATAACGCACCCTACGTCATCGTGATTTCGTTAGGCTCGATTTCAGGAATAGTTTGTATGGCCAGCATGATCCGCTGCAATTTATGTCTGCTACATTCAATAGGATTTTTCACTTCTTTGATTTTGATCTCGCTAGCAATGCGCTCCGGATTAGATTCAATGATTATTTTAGAATAAGTTAACATTCGCAATGCGTGTATTTGATACTGACTTGAGTCAGTATCCAACGCTCATCGGTTTTTTTTATCTTGACATTTTTGGGTAGAGTATAACATTAAAAATGATAACAACCCCAAAACATAAAGTAACTTATCTGTAAATAATTCTCTGGAGATAAAAATCGTACAATATTATTAATCTCAGAATATCTTAAACACACTTCTAGACATGTACTAAACACGACGCAAGAGATTCCACGTTTTTGGCTCTCTAAGCCGCAGTCCTCCACCCGGGTGACGTCCCCATTGAACTTCTATTGAACTGACAAGTGCCAACATATAGTGTTCCCCACTGACAGTTCGATTGAAGATTCTTCCTAAGGGCATGACATTTCCACATTCCACATCTTAATATTGAAAACATGGCGGCATTGCAGCCACGTGGGATTTTCCATTAAGTGCAACTCAATAATTTTTGCCAATCCTTTTCGAAAAAAAAATGGAACAATGGCCACGTGTTCAACGGAGGGAGAGGGGGTAGTCTAATAACGTGCTTTTTCTGTCCACGTGGTATGTGCAGGGTTGTCAATGTTCCAGTTTAAACTGAATTCTTCCAGTTTTTTTGCGATCCAGAATCTTGCAATTCTCAGAAGTTACTTGAAAGACAATAGGAGAACAGAGAAACGTAGATGCTTGTATCGATGGAAAATACGAGCGTAGACCTGAAGGGAAGAGAGTCACTCGGCTGATATTCTCATGACGTTCGAACGGAACCAGAATAAGAAAGACGCCACTGGTGATCATGTTGCATTATTAATAGCACAACAGCCCAATGTTTCCCCAATGGCAGAAACCTGTATGATGATTCTTCCGTGGACGTAGTTATTCTATAAAAATACAAAGATGGTCAATTGAGTACCCTGAGTTTTGAACTCACGATCGATCGCTCAGTAAGCGAACGCGTAACCAATGTGGCTACGAAGACCCCCATTTCTGGTCTTTGAAGAAATGTAAAAAAAGCGGTGGAAGGGATCGAATTGAAACACATTGGTGTCTATTCTGTATTTCAATCGATTCGAAATATTTCGAACGACTTGGTAAATTCCATTCCCTGTTTCGTTCGAGGTGTTTTCAAATTCGAATACCTTTCGTTCGGACTGTTTTGTTTTCGAACATCTTTCATTCGAATCAAACCAAACGTCAAACCCACTTTGTTTATGAAGGAGTGAATAATTTCCGCAGCGGATGAGCGGTGAACTGCAAAAATGTAAGCTAATTTTTAATCATTTTTTTCTTTAAATTAATTTTAACGTTCAACAGGGAAAAAAACAAAAACAAAACAACCACTAAAAATCAGTTCGAGCGGATTGTGCTGCTTCTGGAGCAAGAGCCGGACATAGCAAAGGGTTTCTCCCGAGGAAATTCCGGACCCTTCTGGGATGATCTGGCGGCAGAAGTCAATAGTTTGGGACCGCCTATTCGCGATGGAAGTGGATGGAAAAAGGTATATACTAAAACGAATCCGAAACATATGTTTATAGTCTTATTTTTGCCCTGGTTTTCTGTGTAGGTTTGGGCGGACTATAAGTCCGGATTAAAGCGAAAACTCGCTCACAACAAACGGGAGCAGAGGGCGACAGGTGGAGGACCCAATAAAATTATCAATTTGTCCGAGCTGGAGGAGCAGGCAGTTCTACTAACTGGGTTACTTGCGACCGTGGAAGGAATCCCGGGTACCTCATCTCATGGAACACAGTTGGGTTCGCCTTCGGGTGAACCTCAAGCTGCAGACCAGGAAAATTTTATATATTATGGTACTTCCGACGAGTGTGACGGTATCAATAATACCATTCACTTCCAGCCCTCTCAGCCGAAAAAATCCAGACCTTCTACCACGAGGCTATTAGAGCTGCAAGTCGAGCAACAAAACAAATTTCACACCAATGTGAAATCCCTGTTAAAAAACACAAACAAGAATTTGAGTGATCTGGTTCATTATCAGCGCCAATCAGCTCGAGCGATTCTTTCCGTGGATGCCACACTCAAAGAACATCTGAGTGAACAAAAACGACATAACCACGAGATGGAGAAGATCGCGCCGGAGAAATCAATAGCGACAAATCCTTGAAACGCAGATTGCGTATATTTCAGAACATTAGAATAATGTTTCAAAATATCAGTGATCTGTTTTTTTATCTTTATATTGTAACTCAAGTATAAAAAAATGAAAAAAGTTCTAATCGTATTTTTATATCTTTCCATGGAAGAAAAATCTTACTTAATTTTTTCTTTGAAGTTTGTTTGGAATAGCATCAAAATTATATAAACTTTTTTAAAATTCACGAATTTCGCCTATAGTTTATGGAACTTCCTTAACCCCTTCACGTACAACATTGAACTTCACTCGTTGTTTCTCGATGTGAAATAATTACATAGCCTCAGGCATATGATGAGGATACCGACAACTGAAGATTATCAAATTTCCGTTATTTAAAAAAAAAAATTGAATGAGCTAAAAATATAAAATATAATTTGAATATTATAATTAAAATAAAAACGAACGAGTTAGTACGTAGTAATAACTCCTTCGTTTTTATTTTAAACACAACATGTATTTGCTCATCATAGGGCACCCATGTTAGATACCCACACTCAGCAGAGTAGCGGAACGACTCGAAATGCTCGTTTTGGGCCGTGCTGTTGGAAATTAAATCGTACAGCAAGGGGTTAAAACAACGCAAAAAGTATTAATAATGGTTATTTGAATACTTGGCCTGCTTACGAGAAATCGATAATGACATGTTCTCAAAGTGTTGGCAGGAATAAGAGTAAATAATTCTGCCGAAACCATAGTTAAGTAAGGAAGACACTTCCTTTTCCGGTGGTTGTTATTTATTTGAGCATTTGCAAACAAGTTAGATGAAATTTAACAGTCATAAATATTAATTTAAACAAAAGTTTATTATGTAAACAGCTGCATAACATATTATAACTACTGAGAACGACCAAATTCTAAGCATATATTGTGAAGTGCACAGCATACATTTATAATTTGAGCGCATTTAGTAGGATTGTAGTGAAGTTGTCTCGCGCCAAGGATGCATCTAAACCGATTTTTTAGTAAACCGATTGTCCGCTCGACGATAGCACGACCCAAGGCATGCCTGCGATTAAAATCGCTCTCCAAACTCCCTTCCTCCGCTGCTCTGAATGGGGTAACTAACCAAGGTTCCGATGGATAACCAGCATCACCTGAAAATATTTTATCACACAGTACATACAAGTATACTAAAATATTGTAGTTGAACATTACCTAGAATCTTAGTATTAACTTCACCATTTTGGTGAAGCTGCTCAAAGTGAGTTCTTGCAGGGCTTACACGCCATATATGAGAGTCATGATTAGATCCCTGGAAGGTAGGATCAACGAAACGAATCCTTTGCTGATCGTCACAAACCTATGTTGATAAAAAAGAGTATTTGTTCATTGATTTGTTAATTCAAATACTAATAATACTTACAATCAGAACGTTGAGACTATAAAATCCCTTCCGATTAAAAAACAAATTTCGATTCAGCTTAGGTGGAATAATTTTTACGTGGGTTCCATCCAAACACATAATAACACCCGGAATTGATGTTTTCTGATAGAAGTGTAGTTTAGCACGCCGCTGTTCGTCTTCCGTCATATTTAGGGAAATCCATTTCTTACACAGTGTCCGCTCCAGAATGTTAAGCATTTCAGTCAGCACCTTGGAAAATGTGGGCTGTGCTATGGCAATGTGACAATCTTGCCCTGCTCCATGTTGATAATTTCCTTCAGCAAAGAATCGCAAACATGCTGCGAGTTTCACCTCCGTGGATAGACCACCTTTCCTTGTGGTAAGGCAGTTCTCAATTTCCTCTAAAACGTACCGAAAAGCTTCCTTACTTAGACGAAAACTTTTGATGAATCTGAATAAGGGCAAAATAATCAATAAGAGAAACAAACATGGGATTTTTGAGACGGATACTTACGCTTCATCAGAAAGTTTCATGAAGTCGGTTGATTTTCGGTGGTTTCGCCGATGGTAGCAAGGCATTCCAATTTCTTCTTGCTCCGCCAAATTCGGTAACAAAACGGAATCCATTGAACGAGAAAATTTTCTCACAAATTTCTCTTAGGATCAAAAATTAACTGAAATTCAACTCGCACTCGCCGCTATTTAATACGGTGTTTCTTTTTGTTTATCGGTTTTTGACAGATCGATGCATATTCGAAATTTTCTAACACTTCCGTTCGAAACGAGCAAAACGATTGGAATAGGGAATGGTAAATTCGAAAACGATCGAAATATCACTTTCGAACGAAATAGAAATCCGTCGGAATACAGAATAGGCACCATTATCAATTTCCCTGTTAGGGATCGGTTTTAACAAACTAAAAACATACTAATAATATCTTCAAATTGTTTTGACAGCTCGAACCAGCGTTCGAGATGCTCAGTGTGGGGGAAAGGGTGCGGTTTAGTTTGTAATTGATAAGTAGGGTCTTTCTCATTCTAGTTCCGTTCGAGCGCCGTGAGACATAGTACACCCAAAAACTAACGTAGGCAGAAAACATTACATCTTCGGCAGAAATAATGCTTCTTCCTGTGCCGAAGGGTCAAATGAGCAAATAATGAGCTGTTTCAAAAACTTGAAAATGTTTGTATGTATGGGAGCAGACATCTCTTTTTTTTCCTTTATCATTTCTTTTGGGATTGTACTAAAAAAAGTCCATGCGATTTCAACGGGAATCGAACCAATGCCAGATGGAATGCAAAGCTGTTTAACACGACCACGCTATCGGCATAGCTACTGGTGCTATTGTATAAATACATCATAATATTACACCTCATTATAAAATGAAGTTGGAAAGTGTTTTCTAAAAGTAAAAAAGAAAAGCATAAACGAAAATCTATATCTTTCTCGGTTTGGACCGCGTGTTTGACAAACTATACGAAAAGATTTAAAACGTGCTTATTCGCCATGTGTCTCCTGTTCCGCTCGCTCATATTGACCATATATTGCTCTAGCATATGTATTATATACAAATGATATACAAGTATTGGGAAGAAGCGCATTTTATGTTATTTTTAGTCTCATTTAGTGTATAAATCGAGATGCCAAAACATGTGCTAAAAATTAATTTTGGGTGTAGGGGAGCCGGACTTTATCAGTTGGAGATTCTCTTTTCTTCACCAACTGGTTTTTCCCGTCGATATAAGCATCTACGTTTCTTCGTTTTCCTACTGTTTTCCAAGTATCTTCTGAAATCTAATCATTTCTCTGGATGTGCACTAGGGTGCCAATGAATGTATGGAAAAAATAGACCCTAAAAATTCAAAAAAAAATACCCCATACAAAATGTTCGCCATCTCGAAAAAACACCCTATGCAAAATTTCGGCTCAATCAGACTCAAGGGAGAGTGGCGCAAAGCAGTTGTGCAGTTATAAAACATTTGACATATTTTTTTTTTGAAAACCCCGATTTCCGGTGAATTTTCGGTTTTCAAAATCTGAAATTTTAACGTCTGCAACACTAGTAAACGAAGTTATTGAATGTGCTAATATTTTGCATTGCGTATATTATGGTGCAAATCAACATTTCGCAGCAAGCTATTCTTATAGGCACCCAAAACCATATGTTTTGCCTCGTATTCCGAAAAATGTCCCAGAGTGTCGATTTCGACAAAAAAATAATTTCGAGATGATAGTAGATCTTGACGTTTCATGCCATTTTAAGACATTTGGCATCAAAAATTTTTTTTTAAAACCCCGATTTCCTTTACTCCCCAATTGGGTGATTTTTCGATTTTAACAAAACTCTAATTTCGACCGCTTTGCTCCACTCTCATTTAAGTCCGATTGAGCTGATATTTTGCGTTTGCTTTTTCGAGATGACAATTTTCATTGGCACCCTAATGTGCACCTAGTATATTTTCGATTGACGCGATGGAGACGTTTATCATGCAGTCAATCTCCCGCTTCCGATTATCTCCCGAACTTGCCTCCCAGCCCAACTGTTCCCGCTCCCGCTCAACAATCGACCTCGTCCTCCCCCTCAGTTGTCCCCTCTCCGCGTGTCAAGGTCTATCCAGAAGATGCATCTGGATCTGGCCCATGGGTTGTTTTCTTCCGGCCAAAACCCAACGGGAAATCGCTCAACGTCATTCAGATCATGAAAGATCTGACAAAAAATTATTCCTCCGTGGTCGAAATTAGAAAGGTTCGACCGAACAAACTGCGTGTTGTCGTGGCTGATTTTGGATTGTCATCAATTAGGAAAAGTGTCCCAGGAAGAGGGAAAAACAAAATTCACGCCGTCCGACTCGTTTCGAGTAACTTTTGCTGGTTCCGCCCTCCCTGACTACGTTATGGTGGACAAATTGAGGCTTCCGCTGCGTCTCTTCGTGCCAAAGCCTATGACTTGCAACCAATGCAAGTCAGTTAGTCACACAGCAGACTACTGCGCCAACAAGGAGCTCTGTGCCACTTGCGGAGAGCAACATGTGGGCAAATCCTGCAGTGCGACTGAGCATAAGTGTCCATATTGCGGGGGGACCCCACATGAGCTCTCAGCTTGTGAAACTTACAAGAGTCGCTGGGAGAAACAGAAGCGCTCTTTAAAGGAACGCTCGAATCGCGCTTTTGCGGAAATTTTAAAGGGCGCTTCTCCACAGGCCCAACAACAACAACATCCAATCTCCTCACACAATATCTTTTCCACGTTGCCAGTTGACGAATTAGAAGCGGACACAGCTCACGGGGGCACACCGTTTATTTCCCAAGGGAATCCCCGGCGCAAAAATGTGACCACTCCCAAAATTCAATCACAAGTCCCTCCGGTGATATCCCCTGTTAGCTTGCCTAAAAAAGCGAGTGCAGCGGACAAGCAAAATCAGGTTCCTCCTGGCTTCCGTGGGAATAGTTCACCTTCGAACGACCCAGCACTCGAGGGGACATCAAAAACCCCAACTGTCCCTATTTTTCCGTCCAGCTCAACTTCCCAATCGGGATTTATAAAGTTGTCTAACCTTTTGGATCAAATCTTCAAGTGTTTTAACGTTTCCGACTCCATCAGAACCATTGTCATTTCAATGCTTCCAGTATTAAAGACAATTTTGCAACAATTGATGCAAACATGGCCCATCCTTGCAATGATTATCTCTCTTGATGTCTAATTTAAATAGAGAGGTCGGAGATATCACTGTTTTACAGTGGAATTGTCGTAGTCTTATCCCTAAATTGGATACATTCAAATTTTTAATTCATAAGTTCAATTGTGATGTCTTTGCTCTGTCCGAAACTTGGCTTTCTTCACGAGATGATCTCTCTTTCCATGATATCAATATTATACGCTTGGACCGTGATGACAGATACGGAGGGGTGCTATTGGGGATCAATAAGTGCCACTCATTTTTTCGAATTGACCTTCCACCTATTGGAGGGATTGAAGCTGTTGCTTGGCATGCAAACATCAGAGGCAAAGACCTCTGTATAGTCAGCTTGTATTGGCCTCCGAGAGCTGCGGTTAGCCGCAAGCAACTTGTTGACATGTGCTCACTCCTTCCTGAGCCACGATTGATCTTGGGAGACTTCAACTCTCACGGAACTGCCTGGGGGAACAGTACGACGACAATCGTTCATCGTTGATATATGACCTTTGTAACAGCTTCAACATGACCGTTTTGAACACTGGGGAAACAGCGTGTACCTAAACCTCCTGCCAACCCAAGTGCTCTTGACCTCTCGCTTTGCTCGAATTCACTATCGTTATATTGCAAGTGGAATGTAATCCAGGATCCCAAGTAGTGACCACTTGCCAATCAAAATTTCTATCACCAATGGGTTGAATTCTTCTGAATCAATAAACATGGCATACGACCTCACAAGACACATTGACTGTAAAAAATATGCGGACGCGATTGCTCTAGCCATCAATTCCAGAGATGGTTTGCCTCCATTGGAGGAGTATAACTTCATTTCTCGTTTGATCTATGACAGCGCGGTTCGCGCTCAAACGAAACCCATCCCAGGTTCCACTATTCGTCGAAGGCCTCCCAATCCATGGTGGGATAGCCAGTGTTCCAAGCTTTATGGAGATAAATCGAATGCATTTAAAGCTTTTCGGAAACGTGGAACCATTGAGAATTTTCAAACGTATTTGGACCTTGAAAATCAATTTAAAAACTTGATCAAAGGGAAAAAACGTGCTTATTGGCGAAATTTCGTGGGAGATTTGTCACGAGAAACGTCAATGAAAAAAATATGGGAAGTGGCTCGAAACATGAGAAATCGCTCTTCAACGAATGAAAGCGAAGAATATTCACATCGATGGATTTTCAATTTTGCACGGAAGGTTTGTCCTGATTCCGCTCCTGTGCAAAAAATAGTTCGAGATATACCACAAGATAGGTGCGATCTTGATTCCGAGTTTTCGATGGTAGAATTCTCTCTTGCTCGGAAAACCCGCGTCCGACTTCAATTCGTACCGCTCAATAGCAATGCTGTCTTGTATACGGAATTTGTTGGAGAAAATGATCTTGTTTCGCCTTGATCGATGGTTTGAAGCGAATGGCCTACTCTCAGATACACAATATGGGTTCCGCAGGGGCAAGGGGACGAATGATTGTCTTGCGTTGCTTTCTTCAGAAATTCAAATGGTTTACGCCGAAAAAAAAGGCTTCAGTATTCTTGGACATAAAGGGGGCCTTTGATTCTGTTTCAATAGAGGTTTTGTCAGACAAATTACAATCTCGGGGTCTGCCGCCTCTATTGAATAATATGTTATATAACTTGCTTTGTGAGAAACATTTGAACTTTTCTCACGGAGATTCGGCAGTAAGTCGGGTCTCTTACATGGGACTCCCCCAGGGCTCATGTTTAAGCCCCCTTTTGTACAACTTCTACGTAAGCGACATTGACAATTGCCTTACACAAAATTGCAGCCTAAGACAACTTGCAGATGATGGAGTGGTGTCCGTCGTAGGATCAAACGAATCCGACCTGCAAGAACCCTTACAAGATACAATGAACAATTTTTCAACCTGGGCCATTGGGCTAGGGATCGAATTCTCCACGGAGAAAACAGAGATGGTGATTTTTTCTAGGAAGCATAAACCAGCAAAACCAAAGCTTCAACTTTTGGGTAAACCGATCACTCATGCTATGTCATTCAAGTATCTTGGGGTCTGGTTCGACTCCAAATGTACTTGGGGGCCCATATTAGGTATCTGAGTAAAAAATGTCAACAAAGAATAAACTTTCTCCGTACAATTACCGGCACCTGGTGGGGAGCCCATCCAGAAGATCTTATAATGTTGTATCGAACAACTATTCTCTCAGTGATGGAGTATGGCAGTTTCTGTTTTCAATCAGCTGCCAAAACACACCTCATTAAACTCGAGCGAATTCAGTATCTTTGTCTCCGTATCGCGTTGGGATGTATGCCCTCAACGCATACCATGAGTCTCGAGGTTTTGGCAGGCGTACTCCCACTAAAAGATCGCTTCAATTTATTATCTCTTCGGTTCCTCATCCGGTGTAAGGTTATGAACCCATTGGTGATCGGAAATTTTGAACAGCTGATCGAGCTAAATTTTCAATCTGGGTTCATGAGTCCATATCATGAATTCATCTCCATGCAGGTTGATCCTTCTTCGTTTATTCCCAACCGTGTTTGTTTTTCTGACTACATCAATTCCTCTGTGCATTTTGATCTGTCCATGAAGCAGGATATCCATGGAACATCAGATTATCTTCGATCGAGGATCGTTCCAACGATCTTCGATGCAAAGTATGGGGATATCAATTGTGATAATATGTACTTTACTGATGGGTCCTCTATGAATGAGTCCACAGGATTTGGAGTGTTCAACGAATTTTTTAGCACCTCCCACAGTCTTCAGAATCCTTGCTCAGTGTATATTGCTGAATTGGCAGCGATACGCCTCACGACCTGTTGAACACTATTACATTGTAACGGATAGTCTTAGCTCTGTCGAAGCTATCCGTTCAGTGAGGCCGGAAAAACACTCGCCGTACTTCCTTGGGAGAATACGAGAAATTTTGAGTGCTTTATCCAGACGCTGTTCTGTCATTACCTTTGTCTGAGTCCCTTCACATTGCTCAATTCCGGGTAATGAGAGGGCTGACTCATTAGCAAAGGTAGGTGCGATTGAAGGCGATATTTATCAGCGTCAAATCGCCTTCAATGAATTTTACTCTTTAGTCCGTAAAAATACCATCGCTAACTGGTAACGCAAATGGAACGAAGATGAATTGGGCCGGTGGCTTCACTCAATTATCCCTAAGGTTAGCCTCAAACCATGGTTCAAAAGTCTGGACTTGAATCGGGACTTTATTCGCACCTTCTCCCGACTCATGTCCAATCACTGTTCGTTAGATGCGCTACTCTTTCGTATTAATCTTGCCGACAACAATCTTTGTGTTTGTGGCCAAGGTTACCACGACATCGAGCACGTTGTTTGGTCGTGCGAGCTGTATCTTGTCGCCAGATCGAATTTAGAAGACACCCTTCGAGCCCGAGGAAGGCAGCCCATGGTGCCGGTGAGAGACGTGTTGGCTCGGTTAGACCTTGATTACATGTCCCAAATATATGTATTCCTTAAAGCTATCGATCTTCGTGTGTGATTGTCCTTATACCCTTAGTTTTTCCTTTTCCTTTTCCTTTGTGAGAGATCGGATCCCTTCTTAAGAATAAGATGAAATGTAAATACATATTAGATATAAGATAGGTTTAAGAATTGAGTGTGAGTGTGATCATTGTCAATATATCCTCATATCCCCTCCTTTTCCTAAAGAAAATATGTCACCCTTCTAAACTCGAGTCGACCGCGAGTAATCGGTTTCCTATATTATTAACATTAGAATTAAGGAAAAATGTATATATACTAGTAACAATACAGTAAGGAGCTCGGCTCCTTTAAACCTATGTAACTGAGCCTGTAAAAATAAACGATTTAAATAAAAAAAAAATAGATCTAGACGTTTCATGCCATTTTAAGATATTTGGCATCAAAACATTTTTTTCAAAACCCCGATTTCCTTTACTCCCCACTTGGGTGATTTTTCGATTTAAAAAAAACTCTAATTTCGACCGCTTTGCTCCACTCTCATTTAAGTCCGATTGAGCTGATATTTTGCATAGGGTACTTTTTCGAGATGACAATTTCCATTGGCACCCTAATGTGCACCTAGCATATTTTCGATTGACGCGATGGAGACGTTTTTCATGGCAGTCACCTGGTATTCGACCACCTTCATTTAGTACATTCGCAGCTCGGGTTCCGAATTCAATAAAGTACCTCTGGACAACAGGATCTTTCAGTCGTCATGGGTTGAACCGCCATCCGTGCTTCTACTTCTTGAGTTGAAACCGCATCACGCTCTGGCTGATTTCTCCGATGGAAAGGTGTTGATCGGTCGGGCTGCCATCTTGGGTTTAGCATCGGGTTGAACCGTTTCATGATCAGATGCTGGATGCTAGCCAGACGCACCTCCATGATGAACAGACACTCGAAATTTTATATTGATTGTTATCCGCGAGGAGACGAACTATCTTACAACCAAATTATTATTGAAAAATAATAAAATTATTGCATTCTAAAATTAAAAAAACTTCCATGTTATTTTTTTAAGGCATTATGTGTTTATATGAAATGAACGATCCTTTCGCAACTGAGGAACAAATTTTCCATCACTCGTATCGTAATAGTTGAAAAGGAACCAAACGTCCTTTTTGAGAAAAAAATATCTCTTCCAAGGAATAATGAATGTCCCCAACGAGCTGATCCGAACCAAATCAAACACTCACGGAACGCAACGTGACCGAATCAACACAGAAATGCTGAAATCAGCCAAGCGAAGGGTATCGCGGTAGCGCAAGAGATACAAGTGGAACAAAACGTTTATAATTATGCATGGAAAACAGGAATTAACAGGAATTAAAATATTTCAGATGCTTTTTTACTTTGGATTTATTAAACACTCTGAGAGCGAGTGAACGTTTGATTTATTCGGCAGGGCGGCGACTGGTGATGAAAATGGTGCAGATCTTGGCGAGTCCAACGAAACTGACGAAAGCAGGGTGCGAAGTGGTTCATATCAGTTCTCCAATATAATATGTGTGGTGCGTAACGATGTGGAGAGCCTATCGGACATATGTGCTTTCATTTTATGGAAAATGCGGTTGTCAATCTGTCAGATTAAGTTTTTTTTGTTCTTTCTCCATTCAAATTTGGTTACTTGCTCCATATTCTTGTAATTGATTGCCGACTGAACTTGAGAAATAACGGAGGAAATGGTAGTGAATGCGAAGCTTGTGCAAGACTTAAGGGTAACCTGTAAGATTTGAATAATTGAGCCACGTTTGTCTGCTTAATGCAAATATACCGAACCTCTTTAATTCGCGGGGCTAACAGTTCGAATATGTGTGTAAATGATAGCCACTCTTGTAATGAATTTACAATGATCGGACGCATCAGTAAGAATGCAATCGGATTCACTTTTTACTGATCCTTTCACAACGTCCCCCAGGGCTCATGTTTAAGCCCCCTTTTGTACAACTTCTATGTAAGCGACATCGACAATTGCCTTACACAAAATTGCAGCCTAAGACAACTTGCAGATGATGGAGTGGTCTCTGTCGTAGGATCAACAGAATCCGACCTGCAAGAACCCTTACAAGATACTTTGAACAATTTTTCAACCTGGGCCATTGGGCTAGGGATCGAATTCTCCACGGAGAAAACAGAGATGGTCGTTTTTTCTAGGAAGCATAGACCAGCAAAACCAAAGCTTCAACTTTTGGGTAAACCGATTACTCATGCTATGTCATTCAAGTATCTTGGGGTCTGGTTCGACTCCAAATGTACTTGGGGGGCCCATATTAGGTATCTGAGTAAAAAATGCCAACAAAGAATCAACTTTCTCCGTACAATTACCGGCACCTGGTGGGGAGCCCATGGCAGTTTCTGTTTTCAATCAGCTGCCAAAACACACTTAATTAAACTCGAGCGAATTCAGTATCTTTGTCTCCGTATTGCGTTGGGATGTATGCCCTCAACGCATACCATGAGTCTCGAGGTTTTGGCAGGCCTACTCCCACTAAAAGATCGCTTCAATTTATTATCTCTTCGGTTCCTCATCCGGTGTAAGGTCATGAACCTATTGGTGATCGGAAATTTTGAGCGGCTGATCGAGCTAAATTTTCACTCCGGATTCATGAGTTCATATCATGAATTCATCTCCATGCAGGTTGATCCTTCTTCGTATATTCCCAACCGTGTTTGTTTCCCTGACTACATCAATTCCTCTGTGCATTTTGATCTGTCCATGAAGCAAGATATCCATGGATATTCAGATTACCAACGATCTTCGATGAAAAATATAGGGGTATCAATTGTGATAATATGTACTTTACTGATGGGTCCACTATAAATGAGTCCACAGGATTTGGAGTGTTCAACGAATTTTTTAGCACCTCACACAGTCTTCAGAATCCTTGCTCAGTGTATATTGCTGAATTGGCAGCAATTCATTGGGCGCTGGACAGCGTCGCCTCACGACCTGTTGAACACTATTACATTGTAACGGATAGTCTTAGCTCTGTCGAAGCTATCCGTTCAGTGAGGCCGGAAAAGCACTTGCTGTACTTCCTTGAGAGAATACGAAAAATTTTGAGTGCTTTATCCAGACGCTGTTATGTCATTACCTTTGTGTGGGTCCCTTCTCATTGCTCAATTCCGGGTAATGAGAGGGCTGACTCATTAGCAAAGGTAGGTGCGATTGAAGGCGATATTTATCAGCGTCAAATCGCCTTCAATGAATTTTACTCTTTAGTCCGTAAAAATACCATCGCTAACTGGCAACGCAAATGGAACGAAGATGAATTGGGCCGGTGGCTTCACTCGATTATCCCTAAGGTTAGCCTCAAACCATGGTTCAAAAGTCTGGACTTGAGTCGGGACTTTATTCGCACCTTCTCCCGACTCATGTCCAATCACTGTTCGTTAGACGCGCTACTCTTTCGTTTCAATTTGGCCGGCAGCAATATCTGCGTTTGTGGCCGAGGTTACCACGACATCGAACACGTTATTTGGTCGTGTGAGGTGTATCTTGTTGCCAGATCGAATTTAGAGAACTCCCTTCGGGCTAGAGGAAGGCAGCCCAATGTGCCGGTGAGAGATGTGTTGGCTCGGTTAGACCTTGATTACATGTCCCAAATATATGTTTTCCTTAAATCTATCGATGTTCGTGTGTGATTATCCTTATATCCTTATACCCTCCATTTCTTCCTTTGTGAGTAATTGGTCCGCTTGCTATAAACAGGAGAATGAAATGTAAATTCACAACAGATGTACGAATAGATTTAAGAATTGAGTGTGTGTGATTATCAACATTGTAATAATTTCCTTATACCCCATCCTTTTCCTGAGAAGAAAAATATGTCACCCTTTTAATCTCGAGTCCACCGCGAGTAATCGGTTTCCCACATTACTAACCATAGATTTAAGAAAATTGTTCATATATATAGTTTTAAAAATATATTTAAGATTTCGGCTCCTTTAAACTTATGTAACTGAGCCTGTAAAAATAAACGAATTTATAAAAAAAAAAAACATACACCCTGCAATGTGATTACACCCTGCAATTTGATTAAAATGGGATGGAACAGCAGAAATTCCACTGACCTGAGCATACGTCGATTTTTCTCCCAACAGACATTCTTGGGGCTAATTAAGTTGTTCTAATTTACCTTGTCTTATTTGTCAAAAGCCAAGCCAATACAATCACAATGTTCTGAAATTGCATTCTTTTTGTTTTCCACCGACCAAAACACAAAGCAGCGCGGTTTACACAGCTAAGAGCAAGAAGCATTTTTGCGCAAGATGACGTGAGGACATTGTGTAACTCAAACGGTATGCAATAGGGCTTGTTGAAAGGGTCGAAATGTTGCTATTCCCTCTTTTTTCCGGCGATTTCGCGACGTGCACTTCCATAGTTGTTTTAATTAATTCGCAGTAAATAAGTTTATTTTTCAATTTGTTGATCGCTCAGCAACAGCAGCCGGAAGATTTCTTTCCTTTTCCTGGAGAGAGCTGCTGGCAGATACTGGTGGGGATTTTAATTGCAAATGACTGATGTCAATTAAGGATCGCTTCGAGGAACCACTATCAAAATATACCTTCATATTTGTATGCTTGGATTTGATGCGCGGTATCCGTTGGATATCGACACAAACACATGCTCAAACTTACAACATTTATTGTTCAACTAAAATTTTGGTAGAAAAAAATATTGCTCCAACAGATTGTGCGACGTTTTCACTGAACAGTCGATCCTGAGTTGCGACCATATATCTCAAATTGATTCGTTCGTATTCCGTGTGGCAAGTTCAAAGATACATTCAGAGTGTTAGGCACTGACCCGGAATCTTGCAGGAGCTGATAGATGGTCGTTTTAAGTAGCCTACTTTCTGAATTAGTGAGTCCAAATCAGAAAAAGTTCAATAACTCTGCCATAGTTTAGATTGTGTAGATTTTTTTTTGACGTAGGACTACGTCTTTCATTTCTATATAGGTGTAAAATCAATGTTTTGAAAACGAAAGCGTTACGTCGGAGACTGAGATCTTGAGCGTTAATAGCTCCTAAACAACTTAACGAAACGATATGATAAACACCTCATTCGAAAGATAAAATGTCTACGCGTTATTGATTCACGTTGATCATGAAATTGGATAAACAAAAGGATTCCAATGGAAGTTTCGCATTGAATGCGACAACAGGTATGAACTAAAATTTGAGGAAATTATTTTTCTGTAATTTAATCATTGTTTTGTTTTGTTGTGTCATGTAAAAATGATGTAAATTTTCATAACATTTCAAATTACAGTTATAGACTTATAGGTAGAGTGACACTATTTTTCATTCAAGACACTTACATGTGTTTAAATTATCTTGAAATTTATTGAGAAATTGATTTCTAGACACAATTCTTAATAGAACCCCCTCTAAAGGGTGAGATTGGGTCAACTTTCATTTAAGGTGAAGGTGGAAGCTAGCCATTGTAGTAGTATAGGTAAACCCTCGTGTAAAAATGGGGTAATAGTGTTTGTGAGAGAAGAGCAAAGCACACGTAAATAGATCAATTCACTTATCAGACTGTGTGGCGCTTCATTGACACGAGTCTTTGAATACATTTGAAAAACAAATAACAATTCAATACTAAAGTAAAATGTATGAACGATATGTTCCGATGAACAGTTGCAAATATAAATATATATAGAAGGTGCATTTGCATATGATTCTGATTATACGCGAGTGTAACATGAGCAAATTTATAACACATGCGAATTGGGGCTCTTTTGGTATTAACAAGTTCTTCCGCATAGTAACTCGATGTTGATAACTCCTTAATATTTTCCTTCGTTGATCGTATTGTTTTCACATATTCACGTTGGAAAGCCTTAACCCTTCTCTTCGTTGGCCGAGGCATTTAGATTGAATTTAATACTTTTCCGTTTACTGTTTTTGAAAGCATAGGCAGCCGTGGCAGTGTTCCGAGCTCTGCAATACAATTTTCTCACCCAATGTTAAAGTTGCTAAAACTTACATTATAGACCCATTAAACGTGGAAATAATAATTGTATTGATATCAACACAATTTTATTCTATTCATTTTCATGACATGGGACGCTATGACTCCGGAATAACATTTTATTGAGTGGTTTTTATAGCTGTTTCGATGATGTTGTTTGGCATCAGTGTCGAAAAAATAACGATGCTTCCACCAATACAAACAAAACCATTGCTGAAGATTGAAAAACGAAAATTTAACTTTCAGAGCACTTGCTCGAGTTTTCGACGTTCTTCACTATACGGTGCGAAAGCAGATGAAAATTTAATATCTTGTGAGTAATCGATTAAAGTTTGGTTGATATTACTTGATGGGAAGTGTGCAAAAACGATCATTTTCTTCACACTGTTTCGCAATATTATTGATTTTCTGGCGAGGGGTGAGGAAGGGAGATGAAAGAAATGAGCGCCATTGTAGCAGCCATTTGTGGCTAGCTTCCACCTTCACCTTAATCGTAGTTCAGTGAAAAATTAATATTATTCAACAATTCCTTGAACACTTACGAGTGTATTAGCGAACATTTCTACGTAATCAGAATTGTGTTTTACTCTAATTTACGATAGTTATTCAACAAAAAGTTCGAGAACTACCTTTTTTGACCCATTTTCACCCCCATCGACGGTACTTGTGTTTCACTAACCCATTTCCGGAGTAAAAAGCCCATTCAGAAGATTAATTTACATCCGAACGGCGGATCAAAGTAAACGATGATTTTTTTTCAAATCATGAATTCAAATCATGAATAAAAAAAGTGTCTGGATTTGAAATCACGGCATAATAAAGAAATTTACAAAATTCGTTTTGAACGATCGTAAAGTGAAGTTACGCGAGTTAGTTGAGGCCGTAGGCATTTCAATAGAACGAGTGGAATACACTTTGCACGACATTTTGGACATGAAAAAGCTATCCGCGCAATGGGTGCCGCGTTTGCTGACCGTCGACCAAAAACAGCGGCGGGTCAACAGCCGGTTTGACGTTGTTGAAGCGTAATCGAGTGGACTTCTTTCGACGTTTTGTGGCAATGAATGAAACGTGGATCTATTACCACACTCCTGAGTTCAATAGACAGTCTGCAGAGTGGCTGACAAGCCACGATAGTCGGCCAGCTTTGCCCAAAACACGATATTTTTTCAAAAAGACTCCCGGCCCTGATTAATAAAAAATCAGGGCCGGGAGTTCAATATTTCGACAATGTTTGCCTTACAACTATGTCAGTGATACGTATTACTAGCGGTTGGCTCGAGTTTAGTATTACAAGTGTTCTCATAATTGGGATGTTGCAGTCTGCAATACTAGGAGGAGGATAGGAGGGATGTGAAACAGGGACACAACGAAGGAAACATCATTAAACGTTGACGTCGGCGTTTCTGAGGAACAGGTATAGATGGAGCAGAAAATCAGGATCACGGCTACCTAAGATATCCCGGACGGGGATATCCGATTGTCTGCCTTGTGCCCTTAATGCTCTGGTGAGCTGAGAATGAGCAGCATGGAACCGATTACACGACCAGACAACATGCTCGATGTCGTGGTAGCCATCACCACAATCACAAAGATTGTTTGCGGCGAGTCCAATGCGATAGAGATGCGCGTTTAGGTTGTAGTGATTGGACATAAGCCGAGATATCACGCGAATGAAATCACGACCTACATTCAATCCCTTGAACCATGCACTCGTCGTGACCTTAGGGAGAATCGTGTGTAACCAACGACCGAACTCATCTTCACTCCACATGCGCTGCCAACTTACGAGTGTGTTCTGACGAGGAATGTGGAAAAATTCATTACAAGCAAATTTGCCTTTCAAAAAGTGTGCCTTCTGAAGTGCCCACCTTAGCTAGCGAGTCCGCTTCCCCGGAATCGAGCAATGAGAGGGAACCCATGCTAAGGTAATATTGAATAATTTTTCGACCAAAACATTCAATAGGTGTCTTATTATTGTTAAGAAATAAGATGAGCGTTTATCAACTTTCATTGAGCGGATTGCTTCTTTTGAGCTGAGACTATCTGAAAAAAAATAGTGGTCGATGGGCAGTGTTTCAATGACCCCTAGAACAAAAAACGCAAAAAAACGATTGTTTGCATTAAAAATCCCGGGACTTTTCAGCCCATATAGTGATGCTTCTATTACTTTTACTTTACTTTCTTTTTATGCAGGCTTATCTCTTAGCTTTCTATGGTATCGTTGGTGAAAAAGTCTGTTTTGTGTTTTTTATGCGCCGTTCAATATGGAGAGCCAAAAGAAGGATTTGCGGCATGTTATGCTTCATTGCTTTACAAAAAGAAAATAGTGCAAAGGAGCAGTGCCCGGAATCTTCGAAGATGAAAAATTAAGATCGAATCTCCCATCTGTAGTGCTTCGACTAGGACTACTTCGGCATGGCCAATGAATACAAATCTTCCTCTTCATTCAACTGACAACTGACTCAACCGACCACACTTGTACTTCCCCTGATATGAATCTCTTTAGACGCGTGGACAATCTTATTTTTACTTCCAAACAAAGTGAAACGAAAACTTGATTTCTGATGCAAAAAAGTAGTTACACCTTTAATGGACGGTTCATTGTCTACCCACCGTGAACTCAAACCAACGAACTTAGACAGTTGCTATTATGTATGCTATAAAGGTCCTCGCATTAGTATTAGTAAACAGTGTGCAAAGTAGCGTGCAGTTTGGGAAGAATTCTAAACTAAATTTCAGTTCATTTTGTCTTCGAGTTCAATTTTGTGAAAAAAGACGAGTGGGTAATGTCGGGGACATAACCGAAGAGACGTAGGACTACAACAAGGACTGTCAATTTAAATAACTTATCAAATATCCAATTAGTTTTCCTGTACCTATTAGCAAAATTACATCTCTAACGCTTCCAAAAACATCATTCCCAAACAAATAATTCACAAATTATATTATTCAGCATCTTTCGCAGAACGGCAAAAAAAATTCCGAAATCGATTGTGTTGGTGGTAACTACAACAATGAACACTGCTCTCGCTTTTGGAAAAAAATCTTCTTTATAACCGGCTTGCAATGTGCTGTACTTTGACGCCACTTTCAATTTGTAAATCATGTACGAACTCGTGAAAACTGAATGATCGATCTGAAAGACTCCAACCACCAATAAGCTCAAAATACGTTTAAATAAACACGAGCTCTCCCTAAGAAAACCAAACAAACGGTTTATATATTTTACTTTATTATTCGGATATCACTTTAGAATCCGTCGTATTGTTTTGTTACGGTTTAAAAATAAAAATAAACCGCAACAAAAAAACGAACCATTGAATCTATGGTAAGAATGGAAGAGTTAGTTCAAATCGCTTAATCTTACTATTACTTACCCAAATCCTCTCATCACCTACCTACCTGTAAGGCATTGCATGCTGCCAATGCAAATTCAAAAAAGAATTATTGTGAAACCTAACAATGACCACAATTAATTCTTTCAACGAATTTGGATCTTTTTGGTCCTAAAGGACGACAAAAAGGAGCAGAAGATGCATAAGGGAGAGAGAGAAAGCGGATAGGGAGATATGATGGAAGAGAGAGAGGTAAAAGGGGGATTCGAGCCGTGAAGGAAGATTCAGGAGGCTCGAATCGTTCTTAGCTCACGTACCGTCGAAGAACACATATCGATCGAAAAAAAATCATAATTTGAAAGTGAAGTACGAGCGGAAATAAGGGAAAAAGCAATTGCAGAAGTCCTAGGAACCGTACACGACGGGCAACATTCACCCTCCTCGCAGGAATCAGACGACGAAGAAAGATACCTCGGAGAAAACGCCGGTGGTCAGCGAGCCCCCAACGTTATCGCTGCTCCACGTATACGGGTGAGTCGGTCGAACGTTTCGGAGGTCGCAGTGTGGTGAGGTCCGGTCGAGCCTAGCCCCCGCTCATCGTCACTTAGACCGATGAGACCGATCCCCGTGTGCGGGCACCGTGAGTAGAAAAAAACGAAAAAAAAAACACCAAACCCTCTCTCTCTCCCACCAAACCAACATACCTACCTGGATTCAACCCGTTCCTGCTCGGCCGCAACGATCCACTAATTTACTAACCTGAAAAAAAAGGAAAAAATATATATAAAATAAAAAAAATATTTACCATTCCGTTCTTATTTCATGCATATTTTCAATTCATCACCAATAGCTTCCGTTGTATTCTTGAGTCCACCTGGTTCAAAGGTAAGAGCCGACCCTGAGGTAATCAAACAAACCAGTACCGCTGAGCTAGCCGGGACTTACAGTTTGGTGGCCCTGAAAAGCGCCAACAGATTAATTATAGATCTCGCGATGCCGAAAGTTTTGTTCTCGTTTTGCAGAAGCACTTTTCTCGAAAAACTGAGTGCAGCCACAGGCAATGGTGTGTTGGATCGTTTACACGAAAGCGATACGTAACGGTTGTCCATTTGATAAAAACTCGGTGGTCGTTGTTGCTGATATTCGTAGAACAATGGCCTTGATGTTCCCGCAGACTGCAGACTTTTTATCGTCCGATAGTTGGATCGGCTTCTTGATCAATACGGAAATATATCTTTACGCGCACAATGTATCGATTCAGTTGGGTCGGTGTTTGAACTAGCTCAAGCCGTACCAAACTAACGGTCGATGAAATGTTTTTCAGTCTGCGGAGGCGCTTAGAGTATGAGCGTAACAAAATTAAAACTCGTTACTACCGCTACGCTCCTGCCACTCATGCCACCGTTCCTGCCACTCCTGCCGACGCTTCCGCCACTCCTGCTGCACTTCGGCCACTTCTAACGCTACATGCTAGAACGATGGCCTTAGCACATCAGCTCTGCTTCGCAGTTAGAAAATGAATGTTGTTTTCGGATGGCAACAAACAAATTTATTTCTTTCGACCAGCGGTAGAATCACAACACAATTCTTTGCTCATATCCAAATTATATTCCGCTGCTATTCTGGTTGCTCCTTTTGAGATCCATTTGAGTAGCACGAGGCACATAGTGCGTTTGGACAATGCTTGACATTTCACAATTATTCAATTGTTTATCTACAGAAAAATAAAATGTTATTCATTGTGATAGATGCGTCGAAATATTCCCTAATAATTGATGTAACCTTTTTTGCAATTTATTCAGAAATGCTCGAGTTTTCAGTGCCTAGATTTTCATTTTACCCCCTATATCTTCCAGTTAGACGTAGCCCTACGTCAAAAACATACAGGAGAACGGGTTTATACCAACAAAATTCACAAATTTGTCAGTGGTTCTGAACACAACACTGCACGCTATTTTACACGTGTGAGTAATTTTCGTGTACGAAACAAAAAATTTAGCGCACCTGTAGTATATGTCAAACCACGTTGAACTCAAACATCGATACATGCATACGAGATACATGAGAGAGAGCAACGAATTCATTTCGATGGAAGTCACTTCAATGACGTCCATTTGACGGGGAAGAATGAAATGAGATAGTCGAGTCGTAGAGTGAGATAGCGACTAAATGCCCGACTGACTATTGAGTCATGTTGACGAAGAAACTGCGTGAAAAAAACCAAAAGTCATTTCAAATTGATAAGAAGGGCAATTTCGTCATAATCCGCCCTGCAAAGGAAACTGCACATGAGATTTGCACCGTTCTTGGGAGAAGTGCTGCGACTATTTGAACCGTCCGCAATTAGTTTTAAAAAATTATAGCTGACAATTCCGAGACGAAAGATGAAGGGACCGCAGCGACCTCTCAGAAACGACGGATACGGACATTATCAATTATCTCTGTACTTATTGAAAATCCGCGATATAGTGTGCGTAAGATAGCGAATGCCACAAAAATTCCCAAGAAACGGTACTTAAGCTTCAATCAAGAGTGGATACGGAAATCGATATGGAGTTTGGGTTCCACACCTATTGAGAGTAACCTAATGCTCCACGTCTTTACGTGCGATTTGCTTTTTCAGTGACATGGAAGGGATTCCTTCTAAACCCCTTAAACGACAATTTATTTCCAGTCGACACTGCTCTTTAACTTTTCTAGAAACATGCACACAAGTATATCAAAGCAATGAATCGATACGACTTACCGATACTGCTCAGCATCAAACCTCAATAATTTCTGGCGAGTCCAGCTCGTCATTGTAAGTTTGGACTTCTTCCAAAAAGTCCGTTTGTGTATTTGGCGGGACTGGAGAGGTGTAGTGTACTAAGGGCATCCGCACCAATGCGTTGTTACAGACATTTTGACAACCCTCACCATAACGCAGCAACCCCACTGGTGGTTGCGGTTCAGGTGTGGGAAATAGTAATCTGCCTCTCGGTGAATAGTGAGTTAACAAATTTGGCAACGCGATAGCAACCGAGCCAAGTGTTGCTATTTTCAACAAATGTTTAACATATGTTGTGGGTTTCATTCGTCTTGTGTCCGTTTTTTGTGATTTTGCTCTGAAGTATTATTTCGGAAGTGTATATATATTACATTTATCTACCAAAAAATGAACGTGAATCAACTGATACTTGTCATTTCTTCTAGTAATAGCAATCGTATTTAGCAACCTGCGGTGCGAAGAAGAAGTGATACTATAGCAACCGCGATAGCAACGACGGGTGCGCAAATCGACGAGTTAATAGATTGGCAACGGCTAAAATACGAGACTAGAAGCCTTGAATAGTAACGCATTGGTGCGGATGCCCTAAGGGCATCCGCACCAATGCGTTGTTACAGAGCTTTTGACAACCATCACCATAACGCAGCAACCCCACTGGTGGTTGCGGTTCAGATGTGGAAAATAGTAATCTGCCTCTCGGTGAATAGTGAGTTAACAAATTTGACAGCGCGATAGCAACCGAGCCAAGTGTTGCTATTTTGAACAAACGTCAAACATCTGTTGTGGGTTTCATTCGTCTTGTGTTCGTTTTTTGTGATTTTGCTCTGAAGTATTATTTCGGAAGTGTATATATTACATTTATTCACCAAAAAATGAACGTGACAAAAAGAGAATCAACTGACACTTGTCATTTTTTCTAGTAATAGCAATCGTATTTAGCAACCTGCGGTGCGAAAAAGAAGTGATACTATAGCAACCGCGATAGCAACGACGGGTGCGCAAATCGATGAGTTAATAAATTGGCAACGGCTAAAACTCGAGACTAGAAACCATGAATAGTAACGCATTGGTGCGGATGCCCTAATGGAATCCGCACCAATGCGTTGTTACAGACCTTTTGACAACCCTCACCATAACGCAGCAACCCCACTGGTGGTTGCGGTTCAGATGTGGAAAATAGTAATCTGCCTCTCGGTGAATAGTGAGTTAACAAATTTGACAGCGCGATAGCAACCGAGCCAAGTGTTGCTATTTTCAACAAATGTCAAACATCTGTTGTGGGTTTCATTCGTCTTGTGTTCGTTTTTTGTGATTTTGCTCTGAAGTATTATTTCGGAAGTGTATATATTACATTTATTTACCAAAAAATGAACGTGACAAAAAGAGCATCAACTGACACTTGTCATTTCTTCTAGGAATAGCAATCGTATTTAGCAACCTGCGGTGCGAAAAAGAAGCGATACTACACTGAGAGAAATAATTAGTAAATATAACGAATTTTTTGGTAAATACTACCAATCTATAGTCATTATCGACCGTACTAATAAACACATATGTCAAGCAGAACCATGATTCGGAAGCCCAATATCGGCTACATTTTCTCGCCGAAAATGCACGTATCAGAATTATATCCTTATTATACCTCCGTATTGCCTTATGGGAACAATGAAAATGGTTAATACGCGCTTTTCTCACCAGTTTTCAGATATGACAATATCCAAGCTTACTAATGTTATCGAGTAAAATATACTAATCTCTGGTAGGGATGCGGGTTTGTTGACAATATGTACAAAAATATGTACATCCTACTAATTTTGCATTACCAAATGTATTTAGTAGTTTTCGACCGAGGATTTTTCTAAGGGTATATCAACCGCGATAGCAACGACGGGTGCGCAAATCGACGTGTTAATAAAATGGCAACGGCTAAAACTCGAGACTAGAAGCCCTGAATAGTAACGCATTGGTGCGGATGCCCTATGAGCTCGTTCCTCGAGGTGATAAGATCAATGCTGACTAATATTGCAATCAACTGGACCAATTGAAAACCATCATAGCAGAAAAACGGTCATAAATGGCGAAACGACGATGCGTAGTTTTCTTTCACGCCAACGCAAGATGTTGCGTTGGCCGTAAGACAAAAATTATTACAGTTTGATTGGGAGGTTATATCTCATCCTCCGTACTCCCCAGATCACACATACTCCATCCGATCATTACTTGTTCCTCTGCCCAAAAAAATCAATAACCAAGCTTTTCGTGAAAAATCTGCACAATTTTCGGATGTTGTTCAGATATAAATCTATTCATGATGAGATGGCAAATCAACCTAAATACAAAACAAGTGACAATTATTGCAGCCAGGGTTTTTTTATCCCATTTGTTTTCTTATTTAGGCTCATTAGCATTTTAACTGTAATAGAGTCGGATTTTAGTCGTGTACATTTCACATATTTTATCGTATCTATATTTATTTATTTATTTAATTCACAAATACTATAGCTAGCACATTCACACATTTGCCATTCTTAGGCGTAGGAGTATTCCTTCTATACCATTGCATATGATACATTACACAGTAGCCATTTAGGCGTAAGAGTATTCCTTCTGTTCTTACATAGCTGTTAGACCATCGGACAGCGGAGACAGTTGATATGATCATTGTTGGGTTATTAATAGCACAACAGCCCGATGTTTCTTGCAGAGCAGAGCAGTTGTATGGCTAATCGATCTTATTTCGACCGTGGATTAATCCCCATCGATGATAATTGTTGCGTGGACGTAGTTATTCTGTAGCAACACAAAAATAGTCAATTGAGAAGAAGACCTCCTGCCGCCCGGATTGCCAACGATAATTTTAAAAAATCAGGGAGAATGGAAATAAAAACCTGGAATAAATCTGGATAGTTCATATTAGATTGTCCAGAAAGTTCGTGCCAATATTTTGGGGAGAACAAATGCAAAAAAGAAGCAAAAGAACAAAAGAAATAACTTTCGAAGGCAGACATACGTTTACAGTTTCTTTCCATAATCTTTCATCATCTTCCCAGAACATCTATGTTTTATCATCAAAGGCTGCTCAAGGTATTTTTTTTTTGCTGTCCAGAAAGTCGAAGTATTTTTCCCTTGAGAGAACATCGCAGGGATCTGAACCTATGATAATCTGATGGTGCAATATATGGTTGGTTTGGCTTTTTTGTGTTGTCAGAGAGACATGAAGTTTAGCATTGTCCTGATAGAACACGACGTCGACGTTGTCCTTGATTACGTATTACATAATTTCATTTTTGAATTATATCTATTGTACTTCATATAAAATCTGCCAAAAGTATGTAAAACTGTCATCCTAGAAGCATGAATGATAGGAAAAAAAGATAAATACTATCCTTAATGCTCATTCATTCAATTAGCGTTGACGCTATTGAGCTTCATATTCTGTCGAAAATTACAATTGGTTCATCAGGTGTGATAAGCGCATTTTTCAAATAAAAAAATAAGAATGAAATTCTACTTTGCCGAATCGAATATGTATTCTACATAAAAGAGGAACTCTTTTTTACAAAGCTCATCACAACAAAGAAAAATTTGCGCGAGTTTTTGCGTATTTTTCCGCGAAAAAAGATATAACTTCTCAAGCTTATGCTGCAAAAAAATACGAATCGCGTCACTTTGACACATCAGAAATTTGGAAGAAGACGATCTAGATGAACACAACAAAATAAAAAACATTTTCGCTCAGCTTCACATCTATAGAATTATGTAAGCAATATTAAAGCTGACTGGCTATTGCTGCGGGATAATAAATAATTTTCTGAATTTCTATTTATACTCTACTGATTTTCTAAATATTGAATTGTAACGAATTCAAGACATACTTGAACTCACATTTGTGAGTAATACGAATTTGTTTCACCAATCTCGTACAACTTGTGAATGTTGTTCTTAAATAATAAGCTGTCACTGGAGTACGAAAGTTTGACAGATTCACATGATTTCGTAATTCATTGTGAATGACTTTAGCGAAAACATTCCGTATGAATGAATTTCGAAAAATTCGCTCATTCTATAATCAGCTTGAGCATTATACAAGTGTAGAGAACTTTTTCATATAGGCTATCATGACAGCTCTTATCTCCAACGAGGAAAACATTGACAGGAATCCTAGTATAATTATTACGGATAATGTTTATTCTGAAGAAGTAACAATACAAAAATCAGAAAAAATCGGGATCATTTCAGGAAAATCAGGCAAAATTCAGTGTATATCAGGATATCAGGGAACGTGCCATAAATTCTGGGAAATTCTGAAATATTCGGAAGGGTGGCATCTCAACTTACAGCTCTGAACCTCTATAAAAAACCCATTACATTCGCGCGATTTGGGCATGCAACCAAATTCGTTCCGTTTTGCATGATGAACATATTCATTTGTATTAGAAAACGAATTAATACATTTACATCATTTTACAATTTTACATTATTATAGCAGGTCATAGTGGATCACACTCTTTTGGTCCCAGCAAATACAGAGCATTAATGCGGCATCGTGGATTTCGGCGTTGATGTTAGTGGTTAATCGGGCTTTGCACGTGATCTTTTGCGATTTGGATTATCGTAATGAATCCATTGTAAGTCCGCGATAAATGAAGACATATCTTTGAACTGGCATCTCTGCATTCAAGCAACATTTCGCCGTTTGACATCGCTCGCTTTCAATTCATATGGAACATAATTTCTTTGCTTTTGGATGTATCCTGCGGCTTTGAATCATTTAGAAATAGCTTATCGAGTTACACGCAATTATTATGCAAGATCTATTTGTGCTTTCATCGAGTCATGTCTCTTATTCTTAGTCTTCAAACTTCCTAGGTAGACCCGGACGCTTTTGTATGTAACACTAAATCGCCACTTTTAAATCTTTCCATTCCCTGCAAAATCTATCCGATGGTGCAGAGTCACCATAAACTCCCACAAGCATTCGATGCACTTCAGCTGCACTCTTCTTCCAATGGAAACAGGAAATTAAAACTTACTACAAATGGTGCATATTTGCAACGAAACTCGACGTTTTCAAAGCAGTAACAATTGAACCTGCAATACTAAAAGACTTGCTTCATATTCAAAATTGCCGACGAATTTCGTGATCCTGTGTCTCAGGTCCCTGTACTGTTCACTTGTTCGGTCAATATTGGAATCGAATTTAGTTGCATGGTGTCCCTATCACGCCAGATGGATCGCCCCTATTGAAGCTATACAGAAGAAGTTTATTAGATACGTCCTTCGATTTCTTGATTGGCGCGACCCGCGAAACCTGCCACCCTACGAGGAACGTTGCCGTCTATTGAACATTCAACCACTTTCAGTTAAACGCAAGATCGCTCAAGCTACATTTGCTGCTAAATTATTTGCAGGAGAAATTGACTGCCCTCCATTGCTGGCTCAACTGAATGTGTTTGTACATGAAAGACCACTTCTCCAACGTAATTTTTTGTTGGAACCACGAAACAGAAATTGTGAATTACATGAGCCCTTTCGTTCAATCTGTCAGCTCTTCAACGACAATCATTATTTCTGCCAGCAATTTCCGACAACGGCTCCTTGATCTATTCCGTACTGCTGGCCAACAAAGATTAGTTTAAGTATTTATTCATTGAGACATCAATTGTCAGTTGAATTTTACGAATTAAACAAATAAACAAATAATGTAAACAATATTTGTTTGACAGATGTCGACACTTCACGATTCAGCACATTGAGCCATCTTGTGGAAACGAAACGAATTAAGTTGGACACCCAATAATCCAGAACACGGATCTGCTCTTGTTTTGATTGACACTTGAGGAGTTTGGAGCCAAATCTTCCACGCTTTATTTGGTGGTATTTCACTGTTCATCTTCTCCTGTTATTGCTCTGGTTATGCAACATGACACAATAACAGTTATAGTTTCCGGCACAGGCCGTGGCGGAGAGATGCCTGCTATACTCTGAGCCCAGCTTAGGTTAGTAGATTGGTTAGGGAGCTGTACTGTTGACATGCATTTCTGCACTTTGCTCTAATTTATGTCGGATGTATTTAATATTGTGCTGTCAAACCGTGTAACCAAAACAAAAGTATCTGTATAAAAGATTGTGGTGAAATATGTAGGGGAACTCGTATGGTACTTGCGCTATGAACGCTATAAAGGTTATAAACTCGGTTCAAGTGTGATTCTGCCACAGGTACTGTCAAATAAAATGCCACCCGATGATGAATCCATTTGATTACTAGCATCGAATTTCCAGAGTAGGTGTCGATCTCCATTGCTAACAGCTTGATTCATGCTTCACTGTTGCTAAGACAAACTAGGAGAAAATATTAATCTCGATCGATTTGTTCGATTCATTATTTTCTGTGCCCACATTACGTTACTTTAATTATGACATAAGCGCTTCGGGCCAGTAGATAATTAATGTCGGTAACCTTATAGCAGCAAACCGATAATTGATATGAAATTATTGTTTCACTGTGCAGACAAACTCATCTCGGCAGCAGAAAAATGGATGCAGGAATTTGTGTAACATAACATATATTACGAAAAGATATTACGTCTTAGTTACTCCGTTGAGATGCACTCAACCTGCTGTATCTGAAAGTGACAATGTGCAGAATTGGATTGTTTGGATGAAACCATGAACAATGTGTGTTGGATGCTCAAAAATGCGCAAATGAAACAATTATTCTGCGGTCAATTTTTAGATTTTGAGCATAGCCATAAAAAGCAATAAATTATCGGGCACAAAGACAATTTTTAGAAAAAAAAAATATGCTGGAACGAAAGCGAATAATCTATCAATCCAATGAATTCCTAAATAGCCGTGATGACACGACATGATCAATTTTCCCAGGTGACTAATTGTTCTAAAATGCGTTGAACACAAACAACTTTTGTTGTTTTGACTCATCTTAAAACAAAGCTATTTAGTTTCCGGATCATACGCATAGAATATACGTACTACCCTACGGTGGTTTCGAGATATGTTGTGTGAAAAATCCTCAGCTTTCCAGAAAAAATATAAACAACTATAGCGCCTTTGGTCCCGAGACTATGAAAACAACAAGAAACGAATACAATCAATAATAACGAGAGCAGAATTCAAATTTCCTGCAGGTATAGTATTTTTTCAAGAAAGACCAAGTAATTGGTTTCAATTTGATATATCGATCATCTGAATCGGTCTAGTAGTTCAAAAGTTATGAATTTTTGAAAAAAGTCATTTTTGGCAAAAATGCGAAAAAAAATGGTTTTTTGGACCACCCTTAAATGGAAATGGTTACCCTAACAAAAATACAAAAATACGGGCCTCATAATTTGCGATGAACAACAAAACTACATCCGAATTGATCTTCCACCTATTGGTGGGATCGAAGCTGTTGCTTGTCATGCAAACATCAGAGGCAAAGACCTCTGTATTGTCAGCTTGTATTGGCCTCCGAGAGCTGCGGTTAGCCGCAAGCAACTTGCTGACATGTGCTCACTCCTTCCTGAGCCACGGTTGATCTTGGGAGACTTCAATTCTCACGGAACCGCCTGGGGGGAACAGTACGATGACAACCGTTCATCGTTGATATATGACCTTTGTAACAGCTTCAATATGACCATTTTGAATACTGGGGAAACAACACGTGTACCTAAACCACCTGCTAAGCCAAGTGCTCTTGACCTCTCGCTTTGCTCGAACTCACTATCGTTAGATTGCAAGTGGAATGTAATACAGGATCCCAACGGTAGTGATCACTTGCCAATCAAAATTTCCATCACCACTGGGTCGAATTCTTCTGAATCTATAAATATGGCATATGACCTCACAAGACACATTGACTGGAAAAAATATGCGGACGCGATTGCTCTAGCCATCAATTCCAGAGATGGTTTACCTCCATTGGAGGAGTATAACTTCCTTTCTCGTTTGATCTATGACAGCGCAGTTCGCGCTCAAACGAAACCCATCCCAGGTTCCACCATTTGCCGAAGGCCTCCCAATATATGGTGGGATAGCCAATGCTCCAAGCTTTATATAGAAAAATCGAATGCATTTAAAGCTTTTCGGAAACGTGGAACTCCTGAAAATTTTCAAACGTATTTAGCCCTTGAGAATCAGTTCAAAAATTTGATCAAAGGGAAAAAACGTGCTTATTGGCGAAATTTCGTGGGGGGTTTGTCACGAGAAACGTCAATGAAAAAATTATGGAAAGTGGCTCGAAACATGAGAAATCGCTCTTCAACGAATGAAAGCGAAGAATATTCACATCGATGGATTTTTAATTTTGCACGGAAGGTTTGTCCCGATTCCGCTCCCGTGCAGAAAATTGTTCGAGATATACCACAAAATAGGTGCGATCTTGATTCCAAGTTTTCGATGGTAGAATTCTCTCTTGCTCTCCTTTCATGTAACAATTCTGCTCCGGGATCGGATAGAATTAAGTTCAACTTGTTGAAAAACCTCCCTGATGTGGCGAAACATCGCTTGTTGAATTTATTCAATCGGTTTCTGGAGCATAATATTGTTCCAGATGATTGGAGACAAGTACGAGTTATAGCTATTCAAAAACCCGGAAAACCCGCGTCCGACTTCAATTCGTACCGCCCAATAGCAATGCTGTCTTGTATACGGAAATTGTTGGAGAAAATGATCTTGTTTCGCCTTGATCGATGGGTTGAAACGAATGGCCTACTCTCAGATACACAATATGGGTTCCGCAGGGGCAAGGGGACGAATGATTGTCTTGCGTTGCTTTCTTCAGAAATTCAAATGGCTTACGCCGAAAAAAAACAAATGGCTTCAGTATTCTTGGACATAAAGGGGGCCTTTGATTCTGTTTCAATAGAGGTTTTGTCAGACAAATTACACTCTCGGGGACTGCCGCCTCTATTGAATAATATGTTATATAACTTGCTTTGTGAGAAACATTTGAACTTTTCTCACGGAGATTCGGCAGTAAGTCGGGTCTCTTACATGGGCCTCCCCCAGGGCTCATGTTTAAGCCCCCTTTTGTACAACTTCTACGTAAGCGACATTGACAATTGCCTTACACAAAATTGCAGCCTAAGACAACTTGCAGATGATGGAGTGGTGTCTGTCGTAGGATCAAACGAATCCGACCTGCAAGAACCCTTACAAGATACTTTGAACAATTTTTCAACCTGGGCCATTGGGCTAGGGATCGAATTCTCCACGGAGAAAACAGAGATGGTGGTTTTTTCTAGGAAGCATAAACCAGCAAAACCAAAGCTTCAACTTTTGGGTAAACCGATCACTCATGCTATGTCATTCAAGTATCTTGGGGTCTGGTTCGACTCCAAATGCACTTGGGGGGCCCATATTAGGTATCTGAGTAAAAAATGCCAACAAAGAATAAACTTTCTCCGTACAATTACCGGCACATGGTGGGGAGCCCACCCCGAAGATCTTATAATGTTGTATCGAACAACTATTCTCTCAGTGATGGAGTATGGCAGTTTCTGTTTTCAATCAGCTGCCAAAACACACCTCATTAAACTCGAGCGAATTCAGTATCTTTGTCTCCGTATTGCGTTGGGATGTATGCCCTCAACGCATACCATGAGTCTCGAGGTTTTGGCAGGCGTACTCCCACTAAAAGATCGCTTCAATTTATTATCTCTTCGGTTCCTCATCCGGTGTAAGGTTATGAACCCATTGGTGATCGGAAATTTTGAGCAACTGATCGAGCTAAATTTTCACTCTGGATTCATGAGTTCATATCATGAATTCATCTCCATGCAGGTTGTTCCTTCTTCGTATATTCCCAACCGTGTTTGTTTTCCTGACTACATCAATTCCTCTGTACATTTTGATCTGTTCATGAAGGAGAAAATTCATGGAATTCCAGATTATCTTCTATCGGAGATCGTTCCTACGATCTTTAATGCAAAGTATGGGCGTATCAATTGCGATAATATGTACTTTACTGATGGGTCCTCTATGAATGAGTCCACAGGATTTGGAGTGTTCAACGTATTTTTTAGCACCTCACACAGTCTTCAGTATCCTTGCTCAGTGTATATTGCTGAATTGGCAGCAATACACTGGGCGCTGGACAGCGTCGCCTCACGACCTGTTGAACACTATTACATTGTAACGGATAGTCTTAGCTCTGTCGAAGCTATCCGTTCAGTGAGGCCGGAAAAGCACTCGCCGTATTTCCTTGAGAGAATACGAGAAGTTTTGAGTGCTTTAACCAGACGCTGTTATGTCATTACCTTTGTCTGGGTCCCTTCTCATTGCTCAATTCCGGGTAATGAGAGGGCTGACTCATTAGCAAAGGTAGGTGCGATTGAAGGCGATATTTATCAGCGTCAAATCGCCTTCAATGAATTTTATTCTTTAGTCCGTAAAAATACCATCGCTAATTGGCAACGCAAATGGAACGAAGATGAATTGGGCCGGTGGCTCCACTCAATTATCCCTAAGGTTAGCTTCAAACCATGGTTCAAAAGTCTGGACTTGAGTCGAGACTTTATTCGCACCTTCTCCCGACTCATGTCCAACCACTGTTCGTTAGACGCGCTACTCTTTCGTATTAATCTTGCCGACAGCAATCTTTGTGTTTGTGGCCACGGTTACCACGACATCGAGCACGTTGTTTGGTCGTGCGAGTTGTATCTTGTCGCCAGATCGAATTTAGAAAACTCCCTCAGGGCTAGAGGAAGACAGCCCAATGTGCCGGTGAGAGATGTGTTGGCTCGGTTAGACCTTGATTACATGTCCCAAATCTATATTTTCCTTAAAGCTATCGATGTTCGTGTGTGATTATCCTTATATCCTTATATCCTTTGCGTGCAATTGGTCCCCTTGCTACAAACAGTAGAATAAGTTGAAATGTAAATACACAATAGATATACGAATATATTTAAGAATTGAGTGTGTGAGATTATCATTATTGTAACAATTTCCTTATATCCCATCCTTTTCCTGAACAAATATGTCACCCTACTAAACTCGAGTAGACCGCGAGTAATCGGTTTTCTACCTTACTTACCTTAGATTTAGAAAATGTTTATGTATAGTAATAAAAATATAATTAAGAATTCGGCTCCTTTAAACTTATGTAACTGAGCCTGTAAAAATAAACGAATTTAATAAAAAAAAAAAAAAACAAAAAAAAAACAAAACTACCACTTTTGACGAAAATCTGAGAACCACTATATCGGTTTGGAATGGAATGGCTGCTATATAATACAGTAAAACGTTTTTTTCTTTGAAGAAATGAAGCAATATCAAATGAAAATTGTGTTGAATAAGAATTTTATATTATAACGATTGGTTTTAGTGAAAATATAGGTAAATCTATAGCCAAAAATTTAGGTAAGGGCCTGGACTACATGTCCTAAGTAATCATATAACATAAAGTAAAGGTTTTCATTTAAAAGTTGTTATTTGCTTCATAAGTCACCATACGTCGACACTGTACATTAATCATCGCGGATAGAAGCCTGCCAGCTCCTGAACAGTGAGTAAACTGCAGCGAAACATTTCATCCCAATTGCATTAGGAACACATTAACCAAAACAGTAAACCAGACGAGTTTTCTCGGCTTTTTTAAGTCCAATGCATTTTCTTTGGGTTGTTGTTTTTCTGCAGCGCACAACTTGCAAATACCACATCTCTCTTATCTAGCAAAAGCTGAACTGCCGTTCTAGGCATAGATGTCCCATGTTCCAAAATCAGCAACTGAGAAAAACGCAATCAAAGTTTTCTAAAATATTTGTTTACCAGAAGTTTTAAGCGTTTCAGTTTACCAATACACAGGGTTTTTTTTTCATAAGCAGTAAACTATTGTTTAATCAAATGAGAAAAGATCCCTTTAATCGATCAATCTTCAGTTATGCATAGAATATCAACATGGGACAATTGAACTTGACGTTGTTTTTTTCAATACTCGAAACAAACACCAAGTTTTTTTTTTGTTTTCAGAAAGATTATGCATAAAAACATCGTTTTATGAAAAAGGAAGTGAGCTGCAACACATTTGCGGAATATAAATCTCATTGTTATTAAGCATTCGCTAACAAGGTGTACACGTGTTCTGTAAAACTTTTTTTTATTTCTTTGAAAATTAGTTCGTTCTTCCAAACCAGAAATGAGCACATTCGCCCCATTCTTTGAAAATTAGTTCGTTCTTCCAAACCAGAAATGAGCACATTCGCCCTGCTGAAAGCGAGATTCAAAATTATTGTATTCGAACCGATTTATTTGATATGGATCTACAAAAAATATATGGTGGGACAGTTATGAATAGAATATCAACATGGGAAAATTGGGCTTGATGTTGTTTTTTTAAAGTTGGGAAAAAACTATAACTTTTTTTTTGTGTTTTTCCGGAAGACTAGGCATAAAAACATCGTTTTATGAAGAAAAGTGAAAATGGTCAAAAAGTGACATGGGACAACTATGCGTAGAACGGCAGTGAGCTTTTGCGAAATTACTATTGAAAAGCCGTTTGCCGCCGGCGCGAACTTCCTTCATTCGGGATACCCAGTAATTTGCTTTTCGCGCAATCTATCATGAAGAGGAAGTTGCACATGCCGCATTCACGAATCTCTCTGAGGGATTAACGCACCGAGCGATGAACCGTCTTCGTATGTGTAAGCATGTAAATTTCAGTGATCAAACGGTATGTATTGCTTATCTCCTGCTGATTGCATGTTAAAAAAAGGGTGATATGGGACAATATGGGTATATTCATTTCAAAATTGTGCTCACAAAAAACCCACGAATTACTCAATTCCTACGCTGGGATCGAAGCTATCCGTTCCACCATTGCAAACGATTACAATAATGAAACAGCATCCAGATCCTTATCACAAATACTCGGACAGGAATTATGACCATCCTGTTTCGCACTGTGGTGTTGTGCATCTTCTGCGATTCTCCGTGTGTCATCATCATCAGCGGCCTTTGAGCTGCGAAATCGAGCGACGTGCAGAAAAAGCTTAATTCATCCATCAACCGTTTGTATTTATGTGAAGTTATGGTTGTGCGTTGATGCGGCTGTCGCACGGTTACCAATTTGTTCTCCCCACACCGCTGCTTACCCTTACCCACTACTGGCCAGAAGTTGTTGCGGCAAAATGGTTCGAGTTACCTTCTCCGCACAGGAACAGGTACCCCGAGCACTCGGTTAACAAGGAAGAAGGGATAAAGATCGGATCACTACCACGTTTTGCTCTTGCGCTGCATATGCATTCATCAGCATCTCCATCGGAGCTTGTCGCATATTTTGTGCCGACTATCTGCATAAATTCGCGACCGCGTGAATTGCAAACAAAACATAAGCCTTCCCAAATTATAATAATTACCCACATATTGCAGTATTATTGGCAAAACGACATTTTACACAAGCATATTTCATTATTTCACAAACAAAAGGGAAACACATTCAAGAATTTCAATATATTTTTTTTTACTAAACAACAACGTTTTTCGTCATAAATAAGTAATTTAATTGCACTCCATGAACCTTCTTCTGTGGTCAGCGCCCGCGCAACACTTCGGTTTCAATTGACTGTGTGTTGTGATTACATTACTTTAACATGAAGTCAAAAAGCATTTATTGCTTCGAAAAAGCACCATTTCATTGTATCTGTATCATTTGTTCACAGGATTTTGTCTTGAAATTTTGTGTAATATTTTCTAATAATGTTTGACTTTTTCTTTTTTAATATTAATCCGTTTATTTTTACAGGCCCAGTTACATGGGTTTCAAGGAGCTAAACTCTTAACTATATTTTTACTAGAATATAGTAATATGTTTCCTTAATTCTAAGAGTAATAAAATAGGGAACCGATTACTCGCGGTCGACACAAGCTTAGAAGGGTGACACATTTTCCTCATTAAAAAGATGGGATATAAGGAGATTGTAACAATGTTTATACTCACACTCACACTCATCACACTCAATTCCTAAAATTAATCTTGCATCCGTCATGTATTTACAATTTAACTTATTCTCATGTTGATAAGAAGGGAACCTATAACTCGCGAGGGACGAAAAGGATCAGATAAGGATGTAAGAACATCACGCTCGAAGATCGATAGCTTCAAGGAAAACATATATTTGGGACATGTAATCAAGGTCTAACCGAGCCAACACATCTCTCACCGGCACATTGGCCTGCCCTCCTCGGGCCCGAAGAGGATTTTCTAAATTCGATCTGGCGACAAGAAACAACTCGCACGACCAAACAACGTGTTCGATGTCGTTGTACCCATGGCAACAAACGCAGTGATTGCTGTTCGCAAGATTGAACGAAAAAGTAGTGATTGGACATGAGTCGGGAGAGGGTGTGAATAAAGTCCCGACTCAAGTCCAGACTTTTGAATCATGGTATAAGGCTAACCTCAGGGATAATTGAGTGGAGCCACCGGCCTAATTCATCTTCGTTCCATTTGCGTTGCCAGTTAGCAATGGTATTTTTATGGACTGAAGAGTAAAATTAATTGAAGGCGGTTTGACGCAAATAAATCTCGCCTTCAAAATCACACCCAGCTTTGCTAATGAGCTCTCTCATTACCCGGAATTGAGCAATGTGAAGGAACCCAGACAAAGGTAATGACATACCAGCGTCTGGATAAAGCACTCAAAATTTCTCGTATTGTCTCAAGGAAGTACGACGAGTTCTTTTCCGGCCTCAGTGAACGGATAGCTTCGACAGAACTAAGACTGAGACACTGAGCAGGGATACTGAAGACTGTGGGAGGTGCTAGAAAATTCGTTGAACACTCCAAATCCTGTGAACTCATTCATAGAGGACTCATCAATAAAGTACATATTATCACAATTGATACCCCCATACTTTGCATCGAAGATCATTGGAACGAACTCCGATGGATGATAATGCCGTGGACAGTGTTGTAAACGGTCGACATTTCTCTCTACCATCACATACTGCTCTTGTTCAAGAGTTACGGCTCAATATGTATTGCGAATGTGACCAAGTAGGCATTGCTCGGTTTCAACAGTCTCATCAGAAATAAACGCACAGCTGCAAACACGACCATCAAATAAACGTTTATATGTTCTCTCTTTCTGTCGAACGTACCCAGAAGAGCGGTGAAAATATGCTATTCCCATTCCACCATTCGTGCTCATAACCATCCTTTAATTCGGGCTAATATGACTAGTTTTAATGTCATTTGACATTAAAACTGCAATGGTGTGCATGCTTTTCCTCTCTTTATTTTGTATTCAAGCGTAGCTGCACACATACATCCACCTGCTTACTTACACATCCATACACGATGGATGGTATTTAGACGGATTGCTTACATCAAAGCAACCGTCAAACTCTCTCCTATCAAGTGCGAATGTGTTGAATGAACGTTTAAAGCGGTGAGCGTTCCCCGTGAACACTGTTGTATATACATATGGGGCGATGGATACCTAATGTATAATACGAAAAAAAGCCGAAATGTCATATGCCATTTTTAGTTCGACGGTTGTTTGACTGTTCATTTTATGATGTTCATTAGTGACACAGCACATACGTCTCCATGAACAGTCATACGATGGTGACCATTAGCTAGACTGGCCGTGGATATCCTGCTTCATGGACACATCAAAATGTCCAATTGATGTAGTCAGGAAAACAAACACGGTTGGGAATATACGAAGAAGGATCAACCTGCATGAAGATGAATTCATGATATGAACTCATGAATCCAGAGTGAAAGTTTAGCTCGATCAGTTGCTCAAAATTTCTGATCACCAATGGGTTTATAACCTTACACCGGATGAGGAACCGAAGATCTTTTAGTGGGAATATCCCTGCCAAAACATCGAGACTCATAGTGTGCGTTGAGGGCATACATCCCAACGCAATACGAAGACAAAGATACTGAAGATTCTCTCGAGTTTTATGAGGTATGTTTTGGCAACTGATTGGATACAGAAACGGCCATACTCCATCACTGAGAGAATACTTTGGAACTGACTTTGGCAACACTAGTTGACTGATTGTACGGTTTTGTTGTTGTTCTTTTTTGTGTACCGTTTTTTGAAATACTTCTTTTGTTTTGACGTAGGATTACGTCTTTCGGGAACATATTGGGGTACAAATTGAAAATAGAAAATCGAGCACATTGTGCAAATTGTCCAATTTCAAACGCTTATTTCTCAGTCATTTCATGATGGATTGATGAAATTTTTGCGCCAATCGATTGCGGCACTCCATAACAATTTTTTAGATTGAAGAAAATATTATATGTCATGAAACTAACTATCGAACAATTAAAAAATCTCAACCCCTATCCTAACGGAAATAGTAGCCACTTCTGATTGGTCGAAATTGACGACACATGCGGCGAGTCCCTAACAGAGACATCAAAACCAAGCTGCCTGGGGGAAATCGGCATTGCAGATACATGAAAGTAGGGGGAGCTTTTGTTCCTACCGAAATGTATTCCCTAACAGAGACATCAAAACTAAGCTGCCTGGAGGAAATCGACATTGCAAATACATGAATGTAGGGGGAACTTTTGTTCCTACCGAAATGTGTTCCCTAAGAGCCCCCGCAGACTGCAGACTGACTTGTCGTCCGATAGTTCGGTCGGCTTCTTAATCAGTACGGAGAGGTATGCATGTGCGCACATAACACCGATTCAGTTGAGTCGGTTTTTACACAAGTACGCCGATCCGACCAAACTATCGGCTGAAAAACAGGAAGTGGGTTATATCTATGGTATAACCGCAAGGGTGACGTAGGACTATCGTTGATTTAGAGATCATTTGTTTGAAGTTGAATCTGAATTCATTCTGAATGAATGAATATTTGGGGGACTTCGAAAACGAGAGCGTTACGTTGAAGACACAAGGTTTTATGCATCCAATATTGTATACGGAAATATCCTACTGATGGGGAAGAATAATCTTCAGAAGCTATCCTGTTAATTGCGATTGATTGAAAAATCACAAAACCAAATGTATTTGGTCACAGTGTTACATGGATAGAAAACATTCAAATAAACTCTTTCACATGAATGTATTTTTAAATTCCCAGAGGAACTGGCAGATTATTTTCCGGATCTTTCTCGATGCTGAATGGCATCCAAACGGAAAGAATTCCGCGCGTGTATGTGTGTATGTGTGTAGCGGCTGCTTCGAGATCTTCCCGGGGAACCGTTTGTGGCATCACTCTCCTCCTGATGGATTCCCTTCTGGCCTAAGGTGCACAAACAGGCTCTTGGTGACACCGTTCATCCGCGCTTTCATGATAAACGAAGAGCTTCACCACAACAGCGACAACATGCTCCAATCGCTGTTCAATTTGAACTGAGTGGATTTCCGAGCGGCGCTCGCTTATATACCGATTGGTGATTTCAATAGTCTGTTTTGAAAGCAATTTTAAGCAAGTTTTTGGATCAGAAAGTAACAAGTATAGAACGCGTAGACATTTTATCTTTCGAATGAAGTGTTTATCATACCATTTCGTTCAGTTGTTTAGGAGCTATTAACGCTCAAAATCTCGGTCTCCGGCGTAACGCTTTCGTTTTCGAAACTATGATTTTACACCCCGGTATAGAAATGAAAGACGTAGTCCTACGTCAAAAAAGTCTGTAGTGTGCGGGGGCTCTAACAGAAAGAACAAAACCAAGGTGCCAGGGGGAAATCGGCATTGAAAGTATATGAAAGTCGGGGGTATTTTTATATTGCAAGTAAGGTGAGTGATACGGTTAATTCTAGCAAATAAAATTTAAATTTGAAACTTTAATGTTGGTTGCTTCGTGAAATTTCGTATTAATGACCGATCTGTATTGGGAAAATTTTATCACAAGTGTAGGTGTAAAATTGTATATGGTAGCAGTTGTGTTAAAAATGACTTGATATATGAAACGGTTTATTTCAATTTATATAAATTAAAACCAAGGTGTTTTCCCGGTCAAGAATGGGTCGTCTGGTTTAAGCTGTCTGTTTTGTTGTGTTCATTTTCACCCAAAAAAAGTTTATACGACGAGAAAAATTAGAAAAGTTAAGAAATATTAAAAAAAAGTTATTGCTCTACATATAGTATTAGGTGTTGTTAGTCCAATTAAAATTCGCATTGGGATGAATAAACACTCAGAAAGTAAAAATTATAAAACAAAATTATTTTTTCCATTTCAAATATGTTTTCTCTATATTAAAGTAACATCTTTATACTGATGAGAAAAATTGATAACTCAGTTCGGTATTGGTAATTATCTTATATAACATTGGTGAGTTTTTTTTCTTTATTTCATCCATACATAACACAGGCATCTCTTCTAGGATCACAGAGAGCGATTTTCATCACATCTCGTTCCACTTTGGTATCTTTTATCTGATACGCACAATCCAACGACTGTTTACCATACAGTTCAGCAGTGGTACTGTGAATTACCAACAACATCAACTTTCACCACACAATATTGCATACCTTAAGGTTTGCATAACTGTTGGCGTTGGTTTCTCCCGCATTAAGCTTTATGATGGAATTTAGTTGCCTTCAGTGCTCTGAGCTGGTGAAAACATTGAAGTTCATCAAATGAAGTCAAAGCATGTTCGTGATGCGTTCGCCACTTTGAATAATGCATTTCACAAACTGAGCGAAACACATCGTACTGCATTAGAAGGTATCCAATCAGAGTTGGTGAAGGACCGGGAGCAAGTGGCATTATTAACAACAAAGGTCTCCACTGTTTCTACAACTCAAAAACCGTGGTCGAGCCCGAGTCACCGAATGCATTCCGTGCGACGAACCCAGAGTTGTTAGAAAACTGGTAAAAAAGGACGCTGACCTGAATTTGATGCGTTTCGTCTCGTTCAAAATTGGAATCGAAGAAAAATAACGGGAAATGGCTCTATGTGCTGACACGTGGCTTGATGGACTATACTTTCGCGAATTCATCGACTACCAAGATCGGAAAACTCAGTCGGGGTTCTCTAAAACACCCCGGTTGAAGTAGAAAAGCAGATTAGACGAGGAGAACGAGTAGAATATGTATTCAGCGAGTCTTATCAGCAGCAATCACCAATTTATATGGACCGATTAACTCGATGATGAGCTTCGACCACTGGAACGTACGATTTACGGCATCACTTTGCGCAGTATACACTCCATTTTATGATTCCCATTTGGCTTCCGTGCAAGAGCTGCACGACCGTGCGTCTTCTGATGACACCGTATTCGTATGTGGCGATTGCAATCAGCTTAATATTGCATGGGAACCATCCTCCGTTAGTTCTATCATTATCGGCTACAGGAGGAGCAGTGTTGGCTATTGAGGATCGTAACAAAGGCGAACAAGCGTTGAATTACGCTGAAATTAATTATGCTGCGTTTTCTGACTAGCTACAATTGGAGTGCCCTTGGTCAGGACGTCAATGACATGGCGACGCGTTTTTGCGAAATCGTTTGCAGCTGGCTCGTAACGAATACTCCACAAAGGAAACCTCCAATGTCTTCAGCTCGGAGCACTCCACTCCTTCGTGTCCTACGGCGCGACAAAAATTCCTGCCAACGTAAATTACGCCGTCGACGAACTCTTGAAACCATACACAACTTTCAACTCGCTAACAGTGCATACCGCAGCCTTAACCGTGCCCTCTACAAATCATATGTGCTTCGTGTCCAGACAAACCTGCGTATGAATCCAAGGAGTTTCTGGATGTATGTCAATTCCAGACGAAAAACTGCAGATATTCCGTTTAAGATGTTCTCGGGCGTTCAGGAGTTGTCCTCTGTTCCTGAAATGTGTGATTTATTTTCAAAACACTTTGCATCGGTGTTTGTCGCCGATGCAGCCAACCCGTCAGAAGCCTAGAGAGCTGCAGCTAACGTTCCAGAGAGTTTAATAGACTTGGGACCATTCGTCGTTACATCACAGATGGTTGAGACATGGCTTTATGCCAGGACGCTCGGTTAGCACCAATCTTCTCGAGTTCTCATCGTTTTGTGTCAACCGTCTAGACTCTAGATGAACGTGCTCAAGTTGATGCTATCTACATCAACATTGAAGCCGTTTTCAATCGAATTGACCACTGCATCCTACTGAGAGAACTTTCGCGTCTTGGTGCCTCTGAAGGATCCATCATCTGCCTGAGGTCTTACCTTCCTGGAAGAACACTCCGTGTCAAATTCCTGTCTTACACTTTATCTCCGTTTTTTTGTTTGATGTGTTGCTTATTCTAAAGGGTGTGTCACATCAAATTGCATCACGGAAAACTGTAGAAATTTAATTTGTAGGAATTATATCTTCAGCTTTCGCTTATAATCAGATAAGAGTATATAGATCACGTTGGCCATGCTTCACTGTCAATTTTTCGTAAATTTGGAAAAATGTCGTCGAACGAAAAAGAGCGTCGTGAATTAATCCTGCACACTCATTTCGAGAATCCGGAGTTGTCACATCGGGACATCGGTAAGGTGCTGGGAATCGTCCAATCCACGGTCAGCAGAGTACTAAAACGATACTTCGAGAACCTAACCATCGACCGGAAGGTGAAGAACGGCAAAAATGGATGCTCCGTCAGTGAAAAAGATCACAAGCGCGTAGTTAAGCAGTTTAGACGTGATCCGAGAAGTTCGGTCCGGGATGTCGCCAATAAGCTGAATTTGTCAAGTTCATTCGTCCAGCGGACCAAGCAGCGGGAGGGCCTGCGTATATACAAGGTACAGAAGGCTCCTAACCGCGACGAAAGGCAAAACATGGTGGGGAAGACGCGAGCCCGGAAGCTGTACACCGAAATGCTAACGAAGGCACATTGCCTGGTAATGGACGACGAAACCTACGTCAAAGCGGACTTTCGTCAGCTGCCGGGCCTTCTCCGCAGTGGACAAATTCAGCGTTCCGGAGGAGATTCGCAAGCAGAAATTATCCAAGTTTGCCAAAAAGTACATGGTGTGGCAAGCGATCTGCTCTTGCGGAAAGCGGAGCGCCCCCTTCGTGAGTGCCTACAGAAGCGCTTACTACCACTATTGAAGCAGCACGAGGGCCCGACCATCTTCTGGCCGGATCTCGATTCGTGCCACTATTCAAAGGACGTGTTGGAGTGGTACGAAGCCAACGGGGTCACCTTCGTGCCAAAGGAAATGAACCCTCCCAACGCGCCGGAGCTTCGCCCAATAGAGAAATATTGGGCGATTATGAAGCAGGCCCTCCGGAAGAACCCAAAAGTTGTCAAATCGAAGGCGGACTTCAAGAGAAAATGGATTTCTGTTCAAAAAAAACTACAACCTGACGTTGTACAGAACCTTATGGACGGGGTAAAGAGGAAGGTGCGAGCATACGGGCTTGGGCTCGAAGTATGAATAAAAAGAAAATGCCAAAAGTTGTTTAATAGTTTTTATTTTACTGTCTAAAATTTTCAAAAGGATCGGTCTACTGGGCGAATTTCTACAGCGTTTTTTCCGTGATGCAATTTGATGTGACACACCCTTTAGTATCTGACTGTGTGTCGATCTATGCAGACGACTTGAAATCTATCTAGCCATCAAAACTCTCCAGGATTGCCGTCGGTTATAGAGCCTGCTTGACCAGTTCGTGAGTTGGTATCGCCTGAATACACTAACCATCAGCATAACTAGTTGTGTCATCACGAATTTCTATCGAAAAAGACAACCAATTATATTCGACTACACGACCGATGATTCCATCTTGGAAAAAGTCAGTCAGGTCAACGACTTGTGGGTAGCTCTCGACCCTAAGCTCACCTTCGACTCACACCGATCTACATTGATATCCAACGCCAATCGTCAGCATGGGTTTACTTCGCACATGTGGATCGTCATGATTGAACAGATTCAAAAATGGTTCATCCGTAGAGCCAAATCTTGAAATAACGTTATTCGGGAACCTTTCGATGGGCCGCTGGCCCGACAGAATCACCACTCTTTGTTTTGTAAACAAATCAGAAGTTACATTTCATCCAAGTTTAACCACTGTCAGAGAACAGTGTTAAGTCTTCCTATCAACGAAATGGATAACCCTATAATTGTGGGTAAGTGGCCACTCACCATTTCCAGTTTAGTTTGAACATAATAAATAATCATGCGAAACTCGTTCCATTTTGATTTAAGATTGTAGCAAAAAGAAAGAACTTATACAATCAGCAGCATGTGCAAGATGCAAACGGGGCAACAAATAGCAAAAGTATAATTGATGGTGGATGATATAATTCTTCTTATGTGCATTGCGTTTTTTTTAAGTTTGATGGTCCACCTAAACTTTCTACGCCCTCCACAAGTTTTACTGCATAAGTTTGCCCATGGCAAAACAAACTGCTATACCATTACGATATGCACAAGTGCCTTGGTTTGTCAGAATGCTCATAAAACTGCTAATTAAATTCAAATTATCCACATATGAATTCATTTGTCTTGCTGGAATGGTAAAGCTTAGGATATGATATTGAATGTCTGGTCATTTTTATTCGAGCGGGGTTGATACAGAAGATAGCAAATTTTGTATTGCATGAACATATGATGTGTAATCGACCTCAAAAACCTTGAGTGGCTTAACTGAGATATATAGTTCGTTGCAGTTCTGCTGAACGAACGAATTATGTGTACTTCCCCAGCTGTCCAAAATGTGGCTCAGATACGTGTAAGATAATCGCTGTCGTACCAACTGCCGAAGGGGCACTAGAACCTTCTTTAATAATCTGATAAAATTTATAACTGGCAGAGGATATACAAATTACAGCGTCATTTAAATTTCATGCTGCAGCAGCGAATGGATGCCTTCTCACGGTAGTAAATAGAACAACATCGATCGCTCATAAGAAGTAGCAAGACTGCTGCTGCTGCTGCTGCTGATGCCGATGACGAGGGGCAGGATCGATCAGAGCACATCCATCAACTACCAGCAATTGTTTTTCGAGATCTGATTTTGAATATAAGATATTTATAAAGAAAAGTATGTGCACCGCGCGCGGTAGGGAAAATCTTTACGCTTGTTTTTTTCTCGCTCTCCTCCTGCTCTGATAGGGGAGCTCGAGGGCACTCTCCGCTTTACATCCAACCATAACATTCCACGCAACTGCTGTCTGGAGTTGGAATCTGTGTGTACTTGGCCGAATCAACCCTTTTATCTCGTGCTCGACAACAACACGTAACGGAATGATCGTTTGCCAACAATTCTCGTTCATTTCGATCAAATATGTTGAGAAAAGTTGTAAATTTGAGTAAAATGTTATTTTTACTATGAGATTATAAGACTACTACCTACCAAAATTTGTTGTATGTTGTAATTTTGTGTTGTTCATACACAAATTACGTAATTCGTGAAGGGGGTGGGATCAAGAACGCGTTATTTATTACTTTTTCATATCTCAATTTACTTAACAGAGAGTTCGACTAACAACTCATTCAACTAACGATAAAATGGAACGGCACAAAATTTAACATTTGACTGAATGATATCCTTTGTGATCCTCATCTTTCTAAATCTCACCGACAAACTCTTATCCTTTTACCCTTCAAGATATTTTAGTTAAACTTTAAAAAAGAGATGTAGGGGTAGTGGGGGCAAATTGGTCATGGGGAGCAAAGTGGTCAGTGTAGTGCTAGTCACCTTAAGTTTGAAGAATTTAATGACTTTTGAGTCACCCTGTTCTTCAGTAGAGCTGTCGCATGTCAAAATACAAATAAAAACAGAAATTACTCTCTTGATAGCCATTCGGCCGTAGTTCTGTGCGGATGGTATCTAAGGAATTTCTCGTGAAATTTATTTTATTCAATCTGATATGTTGGACATATAATGAGTTTGGACGACTGTTCACATATTCTGGAAGAGGTGAACAGATATTTTGTTTAATTTCAGCGATTAATTAGCATTAAAATGATCTTGATGTTTGGGGGCAGAATGGTCATAGGTGAATAACAACTTACAATGTTCTGTTTACTGAAGCTGATATACCTTATCACATTCTGCTCTTGAAAAAGATCCTTTTGTGGCTTTGACCCTGGATTAATATGCCACTCCAACCAATCCAAGCCTTATGTTTATGTGTACGTTATGTGTTTCTTACTACGTTTTTGTATGCAAGAGAAAACTTAAATTGAGACTGTAGGTGAATAGGCCAAGCTTATTTCATACATGTATCTACTATATCAAATATGATTCGAACAAATTTGGACGACGGAAAACGCATAAATCTATCCAATTTAGCTTGATATGTACCACTTTGCCCCCACTAGGTGACCATTTTACCTCCAAGCAAAAAAAAAGTTCAATTTTTCACCTTTTTTCTAATGATGACAAGTGTAATATTTTGAATTTTTATAGTAAAAGCCGTTTGCTATCTTGAAGAACAATGAGTTGAACTATAATATTCTTCGAGAAACGGGAATTGAATCGGTATGTGGGCACTGAAAATGGGCATATTCCTTAGGGTGACCACTATGCCCCCACTTCCCCTATTAGTTGGGGAAGTGGCTCCCGTGCCCAGTGGCTAGATTCTCACATATCAGCTTCAGGTTCGATTGTCTTTCTGACAAGAGATTCTTTCACCAAGTGAAGTAGCACTAACGATCCTAACGTTCCTAATGTTCGCCTTCTTAACGTAGTGGTATTTATTGCCTAATTTTTATTAGTACACCCATACCTCGCTTTACGTCCTACACCCAAAATTGATTTTTGGGATTTTTGGGATTTATATATATATATATATATATATATATATATATATATATATATATATATATATATATATATATATATATATATATATAAATTGATTTCTGTCTGTATGCTGTCTGTCCGGCCGGGGAAGGTTTTCGTGATAGTTTGAGACCCCTCTCCCATCTCTAGGGGGGTGCAATAAATGTTTCTATGGTAGTTAGACTCTCCACCCCCCCCCACCTCCCTATCTAACGAACTCAAATTTGGCATTTGGAGGTTTTAGGGTGCAATGTTCCTATGGTGGTTAGACACTCCTCCCGCTCTGTAAGGGTGGGCTGTCATACAAATGAAACACAAATTTATGCATATCTCGAAAATTAAACAAGCAAATGAAGCCAAATTTGGCATGTGAAGGTTTTACGGGGCACGAAACGTTTCTATGGTGAATACACTCCTGCCCCTCTCTAAGGGGGGCTGCTATACAAACGAAACACTAACTTCTGCATTACTCGAGAACTAAACAAGCACAATTTGGGATGTGATGGATTTTTGGGTATGAGAAATGTTTCTATGATGGTATGACACCCCTCCCTCCTCTGGAATGGAGAGGGGGTCCCATAAAAATATTACACATGTTTCAACCAAAAATATTCCAACCAAACATGACAATTGAAAATTTTCGGAAAACTCTGAATGTAAAAGAAAAATTCGGAAAATTAAATTTCCATATGTCCTACAATTACATAGTGACAAGTGCTGTTAGTCCATTTGATGTTTGCCCGTGCAAAATTGATCTTTGTTCGAAACTGGAAATGGATTTTAATGTGATGAAATGCACTCCTATATCTTCTTCTATCTATACCAATAAAAAGTATCGCCGAATGTGTTGATAAGAGCAGAACTCGAGGAAGGAATTGTCCCATTTAGGGTTGTCTTTATTCTATCATATTTTCTGTATAAAACATTTATTCCATGTAACAGAGAAACATGTTATTTGCAAGTGGGTGAAAAATCTTGAATGAGAATTATTTCTGAAAATAATCTGATATTATAATGATGAGTTTTGTTAGAAATACTAACAACCACTTTTTTTTAATGTTTTACGACCACTTTTCACGAAATTCTGAGAAACACTATATCGGTTTGGCATGGAATGTATAACAACATTTGAAAAGCAATTTCATTATATACTGTAAGTATTTTTGTTGTCGGTGATTTGTTGTCGGTGATTTCAACCTGGCTTCAATCAACTGGACCAAGAATGATACAGGATTCTACCACTTTCGCATCAATGGCTCTAGTACAACATCTCTAGTAACATCTTTGCTGGACTGCTATAATACCGCTGATCTTCAGCAATTGAATGGGGTCTTCAATGACAACAACAGATTACTCGATCTTTGTTTCGTCAGCCGCGAACTTGCCTCTAATTGCGCGGTTCTTGAGGCACTCGAACCACTAGTCAAACGAAGCAGACGTCATCCACCGCTGCAAGTAACATTACGTTTCCGTCAGGCTTGTTCGTTTCGTAGTACAATAGACACCGTTTCCTACGATTATCGTAAAGCTGACTTCGAGGGAATGATCGCTTTTTTTGATCATATCAACTGGGACGATGAATTTCGAGATTGTGACGCGAACGCAGCCTCATCCGTTTTGACGTAGGACTACGTCTTTCATTTCTATACCGGGGTGTAAAATCAAAGTTTCGAAAACGAAAGCGTTACGCCGGAGACCGAGATTTTGAGTGTTAATAGCTCCTAAACAACTGAACGAAATGGTATGATAAACACTTCATTCGAAAGATAAAATGTCTACGCGTTCTATACTTGTTACTTTCTGATCCAAAAACTTGTTTCAATAGTCTTAAATTTGCTTTCAAAACAGGCTATTGAAATCACCAATCGGTATATAAGCGAGCGCCGCTCGGAAATCCACTCAGTTCTAATTGAACAGCGATTGGAGCATGTTGTCGCTGTTGTGGTGAAGCTCTTCATTTATCATGAAAGCGCGGATGAACGGTGTCACCAAGAGCCTGTTTGTGCACCTTAGGCCAGAAGGGAATCCATCAGGAGGAGAGTGATGCTACAAACGGTTCCCCAGGAAGATCTCGAAGCAGCCGCTACACACACACACATACACGCACGGAATTCTTTCCGTTTGGATCGAGAAAGATCCGGAAAATAATCTGCCAGTTCCTCTAGGAATTTAAAAATACATTCATGTGAAAGAGTTTATTTGAATGTTTTCACTGTGTAACACTGTGACCAAATATGTTTCAATCAAGTGCTATTAACCACTGGTGGGCTTCCAGTATCGAGAAAAATGTGGAAATATCTAATCGTTACTGAAAATAATCTGCCAGTTCCTCTGGGAATTTAAAATTACATTCATATGAAAGAGTTTATTTTAATGTTTTCTGTCCATGTAACACTGTGACCAAATATATTAGGTTTTGTGATTTTTCAATCAATCGCAATCAACAGGATAGCTTCTGAAGATTATTCTTCCCAATCAGTAGGATATTTCCGTATCCAATATTGGATGCATAAAACCTTGTGCCTCCAACGTAACGCTCTCGTTTTCGAAGTTCTCCAAATATTCATTCATTCAGAATGAATTCAGATTCAACTTCATACAAATGATCTCTAAATCAACGATAGTCCTACGTCACCCTTGCGGTTATACCATAGATATAACCCACTTCCTGTTTTTTCGAATATTGTTGTTTATGCAATCGATCAGATCGTACCAAAGAAAATTCCGTCCCCACCTATTAACGCACCTTGGTCCAATCTTCGACTGATGCGACTAAAGTCATATAAACGTGCTGCTTTAAAGAAATTTTGCAAACAGCGTACGGTCGTGTCAAAACGGAATTATAACAACGTCAACAAACAGTATAAGCTTTACCAAGCCCATCAACGTGAACTTCAAAACAAGCTTAAAGTGAATCTGAAAAGTTTCTGGAGACACGTGAATGATCAACGGAAAGAGTCAGGATTACCTTCTTCTATGTTCAATGCAGATCAAGATGCAACGGATACTGTGGGAATTGCTGATCTGTTCCGGTCGCAATTTAGCAGTGTTTTCGTCAACGAACATTTGTCTAGAGACCATATATCAGCTGCCGCTAGTGAGGTTCCTATACATCGTGACATTGGGTCGCATCCGCCAATTTCGGGTGATGACGTACGGAAAGCTAGCCTCCGTCTCAAGAACTCTGTCTCCGTTGGTCCAGACGGAATACCTTCGCTCGTCATTAAGAATTGCATTGAAGTTTTGTTCTCACCATTAGCATCGATCTTCAACCTCTCGTTGAATTTTCCCCGAGATCTGGATGTTCTCGTTCGTTTTTCCTATATTCAAAAAGGGTGATAAGCAATCGGTTACGAACTATCGAGGTATCGCTGCTTTATGTGCAGTCTCTAAACTATTTGAACTGTTGGTGCTGGATTATTTGAAGTACAATTGTTCCAGCTACATTGCCTCCGAGCAACACGGGTTTATGCCGAAGAGATCAGCTGCTACAAATCTCGTACAATACACCTCTTCAATCATACGCGAGATGGTAAAGGGACATCAAGTCGACGCTATTTACACCGATCTCTCGGCTGCATTTGATAAAATTAATCATGACATTGCAATTGCCAAGTTAGAGATACTTGGCTTCCACGGTTCTCTTCTTAATTGGCCTCGCTCATTTATTACCGGTCGACATATGGCAGTCAAAATAGGTGATCATATTTCCGAATCGTTTCCAGTATCTTCTGGCGTGCCTCAGGGTAGTCATCTAGGACCCTTCATCTTTTTACTTTATTTGAACGACGTTTATTTTTCAATTCATTGCATGAAGCTGTCTTACGCCGACGATTTCAAATTGTATTCTGTTATAAAGGACCGAGGTGACGCTTTATTTCTGCAGCAGGAGTTATACGTTTTCGTTGATTGGTGTCACAAGAACAGAATGGTGCTAAACGCCTCAAAATGTGCAGTTATCACGTTCTGCAGGAAAAAATCGCCAATCTGTTTCGCATATTGCCTGACGGATCATATTATCAATCGTGAGTCAAACATCAAAGACTTGGGTGTCATACTTGATTCGAAACTAACCTTTAAGGATCAGGTTGATTACATTTCCGCCAAGGCGTCAAGTCAACTCGGTTTCATATTTCGGTTCGCCAAAGAATGCAGGAATGTTTCTTGTTTGAAAGCTCTCTACTCATCTTTGGTTCGCTCAACACTGGAGTACTGCTCGGTAGTATGGGCTCCTTTTTACGGTAACAGTGTGAATCGCATCAAATCCATCCAACGAAAATTCGTACGGTTTGCTCTTCGTTGGTTACCTTAGAGGAATCGGCTCAATCTTCCAGATTATAAATGCCGATGCATTTTGATGGACCTACAGTTACTAAGCGTTCGCCGCGACGTTTCAAAATCTATATTTATCGCTGATCTGTTGCAGTCTGATATTGATTGTGGTGCATTATTGCAACAACTGAACATCAACATCAGACGCGTGAATCTACGTTCTTACTATTTTTTAAACGTCCCAGTCTTTCCTACGAACTACGGTGCAAATGAGCCGATAACCGGCATGTGCAAGGCGTTCAATAAGTGTTACAATTGTTTCGATTTTAATGTGTCCCTGTTAGGCTTAAGAATTTGTTTTACGGTGTTCTTCTTATTAATTGATTGTTTTTGTATCCAGGCCTTTTTAATGTGTTCGCGTTTAGTTTAAGATTAGGTTTAGGTAAATGTATCTGTAGGATTTTATGTAGTATGTTGATACGTAAAAGATGAGGTTTTTTTCCCTCCTTTTCCCTCCAATAAAGAACAGAACAGAAAAAAAGCAAAAAATGAAAATATTAAAATTAAGGTTCTTTTGAGATAACTATATCGGATAACGGATACAACGAATCGAAGTGTCGGTACAGTCCTATATACTATTCTTATATTATTGGTGTTTGTATATTTACACAAAATTTTGTCTACACTACAATGCGTCAAATTGACGCATATCCGTAGAGATAGGTATACCACATAGAGAATTTCGATATTTCAACACTTTTGAAGAAAATAGACTTCAATATATATTTACCTCGGGGGCCTCCGTAGCCACATTGGTTGCGCGTTCGCTTAGTAAGCGATCGATCGTGAGTTCGAAACTCAGGGCCCTCATTGACCATCTTTGTGTTGTTACAGAATAACTACGTCCACGCAACAATCATCAGCGATGGAGATCGATCCACGGTCGAAATATGATCGATTCATCCATACAACTGCTCTGCTCTGCAAGACACATCGGGCTGCTGTTCTATAAATAACTCAACAATGATCAATCAACTGTCTCCGCTGTCCGGTCTAACTGGATAATGGAAGAACAGATAGAAAACTCTTACGCCTAAATGGCTGCTACCGTGTAAAAGTGTACCATATGGAATGGTATAGAAGGGAATACTCTAACGCCGAAAAATGGCAACTGTGTAATGTGCTAATTATAGATATGATAACCATGTGACATGTACACGATTAAAATTCGGCTCTGTTACAACTAAAATGCCAATGAGCCTAAAATAAATAAAAGGAACAAAAAAAAAATATATATTTACCTCGATCAATGAATAAAAGTCATTACAAGCAATGCAATAAAAATGCAATCATTTTTTGTAATTTTCCTCATTAAATTCGAAATGCGTCAAAATGACGCGTCCCGTGAACTAGTGTTATAAATGTGTTTATTTCTTTCTAAAATTTAACGCCTAATTTACTTCATGTGCGTCTGTCGTTTCTCTAAATATAGTATAAACTTATGAAGAGTCGAATATCAGGCCGCCGGATATCCGGCTATCTGGCCTCGAAGCTGGCCGGATATCCGTTGTCCGGTACCACTATCGATGACATACTCTTCGAATGACATAATAATATCAACTCCAATGAAGTTTTCGGGCATATCTGTCGTTTTTCAATCGGCGTATGAGTTGTGTTTACTGTCTTCGTACTTGAGGCCGAATAGAGCTGCATCCGAAATCGGGCCCGAAACTAAAGTATTTCATACTTTAGTTTCGAATTTTAATTTACTTTCGATTTCTTTGAAATCTTCGCCTCGGTGTCGAGACGAACCGACGAGATATGCTATGAAAAACATGATCCTACTGATATTTCTGAATTGTTCCGCGTCGATATAGCGCTGTGACATTTTACTTCCAATAGAACGAACGAACAAACATTTCATGTGTGTTTTTCGAATGATGATACGCACCGTCATTTCCGGCAGCATAAACGTCAAACACACTTTTGTTCAAATCGTTTCCTTCCTTCTATTTTATCGTTCACATTCGATAAACTTATTTTTTTTAGATTAGTTATTTTTTTATTTTAATACTAAAATATCCACTATAAATAATTCATACGGCAGAATAACATTCGCCGGGTTAACTTGTATTCTATACTTTTTTAATCTTTTCGAATACAAAGTTTCAAGCCACTTGAAGAGTTGCTTGACCTCCGCTTCTTGTCTGTCCAACAAATAGAATTTCCCAATGAAATGCACCTTATCGCAGTGAAAGAAACTGATTGATGTACATGTGCATTTGATTGCTCCTGTGCTACTCTTAGACACGAGAGATGGAGCAGCATCAACCAGTGCAGAAAAGACGGATGCCCGCAGGAATTTGCGCAATCCGGCGCCGTTCAGCTGCTTGATTTTAATCTCGGACGCTGCTATTGATTAATGTATTTTATTACCCCTGATACGCGAAATTTATCAAGTTGAAATCGAGAAATTCATCGCAAACAATTTCAGCACTCCAGGCTAGGATGCAGAAGCACAACAGCAGCAAATGCAATGATATAAAATATCTATCAAATCTGACGCCCCGTGGGGAAAAACCTATCTGACTATATACATTGCAGTTCACATAGGGCAAAGGGGGGTAAATTCGATGTTCTTTTGTCATCAAATTTGGGATATCTCTGGGATCAGTAAATGGATATATATGATTTTTGAGCAACTTTCAAAGAACAATGTGTATTAAATTTTATTTCCTTCCTCTCTTTCTATTTTTTTACAGATAGCATCGAATCATCAAACATGTCGCACCCACAACGGAGAGGTGCGCCAGTCGAGTGTCCTCTAGCATCCCTGGGGCGCAATTCACCGTCAATGGATGCCCTCCAATATCACCATCCATTGAGCTCCAGTCCGCTCGATCCGCAAGCTTATCAAATGTCACGAAAATCACCCATTCTCGGCATTGATTCCAATATTTACACCGCTGAAACGAGCCTCGTGACCAATCACGCAAACTCGAACGGATGCAAGAAGGAAAAAGTGTTAGAAAATGGCATCATGCTATCTAGGAGCTCATCGTCATCGATTGAGCAAAATACTTCCTTTCTACATCAGCCGCCCCCACCGACAGTCAATAGACGGGTAGATTACCGCCCGTTACGACCCAGAACATACACTCCAATAGATGCCCTCCTCACAAACACTTATCAACATCATCAAAGGTTGTCACCGGTTATGATGAACATCCAGCGAAATCACGTAAACTACCAACCAGAGGAGCAAGCACTCACTTCGCTCTCGGAGGCGGATCGTTATTTTCTGGAGGAGAAAATGGATTCGCTCTACATTCAAGGTGCCATTCGACGAAACGCCAACACTCCGTCCAGCCTAACAAGGAACCAATCTAGCAGTAGCACCGAGCGCTACTATTTGGAAAACGAAAACATCGATGTGATCTACAACTTCTGTCACTCCACGGCAGGTGTCGCGGCACTCAACTCGCACAATTCCTCCTCGAAGGCTTCCTCCAGCCATAACGATTGTCTGGATTCTAGTTCACCGAACCTGCTGCGCCGTACATCCAGTCCGGAAACCAGCGGGTCCGATCGGTACCTCATCGATAGGATACGAAGCTCTCCCGCGTATCACCGAAGAGGCGCTCGGCTTGGCCAGCCGGTGAATGTGAATTCTGCAGATTTTGTTGATGGCAGGTAAGTTGTCGCAATTCCACACCAACTAGATTCTTAAAGTAGCGCAATAATCACCTCTTACAGTATGCCCTATAGCAAAATTTAAATTCATTATATTATTTCCAAAACTTTTTCAAACTTTGAAAGTGAATTGTTTTTTTCGACTATTAATTCAATAAAGATCTACCCTCTTGATTACATTCTCTAGGCGCAATATCGAGAGTATACCTTAGTAACATTCTATACTATACTATTACGACGGATTGCTTCGATGAATCCATCATCGTGCCCCCCGATGCTGTTTTTTTATCCCTTTTGTTTATTTTAGGCTCATTAGCATTTTAGCTTCTTCTTCTTTCTTTGTTTTTAAGAGGCTTTAAACTTTGAAGTTAATTCGCCTCTATCGCATTTTAGCTGTAACAGAGACGTATTTTAATCGTGTACATGTCACATGTTTATCATATCTATAATTAGCACATTACACAGTTGCCATTTTTCGGCGTTAGAGTATTTCCTTCAATACCATGGCATATGGTACACATTTACACAGTAGCCATTTAGGCGTAAGAGTTTCCCTTCTGTTCTTCCATTATCCAGTTAGACCGGACAGCGGAGACAGTTGATTAATCATTGTTGAGTTATTTATAGAACAGCAGCCCGATGTGTCTTGCAGAGCAGAGCAGTTGTATGGATGAATCGATCTTATTTCGACCGTGGATCGATCTCCATCGCTGATGGTTGTTGCGTGGACGCAGTTATTCTCTAACAACGCAAAGATGGTCAATGAGGGCCCTGAGTTTTGAACTCACGATCGATCGCTTATTAAGCGAACGCGCAACCAATGTGGCTACGGTCCCCTCCCGATGCAGTTGTTGTTATCAAATAACCGAAATAACCAATATCAGATTATCATTATCATTGACTTGATAGTGAAAAGAAACAGCATTCGAAGTAAATTTGATTTTGATTATTATATAGCTAATTATTATAATTGAAAAACCTACTTACAGACTAGAAATTGAAATACCCTATAATATTAAATTTGTGATGCTACACTGGTGCGACAGTCAAAATTGATTCGAACCAATAAATTTACAGCTTTGAGCTGATATCATCGGGAGCCCTGGTGATTTCCTCTACGAAGTCCTCGAAACAGTAAACCCAACCCCAAGGACGTAACAATCTCAATGAATTCGAACATGAACACGCAGGGCTCGTTTGTTTGTCAGACTCGATCGAAAACTCGAGCAACTCGACAAGCTTCAGCTAGTTCACCGTTCACCGGAGTCGAAAGAAGATGGGTTTGAATGATGGGTGATCAACATCGAACATGGAGAGGATTTCGATTGCGTGGAATGTACTCGGCCCAACAGTGCGGATTTGTATATGGGACAAAGCGGAAAATGCATGCTTCGGTACCATTTCTCATGTGCGAAAGTGGACGTAGTTACAGTGCGATCCAGAGACTTCATATGTGTTCCTCCGTCACGTGCATGCTATAGGACTGGAATGTCTGGCACGCCAAGTTTCCGCAGAGCAGCAATGGTTGGAAGACGAAAGGTGTCTGCGGGAGAAACTGGAAGAAGAAAAGTTGCAGAAGTTGGAGCAAATAGTCGAGAAGGCGATGAACGAAAAACTTCAACGTGAAAAATAATACTTGGCTCGAAAGCTTGAGTTGCTTCGCCAGCAGGATGAAGATGCGGACAGTATGCGGAGCATACGAATTAACGTTGAAGCTTGGTTCAACCAACAAGTGATGCCTGGTTCGATCGAAAATAAGTCAAATCAACCAGTACCCGTTCAATCCGTGGAACCGGTAGGATCATCGACTCCTCTAGAAATTAGTGAAGCCGCCGATGAAGACCCGAATAGAGCACAGGCCGATGTCGCAAATGTTGTCCTCGTTCCTCGCACCACCGATAGTATTTGCATCGAGGAAATCCCATGTTGATGCTGTAGAGTCGCAGTCCCACCGTCAAATACAACATACTGCCAACACGACAAATATACCGCTAGTTATGCCGTTTGTCAGATTGCTGGACATCAGCGAACAGATCCCGAAATCGTCAAAGGTAGATGTACACCCGAAGATGACTGGAAATCACGTTCCATATCTAGAATGGCAACGCGAAACGAGTGAGAAGCATAATCCAGCTTGTCCAGCAGGAAGAGCTCCGTCGTCGAGAACAGCGAGAATAGGAGCTGACGAATTTTCTGAAGCGCGTGCAGGACAGACATCGAATGGAAGAAATATTCCAACAGCAGCGCCAGAATGAGGAGAAAGAGCTTCAACGTCGAGAACAACGTGAGCAGGAGTTGACCAACGTACTGAAGCGTGCAGAGGATCAACGTGAACAGGACAAACAACATCTGTTGCAAATCGAAGCTGCGTAGTGGAAGCAACACGAGATTAGAAAGCAGTACCAGTAGAAAAAATACGACCTTGTGAAACGATTCAAACAACTGGAACAGCAATGCCTTGTGGAGAGAGGGAAACGAGACGAAGTGAAGCAACAATTTATGGCGCAGGAACAAGATCTTCTTGAGCAACTTAAGTCGTTACGCATGCAGAGCAAACAACAATCGGCAGCAGAACAGTATAGGGACCATTTCAGTATGACGCACCAGATACAACCCAGCAGAAAGGAGTTACTGTGAGTGACTACCCGTAAACGATTCCGAACGGAGTAGAGAGAGTAGGGACATACTCCATACACCATATGTACCTCCAAGACTAGGGTAGCCTTTTCCTCCTGTTGTCGATCCGTTAGGACCCCCAAATATACATTCAAACCCCTTTGAAGTTATTGAACATCGACAGGATCCTACACCTCATCAGTTGACAGCGAGGCAAGTTGGCTCAAGAGAGCTTCCCGTTTTCAGTGGGGATCCCATCGAGGGGCCTCTTTTCATTAGTAGCGTGTGGATACACTGAGTCAGAAAATTTGCTGCGTTTGCAACGGGCTTTGAAAGGGTTTGCAAAAGAAGCGGTCAGTAGCTTTTTCCTCCATCCTTCTATCGTGTCACACTTTTGTCTACCGTACACGCGTTGTTTGGTAGGCCAGAACAGATTGTCCGCCATTTAGTGGCCATAGTTCGAGCTACGACTGCTCCCAAAGCAGAATGTCTGAAAACGTTAATCCAGTTCGGCTTGGCTGTGCAAAACTTGTGCGGTCACCTGGTGGCTGTAGGAATGACGCACCTTTCTAACCTTCTACCTTCTAACTTTCTATCTTGCTTCAAGAGCTGGTGGACAAATTACCGTACAAACAGCGCCAAATCGCACGACCGAGGCGGCCAATTGACTAGGCCATTTCGTGAGATAACACGCTCACCAAACTTGGTTTCCAATAAACCCATAGTTATATTCGCTGTGTGACTTGTGGCGCCGTCCTGTTGAAACCACATATTGTCCAAGTTACAAATATTTGCTTATTATTGAGCGGTAGCGATTCCCATTCACAGTAACGTGCCGGACTTGATCATCACGGAAGAAGTACGACCCAATGACGCCGCCGGACCATAAACCGCACCAAACCGTAATTTTTTCGGGGTACAATGGTGACTCATGGAGTACGTGTGGATTGCTGTCTGACCAATAACGCATATTTTGCTTATTGACGAAGCCATTCAGCAGGAATGGGCCTCATCGCTGAAGATGATTTTTCGATGAAAATCCGAATCATTTTCAAGTTGTTGCTCAACCCAATTCACGAACATCCGACGCTTCTGGTGTTCAAGCGACTGCAGCTCTTGCGTTAATTTTATCTTGTAAGGATGTTGGCCAAGATCTTTTCGCAAAATTCGCCATAACGACGTCACAGAGATGCCCAACGCTTGAGAACGACGTGTGAGAGACTGTTTTGGGTCTTCCTCAATTGATGCGCTAGCGGCAGCAATTTGCTCGACACTACGGGAACTCCTTTGTCTCACTGACACGGGAACATTCTGTACTGTGCCTGTAGATTCAATTTTTTTCACTAGACGCTCAGTTGTTGATCTGGCAGGACGATTATGACAACCATAAATTGGACGTAGCGCTCTTAAAGTTGAGGCCATTGACTCAGAATTTTGGTAGTAAATGTTTATAATCTCGACTCGTTCTTGGATCGTATACCTTTCATCATAAAATGGCAAACCTTACTGAAAAGAAATGTCAAAAGAGCGGGGGAAAATATGGCGTTGTTTGCTGTCCCTATCGGTCTATTTTTGTAGCGTCCCTATTGAAATACCCTTTACAAGCAATCCACTCTGCGATCGACGGGCAAACTGAAAACTGTGTAGCCTTTAAAAAGCTTCTGTCAAAGATAACAAGCTTTGTCGCCGATGTCACACACTCACTGGCCATGCGAAGGCGAAGTTTTTGAAATAATTACTGTCAGAAACGCCAGCATCGATTGCTACACTCCGAGCCTGAAAGAAAGCCGTTTGTAAATTCCACCGATGCTACTGTGTCCATTCATCGGTATCCAGTTTCGTCGACATTGTTTAAGGTCATTCCAGTGACGCTTTATGGGAGGAAAGGTACGGTGAACACCTACGCGTTCTTAGATGATTCGTCTGTGACAGTCTTAGAGCAGGCGTTTGCAGACGGGCTGGGGAATGCAGTAGACCGCATTCCCTATGCATCCTTTAGTTTAGATGAATAAATAAGAAGATAGAGACTAGGGAACTTGAGAACCTGAGTATTTCGGAGACTGGAAGAGGAAAACACTTCAGTCTGTCTGAAGTATATACCGTGGAAAGCATGGGGCTTCCAGAGCAATCGCTCGACTTTGAACAGCTGGCCAAAGAGTTCAAGCACATGTGACATCTGCCGGCCAAGAATTTACAAAGAGCACGGATACATCAGTGCACGATCTTCATTATTACGTGCAGGAGTTTTGACGTAGGACTACGTCTAACCGGAAGATATAGGGGGTGAAATGGAAATCTAGGCACTGAACAAGTAGGAAAAAATGCAAGATTTGGAACGCTTATAACTCGAGCATTTCTCAATAGATCGCAAAGGTTTTTGCATCAATTGATAGGAAATATATCTACGCATCTATCATAACGAATAACATTTCATTTTACTTGAGATAAATAATTGAATAATTGTGAAATATCAAGCATTGTCCAAATGCACTATGTGCCCATTTTTGATTGGTCCATTTTGTGCTCCTCAAATCGTAACGACCAAAACGGGCAACCAGAGCAGCAGCGAAATAGAATGAAGCACGATTGGAAAGGAAAAAGAAAAAAAAAGAACGAAACATTGGACGCAGTCTCTCCATGCGTAATTCTCTAGCCAGCCAGTCAGCTTAAAAATCCCCGCTCCGCTGCCGTAACGATCATTCTCATTCAAACCGTACACCACATCGGTTCGCATCACAACACATCAACAAACCAACCTAAGCAGCCATGTCTGGACATGGTAAAGGAGGAAAAGTGAAGGGAAAGGCAAAATCCCGCTCGAACCGTGTTGATCTGGAGTTCCCCGCAAGGGTAGCTAGGCCGAGCGCGTTAGTACCAGTGCACCAGTCCACCTAGCCGGCGTTATATAGTTTCGGCCGCCGAATTGATCGAGTTAGCTGGCAAAGCTGCACGCGACGATAAGAAAACCCGCATTCGGAACAGAACACATTCGGTTCGGTGGGCATCAAGACAACAGGCAGTTGCAGCGAGTGACGAGTGGCAAACGCAATCGCAAAACGGCATCAGGTAGCAGAAGAAAAAGTTTGTTCTTTATACAAACTGCTTTGGTGGCAAATCCAGAACAAGGCGGCATCGAGGGCGTTCGAAATGGGTTTTTTTCAAAACCACGAGTACTAAGTTTTCTAAATTGGAACCATTCCATAAAACAAGGCGCTTTTCAGGGCCATTAAACCTTCCAAAAAAGAGTTTAGGAAATACAGTTCAATGCTTTCTAAAACATTATCCAAAATAATAATAAAACACAAATTGATTTTTTCATAATTTGTTTGCCAGGATCTGATGAGTATGTGAATTTGGCAGTTGTTCTGAGCTTATTGATAGTTGGGGACTTTCCTGATTATTCAATTTTCACCAATTCTTAAATTGTTTCCAGATTGAAAGTACAGTAATTTACAATTAGTTCGACATTTAGCTAATTGGACGGACATGTAATGCGACTTATTTAGTTGGACATTTTTGTAAACATAGAGATCCAAATTATGACCCCACATTGAAAGTCGACACTGTACCACTGTCATCGCAAATGTTCAATTACAGGTTAAAATCGCCTCCAATGCGACACTGAGTGGCGCTTCGGCACGTCGCATTGAATGCAATTTACTGTACAACATGTCACAAAGCTGGATGGGAAGAAATTTTCCAACTGTGAAAGCTGTGGCGAGTGGCAAACGCAATCGCTAAACAGAAAGGTTTAGCCGAACAAGATGGGGATATCGAGTGATAACAAAAACACAACACCAAAGGTTCTTTTCAGAACCATCAACATGTTCATAAAGAGTAAACAGTAAACTAATCCATTTTTCTGGTAGATAGGTAGGTATTCACGTAGGAGAAGAAAATAAAACAATATATTTAAAATATATATTTAACAAAAGCTGTCCTCTTTGTATAGTCCTACGTCACTCCGGTTATGTCCCCGACATTACCCACCCGTCTTTTTTGGTAGAAAGCCTTGGAGTTGCTATAGCTCCCAACTTGGAAGGAGTTGAGGATTAACAAACACGCAAAATCCTCGAAGAGACGACGGTTCGGACGAAACGCGGATTGTTCGGAACTAGTCTAATTTGGGTACAAGATATCATCGACGATAAAGAAGAATTCTACGCGCAGCTAGAGCGTGAATACGATCGCTGCCCAAAACACGACATCAAAATCGTCATCGGTGATTTGAACGCTCAGGTCGGCCAGGAGGAGGAATTCAGACCGGTAATTGGTAGGTTCAGCGGCCATCAGCGAACCAACGAAAACGGTCTAAGACTTATCGACTTCACTGCCTCCAAGAACATGGCCATACGTAGCACCTTCTTCCAGCACAGCCTCCAATACCGTTACACCTGGAGATCACCACAGCAAACAGAAACACAAATTGACCACGTTTTGATCGACGGTCGGCACTTCTCGGATATCATCGACGTCAGAACGTATCGTGGCGCTTACATCGATTCAGACCACTACCTGGTGATGGTCAAACTGCGTTCTAAACTGTCAGTCGTCAATAACATAAGACACCAGCGCTCACCACGGTACCACCTACGACGACTACAGGAGCCGAACGTTGCTGCAACATATTCGCAGCGTCTTGAAGCTGCGTTACCGGGGGTAGACGAACTGGATGCTGTTCTCCTCGATGAATGCTGGAACTCCTTCAAATCAGCAATTAGCAGCACAGCAGAGACCGTCATCGGGTATGAACAACGAGGACAACGGAACGAATGGTTTGACGACGAGTGCCGAGCGCTCCTGAACGAGAAGGATGCAGCACGCGCAGCCATGCTGCACCGAGCGATTCGACAAAACGTGGAACGATACAGACTGAAACGAAGGCAGCAAACACATCTCTTTCGGGAAAAAACAGGAAGTGGGTTATATCTATGGTATAACCGCAAGGGTGACGTAGGACTATCGTTGATTTAGAGATCATTCGTTTGAAGTTGAATCTAAATCCATCCTGAATGAATGAATAAATAAATATTTGGGTGACTTCAAAAACGAGAGTGTTACGTTGGAGACTCAAGGTTTTATGCATCCAATATTGGATACAAAAAACCTTGTTCTGAAGAATAATCTTCAGAAGCTTTCCTGCTAACTGCACTTGATTGACAAATCACAAAACCAAATGTATGTGGTCGCAGTATTATATGGATAGAAAACATTAAAATAAACTCGCTTGAATGTAATTTTCAATTCCAAGGGGAACTGGCAGATTATTTTTCAGCAACGATCATTTCTTTCCAGGTTTCCTCTCGATAACCAGCAAACGAAAAGAGTTGCGCGCGTGTATGTGTGTGTGTGGCGGCTGCTTCTATGTCTTCCCGAGGAACCGTATTTCGATGCTGATACTCTCTTGGTCACGAGAGTATCAGCATCGGCTTTTCTGCGCTCCCTCACAGTTAAAACAAACTGATTGCATTTCAGGTCAGGTGTTTAGAGGCGAATGAACTGAAAAGTTTAAAGCCTCTTTAATTCAACATCATCATCATCAGGTCAGGTCAGGCCAGGTAATGAATCCCTCGATCCCTCGCCGTTCAGCTCGTTCAGTAACGATGTTGTCTTGTCGATGTCCTCAGGCGTCGTGCACAAATTACGTAACGCTAAAAATCCGAATTTTGAACCACCTCTCCCCCCCCCCCTTTCGTAACGCAATTTCCTATCTCTAATAAACAGAAAGTAACGCAACATCTACCCCCTCCCCCCTTATCACGTTACGTAATTTGTGCACGACGCCTCACGAAAAATGAATCGGTTTCACCACCAGAATATCATTTCAGTATGCTTTTCGTGCGTGATTGAATCGAGAGAAGGTGTGGTTTACGATGGCAATTTGGAAGGCTAACTAGAGGAGAATGAACTCTCTGAGTATGAAAATTTCGGCGACTGAGCAATAATCGATTGAAAATTATATAATTTTCGCGATACGAAACATTTTCCGTTTTTCATGTTATGCATCCAATATTGGAAACGAAAATATTCTACTGATGGGAAAGAATAATCTTCAGAAGCTTTCCAGCTAATTACACTTGATTGAAAAATTACGAAATCAAATGTAGTTGGTCGCTGTTTTCGCCATATAATTAGAAAACATTAAAATAAACTCTTTCGCATGGATGTATTCTTCAATTCCCAGGGAACTGGCAGATTATTTTTCAGCAACGATTAGATCTTTCCGGAATTTTCTCGATGCTGTATGGCATCCAAACGAAAATTCTCGTTTCAGTTTGGCCTGCAAAAAACTTTTCTAAACTCTAATCCATCAAATTTGGAGCCCTGAAAAGGGCCGATGATTATATGCTAAGCTAATATAGCACCCTCTCCTTGGATTCGATGGGCCAGCTGAATGTCCTTGGGCATGATGTGACGCGTTTTGCGTGGATAGCACACAAATTTGTATCTTCGAATAAGCCTCCTGCAGCGTCATAACCGCGGAACTTTAGAAGCGCAAGTCGGTTTTGAAGTCCTGAGCAATTCCACGATCCAAAAGCTGCAAAGGTAGCTTGCGGATCAGCAATTCGGTCGACTTCCGATAACGATGAATTTCACGCAAAGTTCCCGGTCGATAGCGATGTGGCTTCTTCACCTATCCTGCGGCTGGTGCGCTTATCCGAGCTGCTTTCGTGTGCCTTACCACTGAAAGACTAACTAGCTATCTGCTTGGTCCCAAACAAACGAGTCGTCACGGTGCGAGAGTAGAGTAAGAAATGAACGAAAGCGAAGGAAGCGTCATTTTATAAACCATAAAAGTATAGAATCTAAACCCTACCCTTATTATATTCGTTGCTTACCCTGAGAGAGAAACGAATAACATCGAAGTAAGTATACAGTAATGTATTTGAATCCGGACACTTTGCATTACATTTAATACCATACCGCAGCCACAACATTTTCTGCATGTTGAATTAATGCGATTGATAAGTAACTATCAAGAAACTATCAGTAACTATATTAGCAACTATTAATCGCATAAATTCAACATGAAAAAAATGTTATGGCTGTGGTATGATATTGAATGTAATGCAAAGTGTCCGGATTCAAAAGCATTACTGTAAAAAAGAGTTAACTCGACTGAAATTTTTTCGGTTCGACCTGCAAAAACGAAATTAAGAGCCCCCGCCGACTGCAGGCTGACTTGTCGACCGATAGTTCGGTCGGCTTCTTAATCAGTACGGAGAAAAAAAGTCTGTAGTGTACAGCATAATGCATAGACGTAAGTATGAGCTTCCCCATCTCACATTCCAATAAGATTAATGGGTTTCCAAGTGGGCGCGCTACATACGGATACGAATGATTTCAATAACCTGTTTTCGAAGCTATCATTAAGCTATTGAAACAATTTTTCGACTCAATAAATAGCAATCATATAACTCTTGGACATTTTATCTTTTCTATGAAATGATTATCATACTGTTCCGTTGGTCCGAAGCAGAATGAATCACGCTTAAACATAGAATGGATTTTTTCTTGGAATTTAGTCAGCAGAAATAATGCCCTTTCCCAACAATTAAAAACGACAAACGGTAAACAGTTTCATCAAAGTGATTTCTTCGATATGGGGATATATTCACTACATCATGTCATATATTTCATATTTTTCATTATGAAATCCATATCCATGGCACCTATCGGTATCGAATTATCATCGACACCACGATTTTCGCTAAATGCTCCTTTCAGTTCGGCCTGTAAAAAACTTTTCTGAACTCTAATCCATCAAATTTGGAGCCCTGAAAAAGGCTGTTGATTATATGCTAAGCTAATATAGCACGCTCTCCTCGGATACGATGGGCCAGCTGGATGTCCTTGGGCATGATGTGACGCGTTTTGCATGGATAGCTCACAAATTGGTATCTTCTAATAAGCCTCCTGCAGCGTCATAACCGCGGAACTTTGGAAGCGCAAGTCGGTTTTGAAGTCCTGAGCAATTCCACGAACCAAATGCTGCAAAGGTAGCTTGCGGATCAGCAATTCGGTCGACTTCTGATAGCGACGAATTTCATGCGAAGTTCCCGGATCCCGATAGCGATGTGGCTTCTTCACGCTTCCTGCGGCTGATGCGCTTATCCGAGCTGCTTTCGTGGTGCCTTACCACCGAAAGACTAACGAGCTGTCTGCTTAGTCCCGATGAAACGAGTCCTCACGGTGCGAGAGTAAGGTAAGAAATGAACGAAAGCAAGGGAAGTGTCATTTTATAAAACATAAAAGAATCGAATGTAAACCCCACCCTCTTTATTGTATAAGCTTACTGTATACTCACGAATATAATAAGGGTGGGATTTAGATTCTATACTTTTATGGTTTATAAAATGACGCTTCCTTTGCTTTCGTTCATTTCTTACTCTACTCTCGCACCATGAGGACTCGAGCTCGTTAGTCTTTCGCAGACAGCTCGTTAGTCATTCGGTGGTAAGGCACACGAAGACAGCTCGGATAAGCGCACCAGTAGCAGGATAGGTGGAGAAGCCACATCGCTATCGACCGGGAACTTCGCATGAAATTCGTCGCTATCAGATATCGACCGAATTGCTGATCCGCAAGCTACCTTTGCAGCATTTGGTTCGTGGAATTGCTCAGGACTTCAAAACCGACTTGCGCTTCCAAAGTTCCGCGGTTATGACGCTGCAGGAGGCTTATTTGAAGATACCAATTTGTGTGCTATCCATGCAAAACGCGTCACATCATGCCCAAGGACATCCAGCTGGCCCATCGTATCCGAGGAGAGCGTGCTATATTAGCTTAGCATATAATCAATAGCCCTTTTCAGGGCTCCAAATTTGATGGATTAGAGTACAGAAAAGTTTTTTACAGGCCGAACTGAAAGGAGCATTTAGCGAAAATCGTGGTTTCGATAATAATTCGTTACCGATAGAAGCCATGGATATGGATTTCCTTATGAAGAATATGAAATACATGACATGATGTAGTGAATATATCCGAAGAAATCACATTGGTGAAACTGCATTATAAAATTATTTGTGTACGAATGCCGCAATCGATAGTCGACTCTAATTTGCGCTGGGTAATTTCCTCGGAGGACTCGATTCCTCCTTTGAGCATTAATAATCTCTTTCTGGCAAAACGATGTGCTATGAATCACATTATTTGAATGATAGAATGAAGAAGTTTTCTGCCAATTTCCTTCAACCTCCAACGTATCTTTCTCCCGTTTGTCGTTTTCGCGTTCGCTAATCCTTTCTCACAACACCCATTTCTAGTTTGAGAAATTGTTGAGTAAACATTGTTTGCCAGTGCGCGTAGAGCGGGAATTCCTAAAGATTCATTGCACCTCTAATAAATTGCCGAAAGACGTGGTCTTACGTTGATCGCACTTGATTGAAAAAATCCAAAACGAAATGTATTTGGTCGAAGCATTATATGAGTAGAAAACAAATAATCGCTCGAAAATGACTTGATTTTCGCGATGTGAAACATTTTCCGTTTTTCATGTTATGCAAATTGGATACGAAAATTTCCACTGATGGGGAAAAAAATATTCAGAAGCTTTCCTGTTAATTGCGATTGATTGAAAAATAACAAAACCAAATGTATTTGGTTGCAGTGTTATATGGATAGAAAACATTAAAATAAACTATTTCGCATGAATGTATTTTTCAATTCCCAGGGGAACTGGCAGATTATTTTTCAGCAACGATGATAGCAACGAGAATTCCGCGCGTGTATGTATGTGTGTGTGTGTGTGGCGGCTGCTCCGATGTTTCAAGCGGAACCGTGGCATCACTCTCCTCCTGATGGATTCCCTTTTGGCCTTAGGTGCACAAACAGGCTCTTGGTGACACCGTTCATCAGCGCTTTCATGATAAACGAAATTAGCTTCACAACAACAGCGACAACATGCTCCAATCGCTGTTCAATCATAACTGAGTGTGTTTACGAGCGGCGCTCGGTTATATACCGATTTTTGATTTCAATAGCCTGTTTTGAAAGCAATTTTAAGACTATTGAAACAAGTTTTTGGATGAAAAAGTAACAAGTATATGACGCGTAGACATTTTATCTTTCAAATGAAGTGTTTATCATACCATTTCGTTCAGTTGTTTAAGAGCTATTAACGCTCAAAATCTCGGTCTCCAGCGTAACGCTTTCGTTCTCGAAACTTTGGTTTTACACCCCGGTATAGAAATGAAAGACGTAGTCCTACGTCAAAAAGCGCCGCCTGGAAGCGAAAGAGTGTGAGGAGATGGAGCTGCTTTATCGTTCTCGAGAATCGCGGAAGTTCTTCAAGAAACTAAACGCCTCGCACAAAGGCTTTGTGCCGCGGGCCGAAATGTGCAGAAACAAGGAAGGAGGCATCTTGACGAACGAACGCGAGGTGATCGAAAGGTGGAGGCAGCACTACGATGAACACCTGAACAGCGCGCAGACAGGAGACCTAGACGGCGTTGAGGAGGACTACACCGGTGCAATGAACAACGACGACGTACCACCCCCGACGATGGGTGAAGTTAAGGAGGCCATTAATCAGCTCAAGAACCACAAAGCAGCTGGTAAGGATGGCCTCGTAGCGGAGCTCTTCAAGGGAGGTCCGAGAAAACTTGTAGAGTGTATGCACCGGTTGATAGTCAGGATCTGGGACACAGAACAGCTACCGGAGGAGTGGAAGGACGGGGTAATCTGCCCCATCTATAAAAAAGGCGACAAGTTGGATTGTGGGAACTATCGTGCCATCACAATCTTGAATGGTGCCTACAAAATTTTGTCTCAGATCCTCTTCCGCCGCCTATCGCCAATAGTAATTAGATTTGTGGGAAGTTATCAGGCCGGATTCATGCCCGGTTGCTCGACGACGGACCAGATTTTTACACTGCGGCAGATCCTCCAAAAGTGCCGCGAGTATCAGGTCCCTACACACCACATCTTCGTCGACTTCAAGGCCGCATATGATACAATCGACCGACGACAGCTATGGAGGATCATGGACGAACACGGCTTTCCACGAAAGCTGACAAGACTGATTCAGGCAACGATGAACGGTGTGCGATGCAGTGTGCGGATCTCAGGTGAGCTGTCGGAATCATTTGAGACTCACAGGGGACTTCGACAAGGCGATGGAATCTCCTGTCTGCTCTTCAACGTGGCGCTGGAAGGTGTTATGTGGAGAGTGGGCTTCAACATGCGGGGCACGATTTTCAACAAGTCTAGTCAGTTTATCTGCTTCGCCGACGACGTGGACATAATCGGAAGAACACATGCGACGGTAGCCGACTTGTATACCCGACTGAAACACGAAGCAGGGCTGATTGGGCTTGGGATCAATGCGTCTAAGACTAAATACATGCTAGCAAGAGGGACTGATCGCAACAGAGTTCTTCTTGGTAGTAGTGTTGTGATCGACGGCGACGAGCTCGAGGTGGTAGAGGAAGAGGAAGCAGGGCTGATTGGGCTTGGGATCAATGCGTCTAAGACTAAATACATGCTAGCAAGAGGGACTGATCGCAACAGAGTTCTTCTTGGTAGTAGTGTTGTGATCGACGGCGACGAGCTCGAGGTGGTAGAGGAATTTGTCTACCTTGGCTCGTTGATAACAACTGACAACAACAGCCGTGAAATTCGAAGACGCATTGTCAATGGAAGTCGAGCCTACTATGGGCTCCGCAAATCCTCGAGGTCCAACAAACTCCGACCCCGTATGAAGTGTACCATGTACAAATCCCTAATTCGACCGGTTGTTCTCTATGGGCACGAAGCATGGACGATGCTTGAAGAGGACTCACAAGCGCTTGGAGTTTTCGAACGCCGAGTGCTCAGAACAATATACGGTGGTGTACAGGAAAGCGGAGTATGGAGAAGGAGAATGAACCACGAACTGGCGCAACTCCACGGCGAACCCAGCATTCAGAAAGTCGCCAAGGCTGGACGAGTGCGATGGGCAGGGCATGTTACAAGATTGCCGGACAGCAGCCCTGCAAAGATAGTGTTCGCATCGAATCCGGTAGGAACAAGAAGGAGAGGAGCCCAGCGAGCGAGGTGGTTGGACCAGGTGGAGCAGGACTTGGCAAGAATCGGTGCATCCGGGAGTTGAAGAACTGCAGCCATGGATCGGGATTATTGGCGAAAAATTGTGAAGAAGATCTAATCTCTCAATGGGATGTAGTATCATTATAAATAAATAAATAAATATCATCGAATTTCCGGACAGGAGTCTCGAGTCGTCGGGTGCGGTTGAGTTTTTCTTTGCTCCACGTTTGGTTTTTGTTTCTTTGTCGTTTAACGTGTTTTAGCATGCTTCAGTCCAATCCGGTGTTGGGGACGGTTTGTTCGCAAAGACTACTGTGAAAAATTATTATTAGTTCCAGTGTGATAATGGTGCTATAATGGAAGATTTGTTGAACTTTAAATATTCAGTTTTGCAGTTCCAAGTTTTGGCGTCTTTCTTTTCACGTCGTTCTCGTGTACTGTGGTTATGTGTTAGTGTGGTGCGATTTCGATGACCAATCCGAAAGCAGCGCGTAATGTATTCCGTATGCAGAGAGTCTATCGGTGTAGTGTGAGAGAGAGAAAGCGTCAGTCAATAGGGCTCTTGCTACACATACATGCAGAGCATCTGTTGGGCAAACATCATTTGTTTACATTCATAGCTTCTAGGCAGCAGAAGCGGATTCATTATCAATCGACATTCTTGTAGATTAACTAACTTGTAGAGAGAACTAACATGAAGTTTGTGAAACAATTAGACAAACTATTCTCCGAACAAGAACTTTTGGGTGACGCATATCGCTTAACTTACTAGCACCTAATTCATATTTCATATTTCATATGTTCATTGAGCGACTTTTCCACTAGATTTAAATCGAAAAAATAACAGAAAAGGAATATCAGAATGTTCGGACCTAGATTCAAGACACAGAGGCTCGAGAGGCTCGTTCGAATGGTTCCTTGTATTTTCCATGAATTAGCCAATTGATGTATTTTCTTCGTTTCCGATCAATTTTCTTATAATCATATTTCACAGAGCGGAGCAGAGCATTCAGGTACCCGGAAATCATATCTGAGGGTTGGTTGATCTTTCTGGTTGAATATGTTCTTAATTTCAACATAATCATCTGCTTTTTTGGCGAAACTAAAGGGTGTGTCACATCAAATTGCATCACGGAAAAAACGCTGTAGAAATTTAATTTTTAGGAATTATATCTTCAGCTTTCGCTTATAATCAGATAAGAGTGTATAGATCACGTTGGCCATGCTTCACTGTCAATTTTTCGTAAATTTGGAAAAAATGTCGTCGAACGAAAAAGAGCGTCGTGAATTAATCCTGTGCACTCATTTCGAGAATCCGGAGTTATCACATCGGGACATCGGTAAGATGCTGGGAATCGTCCAATCCACGGTCAGCAGAGTACTAAAACGATACTTCGAGAACCTAACCATCGACCGGAAGGTGAAGAACGGCAAAAATGGATGCTCCGTCAGTGAAAAAGATCACAAGCGCGTAGTTAAGCAGTTTAGACGTGATCCGAGAAGTTCGGTCCGGGATGTCGCCAATAAGCTAAATTTGTCAAGTTCATTCGTCCAGCGGACCAAGCAGCGGGAGGGCCTGCGTACATACAAGGTTCAGAAGGCTCCTAACCGCGACGAAAGGTGGGGAAGACGCGAGCCCGGAAGCTGTACACCGAAATGCAGACGAAACCGCATTGCCTGGTAATGGACGACGAAACCTACGTCAAAGCGGACTTTCGTCAGCTGTCGGGCCTGTTGTTCTTCTCTGCAGAGGACAAATTCAGCGTTCGAATGCTTCCTTGTATATTCCACGAATTGGCTAATCGATTAATTTTCTCCGTTTCCGATCAATTTTCTTATAAACATATTTAACTTCTCAGGTATCCGAAAATCATATCTGAAAGCTGGTTAATCTTTCTGGCTGAATATGTCATTAATTTCAACATAGTCAACTGCTTCTTCGGCAGAACTAACCACCGATCAAGGATATCTGCACACGAATGTTTATTATAGCTTATTATATGTCTCGAGACCAGCATTCTAGGGGAAAAAGCACAAAGGCTAAATGGGAAAACACTTCACCTAATCACAATGTGCAGTTTGCACTGTTTCTGTGAAAATATTCGAACAATCAATCTGCTTCCATTGATATGGATCAAAACCGTAACAGAAATTTCTATTTTTCTCCGTTTATATGGCTTTGACGCTAAAAGTAAATATTTTTATGTAAAGAAACATATATCCGCATAATAAATAATGATTGACGTGGGACTACGTCTAACCGGAGTATATGGGGGGTAAAATGAAAACCTGAACACAGAACATGCAGGAAAAAATGAAAGATTCCGAATGCTTATAACTCGAACATTTCTTAACTGAATCGGAAAGATGTTTGCATCAATCGATACGGAATATTTCTACGGTTCTATCGCAATTAATGAAATGTTATTTTTCATTGAATAACTGTGGAATGTCAAGCGTTATCTGAACGCTCTAACTGCCTAGTTTGATTGGCCCGATTTATGGTTTCCCGAACACAAACTTCAAAATCAATGTACCTACGGAAATCCGCTTAATAAATATACATGCAAGTAGGGGGTATTTTTGATCCAACCGAGCTGTGTTTCCCTAACACGGACTTCTCATCAATGTACCTGAGGGAATCCGCTTTGCAAATACATGAAAGTCGGGGTAATTTCGTTCCGTCTGAAATGTGTTTCCCTAACACAGACTTCAAATCCATGAAGCGTGGGGAAATTAGCATTGCAAATACATGCAAGTCGGGGACATTTTTGTTCCGACTGAAATGTGCTTTCCTAACACAGGCTTTAAATCCAAGGAGCGTGGGGAAATTGGCATTGCAAATTCATGCAAGTCGGGGACATTTTTGTTCCGACTGAAATTTGTTTCCCTAACACAGACTTCAAATCCAAGGAGCGTGGGGAAATTGGCATTGCAAATACATGTAAGCAGGAAGCATTTTTGTACAGACTCAAATTTGTTTCCCTAACACAAACTTCAAATCCAGGGAGCGTGGGAGAATTGGGATTGCAAGTACATGCAAGTCGGGGGCATTTTTGTTCCGGCTGAAATGTGTTTACCTATTATAGACTTATAAACGAAGGTATCTGGGGAACTCGGAATTGTAAAAACATGCAAATCGGGGGCATTTTTGTTCCGATTGAAATGTGTCTTTCTAACACAGACTTCAAAACCAAGATGTCATCATACAAAACGTTAAAGGACTGTCATTAAATTTACTTGCAACGAAGAACATAATCTATCACAATGCATGAATTGACCTCACATGGCATTATACAATCTTTTTACTCACGAAGCAAATATATTTTATTCAATTGAATTCGGAAATTGTTTCATTCAATCAAAAATTTCATCAATACAAACAAATGATTGGTAAGCTATGGTAGTCTCACGTCAACCTTGGGTTATATCATAGATATAACCCACCCTTTTTAAACAAAGCTTAATCTAGTCGATCCATATAAATCCTATGCAGCGATCTCTTTTGCCTGCCCAACAGATCACTAATACATATGCACGCTGCAAGCGCCTTATAGATGCGGCTGAGTGTGAGAGTGTGGCCTTACGGGTCGTGTGCACTCGTGGAATCCTATGCATTGGATCGTATTGGTGTGGTTGTATTGCTTTCCTTTTCAAACTCGTCTGCTTCGGGCGTTGGTTTATTTCTCTTCGTCGGACTCGTACAATCAAGTACAATCGGATCCACTGTCCAATATATTTTGGGTAGGAGAACATATGGTGTTGTAATGTGCGATGACTTACGGATGGAGGCAAGCTATTTTGTATACACCTAATGAACAATGTGATATATAGCTGCAAGTAACTTTCAAATTATTTCTCCAGTACTGGAGGAAAGTGGATTAATGCGCGTGGATGGTCGAATTGCTATGGCAGATTACGTGGAACATGATATCAAGTTCCCAATAATTTTGCCTAAGGGTCATCCTATCACAAACTTGTTGGTAAATTGGTGCCATCGGAAGTTTTGTCACGCAAATAATGAAACGGTGGTTAAAGAAATCCGTCAAAAATTTACCATTCCGGCGCTAAAAACGCAGATTCGATCCATAGCGAAACGCTGCCAGTGGTGCCGTGTATACAAAGCCACCCCTGTGGTTCCAAATACGAGCTAACTACCTCGGTTTCGTGTTACACCTTTTGTTCGACCTTTCACCTTCGATTACTTCGGGCCCTATCTAATAAAGATAGGTCGAATGGCTGTTAAGCGCTGGGTAGCCATCTTCACATGCCTCACTGTATGAGCTATATCCATGGGGGTAGTGCAAAGTTTAACAACCGACTCGTGTAAGAAGGCAGTTCGACGATTCATCGCTTGCAGAGCAGCACCGCAAGAGATGTACACAGATAATGGTACGAACTTCATAGGCGCCAGCAAAAATCTTGAAGAAGAGTTATAGGAAATCAGTCTTGCTATGAGCAAACACTCAATGGCGGTTCAACCCACCATTCAAGATCCTTGGAGCAATTTACAACAAGCCTATTGGTCGACCACAACCTTAGCTTCCAGCGGCACTTGGAGGAAGTTAAGAAGAGCTGCACCACTCGGTTTAAACTTACTCAAAACAATCAACACTCGGTTAAACTTAATTAAACAATCTCAAAAACAGCTGCCTCGCCCATGATCTTGAGCTGACATATTTGGCCGGAGACATGCTCCCAAAAACACTGGCACCAATTAACAACAAGGCACTATGGACTGTCTCCGGTATACCGCCACCCACGTCAGCAGTCTCTGTATGCTCTGAAGTGGGATAACCCCATTTCGTGTCCAAGACGGCAAATTTTCTTAACAACACCATCTTGTAGCGGGTGTCATGTTCCAACCTTCCCACGCTGGCCTAACAAAACTGGTTGTGCCAAATGTTCGGAGGTTCCTAGTTGTTCGAGAGGAAAACGATATCAATAACGACATCCACACTGGAACGAGCTCGGTAGGCCTGCAACAGATTTTCATAGCAATGAGAGCAGATATATACCGTTTCCACTAGATCAGGAGGCTCTAAGAAATCATCGGCAGTCCCGGGATTTTTCAACAGATGGTGGCACTAAAAATGAACAAGATTCATTTCGAGAGGTTCATCTGTCACTAGCTTATGTGTGAAGTTTCATGGCATTTCGTTTGTTTGTTCACAAACTACAGTTGTTTGAGTGTCACTGAACATTCGTATGGAAAATGGAGAAAAAGGAATATCGTATTTTGATCAAACATTGTTTATCATGGGAAAAACTACTGAACAATCAATGTAGTGGTTGACGAAATGTTATTCCACTTCTGCTCCTTCGAGAACAACAGTTTATCGGAGGTTTAGTGAATTTAAAATGGGCCTACAAGCTCTGGAAAGCCAAAAGATGTTACGAATCCAGAAGTCGTAAAACAAGTGCATCGACTCGTTTTGAACAATCGTAAAGCGAAGTGAGATCCATTTTGCACGGCATTTTGGGCATGAAAAAGCTATCCGCGCGATAGGTGCCGCGTTTGCTGACCGTCGACCAAAAACAGCGGTGCGTTGATGATTCAACAGCCGGTTTGACGTTGTGAAGCGTAATCGAGTGGACTTCTATCGACGTTACGTGACATTGGATGAAACGTGGATCCATTACCAAACCCCTGAGTTCAATAAACGGTCTGCAAAGTGGCACTGAGGCTTATTCCGAAGACATAGATGTTTCGTTCTACAGAAAGGGAATCGAAATGTTGGAAACTCTCTATACCATATGTATTGCCCTCGAAAAAAACTATGTTGAGGAATGAATACAACTTTGTCCAAAAAACGATTGTTTTCATAATCCCGGAACTTTTCAGCCATTGTAGTAAGTAACAGAAATTACAAACCCGATTCCAGTAAGAGCCTTACCGACAGCTACTATCCAGTCAACAAAGCCGCTCTTGGCCGTCTCCGACTCGGCGATCTGTGCGGAAGGTAACGAAGTGGTTAACCGGTTTTCTGGATAATTTTTTACACAGGAGGTGCCGCTGTGGATTGTGGATCAGCAACTTCTTTTGTACAGTTTGGACCGAAAGGTGACTTGCAGAGAGAAGTCAATTTTTACGGAAAGTAAAATGTTCTACCTCCAGATTTCGAAAATGGCAAGAACTGAATACTGCTCAATTTCGCACTTCTACAACAGGAGACCTTTCCACCAACTCTGCGACCATTGCAACATCCACGACTAGGTAAAGCAATTCCGATGCGTCTGCTCGAAAAATAAGAACCCGAGGAACATGCACGGGATCAGTGGGAGTGTACGGAACGTCCTGAAGGACGATATGACGAAAAGCATTATTCTGTTACTGGAAAGATGCCGAATTTGAGAAATCAACAATAGACCAACCACGAAGATCCTTGTGCCTTCCCCTTCAAAATCAAAGGGAACAATCTTCTCACGGCGCAGAATCCTCAACAACAGAAAGTCGAGCAAGCCCTGAGAAATTCTTCAAGGAAATGAAGAGAACAAAATTGTTTTAATCTGTCTGAAATTCAATGTAAAGTTAAGTGTAATGGATTCTGTAAAAACTTTCTATCTAACCAAATACAACTCCAAACATGCAGAACTGGAAATGAAAATCGATGATTGGTTTCTGCGAAACATCCCAATGTTTTAGAACCGATTTATTACCTTAGCAAACACATTTCTGGAGCGCTTAGTCGCATAAAACTGCAATTCGAATTTTACTTTTCATCTCACTAAACATCCCTATACTATTTAGCATCATTCGAAGGTTTTATTGTATTTTTCCTCATATTATTATACGAAAACAACATTGAATTGAATATGGTGTGAATGAATAGAATAATGAATTTCTGAGAGCTAACATCCTATTCGATCTCATTCCAGGATTAACCTAAACAAATCCCATCATTTCAATGATGGTCTCACGCGGTATGGTCGCTTCTCGCCTAGCTTGGATCAAGGCTATCATACGCTGGTTTCACCGTCTCCATCCGGCCAACAGCAATCGTCCATTCCAACTTCGTGGAACACAACCCAAGCCCCAAGCAATAGCGTTGCTACCGTGAACGGATCGAACAATCTCGGTAGCAGTAGTCAACACAACAGTGGCCATGTGGGGAATGATTTCATCAACGGAAGCAAGAATATCCTGCTCCGCTCCGGTCCCCTTTTCGATCGTTTGTCCGACGAGATGATGGTGAAAATTTTCGAATGGCTAGACAGCCACGAACTGTGCAATATTGCGCGTGTTTGCAAACGATTCGAAGTCGTTATTTGGAGCCCAACGCTTTGGAGAATCATTAAAATTAAAGGTAATATGACATCTTCAAGTTCTGGAGGTTCAGCGTAATCATTGGCTATTTCAGGGGAGAGCAACAGTGGGGACAGAGCCATCAAAACAATCTTAAGGCGATTATGTGGTCAAACCAGGAACGGTGCATGCCCTGGCATAGAGAGAGTACTGTTAAGCGATGGTTGTAGGTTAACGGATAAAGGTATCCAATTGCTGACGAGGCGCTGCCCTGAGATAACGCATCTGCAGATTCAGAATAGTGTGACCGTCACAAATCAAGCCTTGTTTGATTTGGTTACAAAGTGCACCAATTTGCAGCACCTCGATATCACGGGTAAAATAGATAAATTAAACTTATAAGTATTGATGAACAAGTTAATATAACTTTCTAGGTTGTGCTCAAATTACTTGCATCAACGTGAACCCGGGACTGGAACCACCCCGTCGTCTTCTTCTACAGTACCTGGATCTCACAGATTGTGCTTCAATCTCGGATTCGGGACTAAAAATCATAGCTAGAAACTGTCCACTCTTAGTGTATCTTTATTTGAGACGGTGTATTCAAATCACTGGTACGTATTCACAAGTCAAAATAATTGTATTTTCTGTGTTCATCAACCCATTTCTTTCATTTTAGATGCAGGCCTCAAATTCATCCCAAACTTCTGCATAGCTTTACGAGAACTAAGCGTTTCAGATTGTACCAACATAACGGACTTTGGGCTGTATGAGTTGGCCAAGCTGGGTGCTACATTGCGGTATTTGTCGGTAGCCAAATGTGACCAAGTATCGGACGCTGGTCTGAAGGTTATCGCTAGACGGTGCTACAAGATGCGGTATTTGAATGCCCGGGGATGCGAGGCCGTTAGTGATGATTCGATCAATATTCTCGCCCGTTCTTGTCCTCGGTTGCGTGCCCTCGACATTGGCAAGTGCGACGTTAGTGACGCCGGACTGCGAGCGCTAGCCGAAAGTTGTCCCAATCTGAAGAAACTTAGTCTGCGAAATTGTGATATGATAACGGATCGAGGGATTCAGTGCATTGCGTATTACTGTCGAGGATTACAACAGCTCAACATTCAAGATTGCCAAATTTCAGTCGAAGGCTACCGTGCTGTGAAAAAGTACTGCAAACGATGTGTTATTGAACATACGAATCCCGGATTTTGTTAGCGTCTTAATTTGCAGAACTTGAACTAGACACGCTGTCCTGGCGTGAACGAATCGTAGCCAATTCTTTATTTTGAAAAGCAAACCTTTAATACAGTTTTGCCAAAAACTCTGAACAGAAAATTGTTAATATCATTATTTAAATATGTGGATTGTTTTGTATTTGTGTTGTAAAAAAAACTTATGATGTATACTAACTATTTGAAATGATTGCTATAGTTTATTTTCCTTATTTTATCGACGTCTGTATAGCTTTTCAATTATCTGAATTTTAGATAAAATAAACTGTATTTATTTCATGATTGAAGTTATTTTTAGTGGAAAATCTCAAAAGCCAAACCGTTTGATCCGTTAGAACTACCTCGGATGTTCAAAATTGTACACGCTCAGCTTCATAAAACCATAAAGCGAATCCAGTGTGAAATCGAGTTCCGTCATTCAAATATCTCACCCAAAACCTCTGATAGTTCATCTTTCTTGCAACGGTCATCTTGCTTACTGAAGTTACAGCAATATCAATATTTTTTCCATTCCTTCTGACTGATATTATTCTTAGAATATCAGCCGACAGAAAGTCTTACCAATTTCTGATCCATTCCATTAAGTCAGTGATACTCAACCTTTTCCTCAGTGGGGCCATAAACACGCAACCCGCATTGTTAAAAATTACCCTCTTCACATTCGGATTGAGATGCACTACACTGCCTCTTCTAACCCGGAAACAATGCTTGAATTCGCGAAAATTAATTGAGGGATCGGGAAAAATCACCAACAAGTCATTCGCGATTTATCTGTCATCCTGCTAGTGACCAGATGGAAGTGACAGGGAAACTTTCTAAATAGCCTTTCACGAGGTCGAGTATTTGATGTTGTTTCCCAAATTGGCCTTTTCTAAGGCTAGTGCGAGAGAACTAAGAAAATCTGAGACTCTGAAAAGGCCTCTATAAATGAAAACATCATCATTACACCAATAAATCCAAACACACCCAGTGCTGCAATTCATCACCGTCAATATCACAAAAAAATTATAAGAGGTTGTGTCCAAGACACGACTCCATTGTTGACGTAGAACTACGCTATTATTTTGTTCAAGTCGCTTGTTAATAACTTCTGATTTTATTTAAGAACGCTGCGAAATTTTACAAATAACTATTTAGTAAAATGGTTTGGCACAAGCTGTTCGTATGACGCAATTTGTTTCATGTCAATGCATCGAAAATTTACCTCGAAAGCTATTTCGGTGGCCTTTTTCGCTAATGACATACACTCGGCTACAGGCGATTATATACTTGTTGCATAAGCACCATTCTTCCACATCTCATAACTAGATCAATCTTTCTTTGGCACCGAATGGAAACAACAATAATGGCAATACTTGCAAGCAGTGGCGTAGTGTAGGGAGGGGGGGCGGAGGGATCGGTGGCTTCGTCCTCGCTGTTATCCTTAGTGAAGAAAGTTTTGCTATTGGCAAGCGAAACCCAATCACATACTAGAAATTCTGTATATTTCTTGGTGACTAACTAAACGAAATAAAATGTGTCTGTTAATCTCAACAACCTCGAAAAGAGTTGCATTGCTTCATTATGATCAAAACTAGCGCAAATGCCAATGTGTATATACCGCTCAGCTTTTGAGACGTGCAGACGTATATTCCCATTGCGCCTATCACAAGTGAAGCATTAACCGTTGATTTTTCTAATACTATACTGTGCCGCGTCGCGTGATCAGTGTTCCGCGATGAGGCGAGAAAACACGTTTAAAATAGACTATTCTCAATTCGCCGTTATGCCGTCGGTCGAAAAGCTTGTTGGATTTTGTTCTTCAATTCTCGGATTGAAGATGGAAGACATCAAACGACTTCAGTGCCACAGAGGAGATGCATGTGCGTTCGTAAAAGTCAGTGAATTAGCGATCGCACAAAAAGACGGGTGGGTAATGTCGGGGACATAACCGGAGTGACGTAGGACTATACAAAGGGGACAGCTTTTGTTAAATATATATTTTAAATATATTGTTTTATTTTCTTCTCCTACGTGAATACCTACCTATCTACCTGAAAAATGGATGAGCGTACTGTTTACTCTTTATGAACATGTTGGTGGTTCTGAAAAGAACCTTTGGCGTTGTGTTTTTGCGGTTTTTGGTTTCCCTTTCGACAGTCCCCTCTGGGCTGGTTTTATTGTGGCTCTCCACTGGGCTAAAGGCGAATGAACTTCAAAGTTTAAAGCCTCTTAAAAACAAAGAAAGAAAGAAAGAAAAATACATTCATTACGATTTGTTCGCTCGTTGGATTCACATGCAGGCTAAAAAGGGTCCTTTTCAGGATCACAAAATTATCTTCAATCTAAAGAGTTTATTGTTTTGTTATCACTCGATATCCCCATCTTGTTGGCTAAACCTTTCTGTTTAGCGATTGCGTTTTCCACTCGCCACAGCTTTCACAGTTGGAAAATTTCTTCCCATCCAGCTTTGTGACATGTTGTACAGTAAATTACATTCAGTGCGACGTGCCGAAGCGCCACTCAGTGTCGCATTGGAGGTGATTTTAACCTGTAATTGAACATTTGCGATGGCAGTGGTACAGTGTTGACTTTCAACGTGGGGTCATAATTTGGATCTCTATGTTTACAAAAATGTCCAACTAAATAAGTCGCATTACATGTCCGACTATCAATAAGCTCAGAACAACTGCCAAATTCACATACTCATCATATCCTGGCAAACAAATTATGAAAAAACCAATTTGTGTTTTATTATTATTTTGGATATTATTTTAGAAAGCATTGAACTGTATTTCGTAAACACTTTTTTGGAAGGTTTAATGGCCCTGAAAAGCGCCTTGTTTTATGGAATGGTTCCAATTTAGAAAACTTAGTACTCGTGGTTTTGAAAAAAACCATTTCGAACGCCCTCGATGCCGCCTTGTTCTGGATTTGCCACCAAAGCAGTTTGTATAAAGAACAAACTTTTTTCTTCTGCTACCTGATGCCGTTTTGCGATTGCGTTTGCCACCCGCCACTCGCTGCAACTGCCTGTTGTTGTCTTGATGTGTTCTGCTCTGAATGCGGGTTTTTTCTTATCGTCGCGAGCAGCTTTACCAGTCAATTCGATCACTTTGGCGGCCGAAACTATATAACGCCGGCTAGGTGGACTGGTGCACTGGTACTAACGCGCTCGGCCTAGCTACCCTTGCGGGGAACTCCAGATCAACACGGTTCGAGCGGGATTTTGTCTTTCCCTTCACTTTTCCTCCTTTACCATGTCCAGACATGGCTGCTTGGGTTGGTTTGTTAATGTGTTGTGGTGCGAACCGATGTGGTGTACGGTTTGGATGAGAATGATCGTTACGGTAGGTAGGTAGGTCGGTCTTGTATTATAGAGACTTTAAACTTTTGCAGTTCATTCGTCTCTAGCCTTGAGAAAGGCCCTTTGAAAACTCTACTCTATTTACTCCAGCGCTACCACCTCCACCCTCTTGCCTTGAGAAAGGCACTCGATCCCTCGCCGTCCAGCTCGTCCAGCAACGATGTTGTCCAGTCGGTGTCCACACAAAGAATGATCGTTACGGCAGCGGAGCGAGGATTTTTAAGCTGACTGGCTGGCTCGAGAATTACGCATGTGTGAGGCTGCGACCAATGTTTCGTTCATTTTTATTTCTTTTTCCTTTCCAATCGTGCTTCATTCTATTTCGCTGCTGCTCTGGTTGCCCGTTTTGGTCGGTACGATTTGAGGAGCACAAAATGGACCAATAAAAAATGGGCACATAGTGCATTTGGACAATGCTTGATATTTCACAATTATTCAATTATTTATCTCAAGAAAAATGAAATGTTATTCGTTATGATGGATGCGTAGATATATTTCCTATCAATTAATGCAAAAACCTTTGTGATCTATTGAGAAATGCTCGAGTTATAAGCATTCCAAATCTTGCATTTTTTCCTACTTGTTCAGTGCCTAGATTTCCATTTCACCCCCTATATCTTCCGGTTAGACGTAGTCCTACGTCAAAAGTCGTCGATGAACATGACGGAAAGCACGAAGTGGAGTGTGAGGGGAAGAAACACACTCTTCGAATTACGCTGGAAGATGGTAGTGTAGAAGTACGTGTTTACGATCTCCCGGAAGATGTATCCGAAAGGAAGGTCGTCGATTTTCTCACTGCGTTCGGTGAAGTAATCTCGATCAGAGAAGTATCGTGGGGCGAAAACAATGAATCCCAAGGTATACCGCTCGGCATTTGGTCCGCTCGTATGCTGGTAAAGCGCAATATAGATTCGTGGGTAACAATCGACGGAGAGCAAGCGTTTGTCGTGTATGAGAGACAGCTTCATTCCTGCCGCCACTGCAAAGAGCAAGCACACACTGGCATATCATGTGTCCAGAACAAAAAGCTTATGTATCAGAAAAGCTACGCGAACGTGGCGAAGCAATCTGGACAGACGAATAGGTCAACCTCCAATCAACAACACAAGAAATCAGCTGGTGAGAGACCGACACAAACGAAGAAATCTACCGCTCCACCACTGACATCATCACAAGTGTTTCCGGAACTGCCGAGTGTTAAGACGCGTCCAAGCCCCATCCGATGGGGCTTCGGCTTCGTGCACTCGATGGGGCGTCCACATTACATAACGAACCGAATGTACCGCCTGGTACAGGCCGATCGGCATCATTCGGCATAATGTGGACGCGCCTTTACGAACCAGAGTGAACCCTCGGGTTCAAAAACGCACACAAGTGGGCAGCCCGAAAGCACCTCATGTCCAGAACCGAATGCAAACAGCCAGCCTGTAGCCCAATCTCAACGAATCAAATTGCTAGCGCCACCGCAAGCTGTCGTAGCTGTGGACGATTTTTTCAAAAAACCAGCGTTGCGATCGCAGAGCAAGAGTAGCAATGGTAATGAAACAGATGACTCTACCACATCCAACAGCAGCAAATCGAACCGAGGACGACCGGCTGGTAAAAAACCTCGCCGGGAAGATACCGACGGAGAGAGATTTGAAGTGATGCTAATCTAAATGGCTCCCACATCGTATAACATTTCGTCCATCAACATCGCTACCATCACGAACCCCACGAAACTGAACGCTTTACGAAACTTCGTCAACAGTCAGAGCCTCGACATCGTGTGTCTGCAAGAAGTAGAGAACGAGCAGCTCTCTTTGCCTGGCTACGTCGTTTTCTTCAATGTAGACCATACGAAAAGGGGCACAGCTATTGCTCTGAAACAACATATACAAGTTACAAACGTTGAGAGAAGTCTGGACAGCCGACTGATTGCGCTGCGAGTGCAAGACACGACGATCTGCAATGTTTACGCTCCCTCCGGTTCTTCACAACGCGCCGTTCGGGAATTTTTTTTTCCACGAAACGCTTCCCTACTACCTTCGTCATAACACCACGAATGTAATCTTGACCGGCGATTTCAATTGCGTGCTTCGAACATGCGATTCAAGCATCCCGAATGCGAGTCCCGCTCTCAAAGCAGCCGTCCAGCAACTACAGCTGCACGACGTATGGGAGAAACTATGTCCCAGAGATAGTGGTTTAACGTACGTCTGTCGCAACGCCCAGTCGCGCCTAGACCGCATCTATGTCAGCAGCGGTCTGCGCGACCACTTGCGAGTAGCACACACCCATGTCTGCTCGTTCACCGACCACAAAGCGCTCACACTTCGTCTATGTCTTCCCCACCATGGACAAGAACATGGTCGTGGATTTTGGTCCCTTCGACCATATCTTATGACTAACGAAAACGTTGCGGAATTCCAGTATAAGTGGCAATACTGGACCCGACAACGCAGAAATTACGGCTCTTGGATTGAGTGGTGGCTCTGTTTAGCGAAACCCAAAATAAAGCGCTTCTTTAAGTGGAAAAGTCGATCCGTTTTCGATGAATTCCACAGTGAACATCAACGTCTGTACGGCGAACTACGACGTGCATACGACGGATACTATCAGCATCCAGAAATGTTGACCACCATCAACCGACTGAAAGGCGAAATGCTAGCGCTCCAAAGAAGATTTTCTCACAATTTCATGAGAATCAACGAAAAATACGTGGCGGGAGAACCCATATCGATATTCCAGTTGGGGGAAAGACGGAGAAAGAAAACCATAATCACGCAGCTGCAGACAGAGCGGGAGCAAACAATAACAGAGTCGAGATCGATCGAGGACCACATGGTCACCTACTTTTCATCACTATACTCAGAGGAGGCGAGAGAGGCCGATTGGAACAGTTTCATATGTGAACGTGTTATTCCGCCAAACGACGAAGTCTGCATGAGCGACATTACGACAGCAGAAATATGGTCTGCGATAACCGAAAGCGCACCACGAAAATCTCCTGGCTGCGATGGAATACCGAGAGAGTTTTACCATCGCATGTTCGACGTCATCCACCGCGAGCTGAACCTTCTGCTGAACGAGGCGCTCAGCGGAAATATTCCTCCAGCGTTTGTAGAGGGTATCATCGTGCTGGTCAAGAAGAGGGGAGGCGACCATACGGCCCGATCATACCGTCCGATCTCACTGCTCAACAGCGATTATAAGCTGTTCTCCCGTATCCTCAAAACCAGGCTGGAGCGGGTGATGAGGGAACACCACGTGCTAAGCGAAGGTCAGAAATGCTCGAACACAGAGCGGAACATTTTCCAAGCCACTCTTGCTCTGAAAGACCGCATAGCGAGTCTCCGTCATGACCGTCGTGCTGGGAAGCTAATTAGCTTCGATCTCGACCATGCGTTTGATCGGGTCCGGCATTCTTTTCTCTTCCAAATCATGCGTTCTCTCGGCTTCAACGACAATTTCATCTCTCTACTCTCGCGCATCGTCAGTCGATCTGCGTCTCGACTGCTTATCAACGGACATCTCTCACGGTCGTTCGAGATTCAACGATCGGTACGAAAGGGGGACCCGTTGTCAATGCACCTCTTCGTACTGTATCTCCATCCACTAGTGTGCATACTCGAAAGTGTATGCGGGAACGATCTGCTGGTAGCGTATGCAGATGATATCAGCGTGATCGTCACATCGGCAGCGCAAATTGAAGCGATGCATGAACTCTTTACTCGCTTCGAAAATGCTGCTGGGGCAAAATTGAATTTGAGAAAAACTGTTGCTATCGATGTTGGGTTTCGCGAAAACGACATTTTCAACACCCAGTGGCTGCAAACAGCCGATGTAGTCAAAATATTGGGTGTAGTTTTCGCAAACTCGATAAAACACATGACAACACTAAACTGGAATGCGCTGGTGGGGAAGTTTTCGCAACTAATGTGGCTGCACTCTCTGCGTATGCTGACGCTGCATCAAAAAGTGATCATGCTTAACACGTTCGGTACCTCCAGGATATGGTACCTCGCGTCCATTCTCCCACCGTTGAACGTACATATAGCGAGAATTACATCAACGATGGGAACATTTCTCTGGAGAGGGACTGTTGCACGCGTCCCGATGATGCAGTTGGCTCGCTGCAAGAAAAAAGGCGGTCTGAAGTTACAATTACCAGCGCTTAAGTGTAAGTCGCTCGCAATTAATCGTCATTTGAAAGAGATCGGATCCCTTCCTTATTACAGTTCCTTTCTTTTCCAAACAAATCCTCGACCACAAATTTCATTAGATCTTCCTGACCTCAAACAAATCCTACAAAACTTATCCCAAATTCCACACCAAATCCTACAAAACCACTCCGCCGATCAAATCCACAATCACTTCGTCATTCAAATCGAAACACCAAGGGTGGAACGAAATAATCCAGCAGATGACTGGCCACGCACGTGGCGAAATATTGCATCGAAGCATCTTACTTCAGAACAGCGTTCAAAACTGTACTTATTTGTGAACGAGAAAATTGAACATCGAAAATTATTTTTCGTGATGCAGCGTGTAGATGACGAAAATTGTACACACTGCGACAACCGAGTTGCAGAAACAGTAAATCACTAGTTTTGCACATGTGTTCGCGTCCAACTAGCTTGGACGGTACTTCAACATATGATATCAGGCATCTTAGGCGGATCGAGGAGGCTTGATTTCGAGGAGCTGAAAAAAACCTACCCTACTAGGAATTAACAGAAGGAAAACAGTGAAAATTCTTAAACTTTTCATTAATTATATTTGCTTTATCAATGATTCCAATGATAGAATTGATATAGATCAATTGAAGTTTCATCTACATATGCAATTTTGAAGAATTAAAATGAAACAAGCAACCTTTATAAAATAAACTGACAATTAAAACCATTTAAAAAAAAAAGACGGGTGGGTAATGTCAGGGACATAACCGGAGTGACGTAGGACTATACAAAGGGGACAGCTTTTGTTAAATATATATTTTAAATACATTGTTTTATTTTCTTCTCCTACGTGAATACCTACCTATCTACCTGAAAAATGGATTAGTTTACTGTTTACTCTTTATGAATATGTTGAGGGTTGAAAAGAACCTTTGGTGTTGTGTTTTTGTTATCACTCGATATTCCCATCTTGTTCGGTTAAACCTTCCTGTTTAGCTATTACGTTTGCCACTCGCCACAGCTTTCACAGTTGGAAAATTTCTTCCTATCCAGCTTGTGACATATTGTGCAGTAAATTACATTTAATGCGACGTGCCGGAGAAGCAGTTTGCCACTCAATGAAACTAATTGTTGCCTTGATGAGCGCCGAACCGAAGCTGCTCTGTTCTTGATGCGGGTTTTCTGATTGTCGTGAGCAGCTTTGCAAGCCAACTCGAGCACTCCGACGGCCGAAACTCTATAATCGCTGTTAGGTATACTGGTGCTCCGGCACCAATCCGTTCGGCCTAGTTACCCTTGCGGAGCAATCAGTGAATGCGACCAACAGAGAACTGGAGACCTGCACGGTTCGAGTGAGACTTTGCTTTTTCCTTAACTTGTCCTCCTTTGTTACGTCCACGGTGCCGATGCCGTACAACCACACGGGTTTACGGTTTGAAAGAAAATAAGATATTTTTTTGGGGTCCGCGTGTTTTATACTCTAGCGGTACACACTCACAGGATAGAGACAAATCGGCAGACTCAGCCAGAGGGGCGAGTCCAACGAGACGAACGAATGAGCGTTAAAAGGGAGCGATGGCAAAAAAAATACATTCATTACGATTTGTTCGCTCGTTGGATTCACATGCAGGCTGAAAAGGGTCCTTTTCAGGATCACAAAATTATCTTCAATCTAAAGAGTTTATTGTTTTGTTGTCACTCGATATCCCCATCTTGTTCGGCTAAACCTTTCTGTTTAGCGATTGCATTTGCCACTCGCCTCATCTTTCACAGTTGGAAAATTTCTTCCCATCCAGCTTGTGACATATTTTACAGTAAATTACATTCAATGCAACGTACCGAAGCGCCACTCAGTGTCGCATTGGAGGCGATTTGAACCTGTAATTGAACATTTGCGATGACAGTGGTACAGTGTCGACTTTCAATGTGCGGTCATAATTTGGATCTCTATGTTTACAAAAATGTCCAACTAAATAAGTCGCATTACATGTCCGTCCAATTAGCTAAATGTCGAACTAATTGTAAATTACTGTACTTTCAATCTGGAAACAATTTAAGAGTTGGTGAAAATTGAATAATCTTGAAAGTCCCCAACTATCAATAAGCTCAGAACTACTGCCAAATTCACATACTCATCAGATCCTGGCAAACAAATTATGAAAACATCAATTTGTGTTTTATTATTATTTTGGATAATGTTTTAGAACGCATTGAACTTTATTTCCTAAACTCTTTTTTTGGAAGGTTTAATGGCCCTGAAAAGCGCCTTGTTTTATGGAATGGTTCCAATTTAGAAAACTTTGTACTCGTGGTTTTGAAAAAAAAACCATTTCGAACGCCCTCGATGCCGCCTTGTTCTGGATTTGCCACCAAAGCAGATTGTAAAAAGAACAAACTTTTTTCTTCTGCTACCTGCTGCCGTTTTGCGATTGCGTTTGCCACTCGCCACTCGCTGCAACTGCCTGTTGTTGTCTTGATGTGTTCTGTTCTGAATGCGGTTTTTCTTATCGTCGCGAGCAGCTTTACCAGCCAACTCGATCACTTCGGCGGCCGAAACTATATAACGGCGGCGACTGGTGCACTGGTACTAACGCGCTCGGCCTAGCTACCCTTGCGGGGAACTCCATATCAACACGGTTCGAGCGGGACTTTGCCTTTCCCTTCACTTTTCCTCCTTTACCATGTCCAGACATGGGTGCTTGGGTTGGTTTGTTGATGTGTTGTGATGCGAACCGATGTGGTGTACGGTTTGAATGAGAATGATCGTTACGGCAGCGGAGCGGGGATTTTTAAGCTGACTGGCTGCCTCGAGAATTACGCATGTGTGAGACTGCGACCAATGTTTCGTTCATTTTTTTCTTTTTCCTTTCCAATCGTGCTTCATTCTATTTCGCTGCTGCTCTGGTTGCCCGTTTTGGTCGGTACGATTTGAGGAGCACAAAATGGACCAATCAAAAATGGGCACATAGTGAATTTTGAGAATGCTTGATATTTCACAATTATTCAATTATTTATCTCAAGAAAAATGAAATGTTATTCGTTATGATAGATGCGTAGATATATTTCCTATCAATTGATGCAAAAACCTTTGCGATCTATTGAGAAATGCTCGAGTTATAAGCGTTCCAAATCTTGCATTTTTTCCTACTTGTTCAGTGCCTAGATTTCCATTTCACCCCCTATATCTTCCGGTTAGACGTAGTCCTACGTCAAAAATGAGTGGGTTATATCTATGATATAACCGCAAGGTTCACGTGGAACTACCTTAGCTTAGCAATCATTCGTTTGTATTGATTAAATTCTTGATTGAATGAAACAGTTTCCAAATTCAATTGAGTTCAATATATTTGCTCTGTGAGTGAAAAAAATGAACAAATGCCGTGTAAAGTCAATTCATTTATTGTGATTGATTGTTCTTCGTTACAAGTAAATTTAATGACGGACCTTTTACGTTTGGTATGATGACTAGAACAAAATATATGTACGGAAGAATTATCAAACGTTTGATGAACCAGCCTAAGGCTGAAAATCTTTCCAATAAAGACAAAAAAAAATTATCAAACGATTATTTTATTTTACATTTCCCTCTGAAGTTACATCCCAAAAGTGTACATACTTCTCGAATCTCGAATTTGCTTGAAACTGGGAAGTTCATTCGCTTCTAGTGGCTGCACGATTTTCCCAGGTTCCTAAGTTTAGAAGATCATGTTAGGACAGACATATTCCACTCTGCACAAAGGCAAGCGAGGACAAAAGTACTCGCAGTTTGCATTTATTTGCAGAGCCGATTTCCCCAGAAACCTCGGTTTTGAAGTCTGTGTTAGGGAAACACATTTCAATCGGAACAAAAATACCCCCGATTTGTATGAATTCGCAATGCCGATTTCCCCACGCTTCATGGATTTGAAGTCTGTGTTAGGGAAACACATTCCAGTCGGAACAAAAATACCCCCGACTTGCATGAATTTGAAATACCGATTTCTCCAGGCACCTTGGTTTAGAAATCTCTATTAGGGAACACATTTCGGTGGGAGCAAAAGCTCCCCCTACTTTCGTGTGTTCTTTTTCTTCTTTTTGGCTTTAAGAGGGTTTAAACTTTTCAGTTCACTCGCCTCTAGGCTAGGCTTTCGTGTGCTTGCAATGCCGATTTCGCTGCTTGGTTTTAAAGTCTGTGTTAGGGAACATTTTTCGATGAGAACAAAAGTGCCCCTACTTTCATGTATTTGCAATGCCGATTTCCCCAAGGCTGCTTGGTTTTGATGGCTGTGTTAGGGAAACCGTAAATCGGGCCAATCAAAACGATGCAGTTAGGGCGTTTAGATAACGCCTAATATTTTACAGTTATTCAATTGTTTATCTAATGAAAAACAACATTTTGTTAGTTGCGATAGATGCGTAGAAATATTCCCTATCAAGTGATGCAAACATCTCTCCTATCCAGTACGAAATGTTCGAGCTATAAGCATTCGAAATCTTTCATTTTATCCTGCATGTTCTGTGTTTAGGTTTTCATTTTACCCTCCATATATTCCGGTTAGACGTAGTCCCACGTCAAAAAAATTGCACGAGAACAGATGCAAGTGGGATTTCAGCATAGCAAAGATGTGCTATTTGTACATACAGGTTATGAAGCACGCACGTACGCACGCAAACCCATATATCGATGGCCTGAAGCTTAATATACACTCAAGGCTGATTTAGACGATGCCAGTCAGCGCTCTAGATGAAGTATCCAGTGAATAGAGAACAGACACTCTGTTTAAGTTAGAGGCCAATTACTTGTTTGATACTGGTACAAGTAACTTGAACAGAGTGTCTGTTCTCTGTTCACTGGAGACTTCAACTACAGCACTGACTGGCATCGTCTAAATCAAGGCGCCTAGAAGTATATCCTAAGGTGGGCCAACTTGCTAAAACCACTCTTCAGCCATCTTGGAAGTCTACTGTGCTTTGTTTGTAAACAAAACACAATACGCTAGTGCCGAAGCTCGCTCGTGATCAGTCTGTCTCTTTCACGCTACAAGCAAATAATTCCCCTTCTGCTTTCTTCCGTACTGTTTTCATATACCGCTCCCCTAACCAACTTAGTGACGAAACGGCCTCACCTAGTACCATAGACCCGTCTTGGTCTAAATCTAAGACAAGACGTGACAACTGGCTTCTTACTCTTCTAACAGGGAGCCGAGCCACGCGAGATGTGAAGGTTGCCAAATGTTATAAAATTTCGGAAGATTATTTTTCCATAAGAGAAACATGTGTTCTTCGTATCATGTATTATTTGAGCTGTACAATTTTTCATATTAATTATAAAATCGGGTGTCATATTTTAAACAGTTAGTATTTTCCTGTTATTTTGGTAACCAAAACAAATTTAAATGTAGGGAAAGCAAAAAGAAATAGGAAACGTAGATTTGATAACAGGAGTATGATATGTTGAAATACATGAATTGAATGAAAATTAACTTCTCCGTATCGAATTAATGTTCAATGTGATTGGAAAAATTTGTTTTCTTCATATGGTAAAATAATCTCTCACAAAAATGGTATCTGAAGATAATTTTATATTATAATAAATTTTAATGAGAATATCGGAAAGTGTATAGAAAATGGGTTGAGTTATGATAAGAAAGACGTGCTTCAAGTAAATAAACAACGCCAAGTAAAAATTTTCATTCAGATCTTGACAAATTTAAAACTGCCTTCGGGCCGGCTAATCTGATGTGGTGAGAGTAGTAAGCCTTGTTAAAAACTAATTTTGTTTCCAGGTGTCAACATTGTATAGTTGTCATCGCGGATACACTTCATTTCGTTTTCACCGTGCAGTGTATACGGAAATAAGGCCTTAAAATTCAACTCTGACATCGTTCAAAAACTAACAGTACTGTACAATGTTTCCCTCTCTTCGGGAACTGAACACAGGACGTAGCAGAAACGAAAATATACAAAGAATCCATAATAGAAATTTTCGCTAAATTGAAATATGAATGCAACTATTAGTCAATTTTGAATATATTTCGCAACACTGTGAAAATGTTGGAAATCCCATTTTAGTATATTTATCTTTGTCAACTGTTTGTCTCATCAACCAATCAGGAGTCGAGTTGCAAGTGGTCCGAGTTTGACAGAAAAGTGGTCCGGAATCAGCCCCCTATTGTCATGTCTCGCCTCAGGTCTAAATCAGCCTTAAGTCAAACATCTTAAAATTGATGACATGTTTTCATATCTGGCATCCCTGTAATGTACAACTTTGAAATAAACACAATATATTTTATACCCATTTAATAGATTATCTCGAAGACGAACAGCCTCAAATATCAAACAAATTATTAGAAACAAACATTTAAGATATGATAAATAGTAAATTCGAAACATGGAAAACAAAAAATCATCCTCTAGTTCTCGCAACGGAATCAGCTTGCTACTAAAGGAACAACGCCAACTCAATGCAACGGAAGCCAAACTAAAATCGATGATTAACAAAATCAATAACCAGTTAAATCAATTACTCGTAAGTATATTCACTTATTTTCCAAGCTAATTGACAAAATTGGTGACTATTCCAGGTGGAAGAACTACAACTAAAATCAAGAGAACTGGATCAGAAATTTCCCCAGGACAGTTATACGGATGAGAGAACCTCTGTTAAGCAGGAAACTGCAGCCACTTCGGCCGAGATCAATCAACAGGAATTGAATCTAAACATCCAATGTGGAAAGCTATTGAAATCATTGGAGGAGAGTGAAGAAGACGACTGATATGCTGTGATATTAACAATGACTGATAAAGTGTTCATTGATTTTTAGTTATGCTTTGAATTGGTTCTAATCGAAACTTACAGCCACTGGAAATAAACCTATTTTTGCTCCGCTTTGATTTGTTCTTCTTCCGGTGGCTTGTTTGCTTTGTATTCCTGATCTATTCGCTCTTTCGCCCGGAATACTTTCGATTGTAAATAAAATGATCCCCCTTTTGACTTGTCATTCACTTGAAACAGGTGATCATAATTTTTTTGGACTAATTCTCTATCGAGTTTTGAAACATTCAGAATCTGCTGAGCTTCTTCCAACGTCATTCCTGCAGAGAAAAAGAACTTGATTTGTGTTTTCTTGAATTTGATAATTATCTGTTTACCCATTTTAAGATTAGCTGTAACACGGTTTTGTCCTTCCATGCCGCCACCGGCTCTTTTAGCTGCCTCTTGTGATGCGGCATATTCCTGTTTCAATGCGCGAGCGAATGCCCTGCCGACTATCTGTGTACCCAGAACAATGATTTGTGCGATGTACTTCGCCATCACTCCAGTGTCCGTTCCTAGATTTCGTTTGTACTTTTCCTTCCACGAACTATACTTAACAAATAAATACAGCTCAATCTCAATATCTAATGCGAAATATACAAAATCATACAATACATGTTGTTACACAACAGTAAACAACGTCGCGAGGAGAGAGCATGAAGTGCTTTGACGTTTGATCGATGGTTTCGTGTCAGTGTTTACATATCAGGGTGGAGTAGTTGACGAAGTATATTTGTGTAGGTGAACAATACTTGTGTCGTCATTAATGGCTTCGAATATGAAATTTGTATGATATAAACCTAGGTAGTGCGGACTGAATCAAAACGGCTGTCAAAAAAGATCCAATTGAAATATCAAAAGAGATCCAACGATCAGGAATGTTGTTCTTCTTATGATAATCAACACTTAAAAAAGGGTATTGTTATCAAGGGCAAAAATAATTAAAATTATAAAATGAACGAACTACATTTTCCCGTCAAATGTTTAATTGACCATTGCATCTCTGAAAGAGCATCTCAGTCTTTCACTGAGCAACGCATTTTGATTGTCCACTTTCTTTTTCATAACGTTTTTCCGAACGAAATAAAAACAAACGAAGTCAGAGTCACGTAAATGTTTACTTTGTATATATATACAGCCATACAGCCAAACCGATATAGTGGTTCTCAGATTTTCGTCAAAAGTGGTAATTTTGTTCTTTTTCGCAAAACATTAGACTCGTATTTTTTAATTTTTTTAATTAGAGTACCCATTTCCATTTTAGGGTGGTCCAAAAAATCAATGTTTTCCACTTTTTCCCAAAAACGACTTTTTTTCAAAAATTCATAACTTTCGAACCACTTAACCGATTTAAATGATCGACATATCAAATTGAAGCCAATGAGCTAGCTTTCAATTGAAAAAACACTGGACTGGAAGAGAATGCGGACACTATTTTCGTAATTATTGATTGTAGTTGTTTTTTAATGGGGCGTTTTGACGTAGAATTACGTCTTTCGGGAACATATTGGGGTACAAATTGAAAATCGAAAATCGAGTACATCGTGAAAATTTTCCAATTCCAAACGCTTATTGCTCAATCATTTAATGATGAATTGAAGAAATTTTTGCGTCAATCGATTTCGGCACTTCATAACAATTTTTTATATTGAAGAAAACAATATATGACATGAAATTAACTATCGAACAATTGAAAAATCTCAACCTCTATCCTAACGGAAATACCCACTTCTGATTGGTCGGAATTGACGACACATGCTGCGGGTCCCCAACAGAGACATCAAAACCAAGCTGCCTGGGGGAAAACGGCATTGCAAATACATGAAAGTAGGAGGATCTTTTTTCCCACCGACATGTATTCCCTAACAGAGATTTCAAATCCAAGGTGTCTGGGGAAATCAGCATGTAAATACTCTCGTAGTCGATAGTTTAACTAACGACGCGAACAAAAGGATAGTAGTCATGTCTAGTCTGGGCATTGCTGATTGCATACGTGCTGGCGAATAAGTTGGGAGCGATGAACAAGTGTTTTTTTCGTTCCAATAAGAATCTTTCGATGGGTTGATTGAAGAATGATGTCCTTCCACCCTTTGGGTGAATTTCGATTACTTCCTCGTGTTTCGTTTTGTGTTTCGATTACCATACTTGTGTTTTACATACCGAGGAATAGAGCGCCAAGTCGATGACCACCGACAAAAATAAAAAAAAAACGCAAGCCATTCCTTGTATTCTATTCCCGATATTTCATTTACGAATCTGACATGTTTGTTCTCTTGAACGTTAAATATACAGTGAAAAAAGGAATATCTTTTTGTCGTAAAGTTGACGAATTAAATAAAGAAAATCAATGTAAATTTCGTTGTTGCAAATGTGTTGTTTTTAGTGATCCCCGATTTTTGAAATTAAGCGCTCATCAGCTAATCGAATACTTTTCAGCAGCTTGATATTCGATACGATTAATTGCCCCAAATAATCGATTAATTGTCACACTGAGAGAAATAATTAGTTAGACTAACATTTCTCATTTGCTAGAAAGCCATCTGGAATGAAAACAGTGTTCGTTCCGCCTGAAAATCAATTATTAACTTTTATGCTCCCCTAAAATCGTAGATGAAGCTCAATTCGCATTGACGGCATTGAGCTTTGTTTCCCAATTAAGGAAAATTCTTCGTTCACTTCGATTATTGGTTGCGCAGTATTCGTTCGATTAATAATCGATTTCTGTAGGAAGTATTCGATTAATCGATTAATCGAACGATTATCGGGGATCACTACTGAGGTGAATATTGCACCTCACGCAGCATGTCAATGCCTGCGTTGTTAATTTTTATAAAAATCAGTATTTCTTCGTTGATATATTGGACATCCACCAAGACTTGTGGCAATATGCATATTGTGTATATGCAAAAAAAAGTCTGCAACAAAAATAAAATGTTTTTCACAGATATGTCTGTAAATTTACAAACATATTTGTAAATCTGGCATCTCTGGTGGGCTGAGAATTTAATGCAAGAAATTGATTGAAACCATGCATGAATTTGCTTGAAAATGAAGTGGATTGAGTCCGCACCACTTAGGTATAAACAGGGGAACGTTTAGCAAGTGACTGGAAAAAATCGCTCCGGAAACCAACTGCAACAGAAAGAATCGCTCAGAAAAGTGTAATGTAACAAGTAAGCTTGAAATATTGTGGCGCGGGAAAAACATCACGGGTTTAAATGCCTCACTGAAAAAAAAAATTTATTATAATTTTTCGTTTTCGATTCTCGAAATTCATTCAGAGGTCAATATAATGGGACGAAGTCATCATTTAACAAGAATAAGGAATCGAGGCGGCCCAAGCCGCCAAGATGATACGATCCGAGTCGACCGCCGACCGACCGTCGGAAGCGGCGATCTCTCGCACGCACACCTGATTGTCCGGTTGGCTTGAAACAGGATACGATTCTATGTAAATATATTATCATTATGGTATCGCTGGAATAATGAAACAATGTTTCTTTCTATGAAGAAGAGAGTATAATAGCAACATACAAAAATATTGCAATACTCATTCAGAAGATGCTCGTAAAACGAATATTCTAATTGATAAAATAAAAGATAAAATTTAAAAAATTAAATAAAAGTAGGTATTGTCGGGGACATAACCGAAGAGCTCTAGAACTACAACAAAGGCTGCGAATTTAAATAACTTATAGTTGGAAAACGAGTAGTTTTTCTGTACCTATTAACAAAATTTCATCTCCAACGATCCAAAAACATTATTCTCAAACAAATAATTCACAAATTATACTATTCAGCATCTTTCGCAGAACGGAAACAAAAAAAACCTAATCGATTCTGTTGGTGTCTTACAAACGACCTTCGCAATGAATACAAAAATATCTCTAATAAATTTGAGGGTCAGTTTCCTAATTGCATATAACCCTTCATCAACTTATTCTGCGTTGATATCAATGTAAACATACTCAGGCTTCTTCAGAAAGTCTTTAAAATCGTTCACATCAAGGTCAGCATCAGCGAATCGTAGCACGTAGCTCTACAAACAAAAGTTACCCAACATGATCAACAATAACATTTTTGTCTCATTATAAAGTTCGCAAAATTCAGAACTTTCTGATTGGAAAGTGCAATTGACGTTATTGAAGAGCGGTAGAACAAAGTTTAGGAACAGCATAATCCGTTTAGTCATAGGATCGTTAAATGAGTCAACAATGTACGATTGGCGGTTATGTTACCTCTAATTCGACAAACCGAGGCACCACTCAGTGTCGTGCGTTTGGACAATACTTGACTTTTCACAACTATTCAATTGTTTATCTCAAGAAAAATAAAATATTATTCATTGTGATTGATGATATAACATTGATATTTCCTATCAATTGATGTAAACATTTTTGCGATCTATTGAGAAATGATCGAGTTATAAGCGTTCGAAATCTTTCATTTTTTCCTACATGTTCAGTGCCTAGATTTTCATTTTATCCCCTATATCTTCCGGTTAGAGCCCCTGCATACTACAGACTTTCTGTCAATCAATAGTTTGGTCGGGTCGGCCTTCTGGAGCAAAAACCGACCCAACTGAATCGGCGTAATGTGCGCACATGCATACCTCTCCGTACTGATTGAGAAGCCGACCACACTATCGGCCCACAAATCAGCCTGCAGTCTGCGGGGGCTTTTAGACGAAGTCCTATGGCAAACCCAATGAAAACGGTTAACACTTCATCTACCGCTCGTGGTTGAGTCCGCAATTCACGAAGAACCTGTTTGGTTTCTCGCACGCATTTACTCCCAGTACCGGGTAATTTTCCATAACATATAGTGTTACGCCTATTCCTTTTGTTTCAAAAAAAGGTATCTTTCTTGAACCTATACTATGAAAAGGTGTATTCTGGATCCCCCAATGATTCGGAATTACTTGCTGAGCAAAGGAATCTTTATCCACAATGATCGGACGTGAGTCGAGAGAGGATCGTCCGACCGGCACTCGGCGTGTTCGCAGTGCCCCGCAGCGTCCGTCATCATACGTTGTGCTGTTTTTAAGAGTTCCCTGACCGCGGAATCCTGAACGGTACCCACGAACACGATGGCTTACCGACAGCAGAAAATAACACACCAACAAACGATGGAGAGGAGAATGTGTTCGCGAGAAGCGGACGAATGCTGAGGTCACCTGTCACTCGAGTAGCCACAACGAGTACAAGCAACACAAAACCACAAGAAGTGTTTGCTGCCCAAGCATTCCAAGGAGATCTTGGCTCCGTACAGAGCCAGTTGTTTACGCTGACCTCAAGCGCATCCCAAGAAGGGCAACTTGGGAGGCTCAGCATCACGGACGTTAGGAAAAAGGTCAACGAACTTTACGAGTTCGTAAAGGACAAAAACAATGTCCACTTAAAAATAAAACATCTGGTGACGAGCATCAGATCAGTCGTCATGGTTGCTGAACGCGAGCATAAGGAGCTGCAGATGAGAGCAGAGGGTGCTGAAAAGGCTCTGCTCGAGGCGAATGAGAAACCCGTCGAGATACTTGAGACGCCGAAGGGTCCTCTGAACACACGATCGGACAAGAGAAGGAGGGACACCCCAGGAGAAGAAGAAGAGCTGAAAAAGGCCAAGAACGATCTGAGTAACGCGAAAGGAGGTGAAAGCAGTGAATGGCGTACTGTCGATAACCAGACAGAAAAACGCAAAAAACAGAAGGAGAAGAAGAAAAAAGTTGAGCAGGAAAAGAAGAAACTCGGACCTCAAGTGGAGCGAATCAAGGGCGATGCTTTGATCGTTGAAGTGTCAGCAGGAGTATCGTATGCAGCTATCCTTCGGAAAGTGAGAGACGATCCGGAGTTGCAGACACTGGGCGAGAACGTCGTGAAAACTAGGCGCACGCAGAAAGGCGAGATGCTCTTCGAGCTTAAAAAACAGGAAGTGGGTTATATTTATGGTATAACCGCAAGGGTGACGTAGGACTATCGTTGATTTAGAGATCATTTGTTTGAAGTTGAATCTAAATCCATCCTGAATGAATGAATAAATAAATATTTGGGTGACTTCAAAAACGAGAGTGTTACGTTGGAGACTCAAGGTTTTATGCATCCAATATTGGATACATAAAACCTTGTTCTGAAGAATAATCTTCAGAAGCTTTCCTGCTAACTGCACTTGATTGACAAATCACAAAACCAAATGTATGTGGTCGCAGTATTATATGGATAGAAAACATTAAAATAAACTCGCTTGAATATAATTTTCAATTCCAAGGGGAACTGGCAGATTATTTTTCAGCAACGATCATTTCTTTCCAGGTTTCCTCTCGATAACCAGCAAACGAAAAGAGTTGCGCGCGTGTATGTGTGTGTGTGTGTGTGGCGGCTGCTTCTATGTCTTCCCGAGGAACCGTATTTCGATGCTGATACTCTCTTGGTCACGAGAGTATCACGACTTTTCTGCGCTCCCTCACAGTTAAAACAAACTGATTGCATTTCAGGTCAGGTCAGGCCAGGTAATGAATCCCTCGAACCCTCGCCGTTCAGCTCGTTCAGTAACGATGTTGTCTTGTCGATGTCCTCAGGCGTCGTGCACAAATTACGTAACGCTAAAAATCCGAATTTTGAACCACCTCTCCACCCCCTTTCGTAACGCAATTTCCTATCTCTAATAAACAGAAAGTAACGCAACATCTACCCCCTCCCCCCTTATCACGTTACGTAATTTGTGCACGACGCCACACAAAAAATGAATCGGTTTCACCACCAGAATATCATTTCAGTATGCTTTTCGTGCGTGATTGAATCGAGAGAAGGTGTGGTTTACGATGGCGATTTGGAAGGCAAACTAGAGGAGAATGAACTCTCTGAGTATGAAAATTTCGGCGACTGAGCAATTATCGATTGAAAATTATATAATTTTCGCGATACGGAACATTTTCCGTTTTTCATGTTATGCATCCAATATTGGATACGAAAATATCCTACTGATGGGAAAGAATAATCTTCAGAAGCTTTCCAGCTAATTACACTTGATTGAAAAATTACGAAATCAAATGTATTTGGTCGCTGTATTCGCCATATAATTAGAAAACATTAAAATAAACTCTTTCGCATGGATGTATTCTTCAATTCCCAGGGAACTGGCAGATTATTTTTCAGCAACGATTAGATCTTTCCGGAATTTTCTCGATGCTGTATGGCATCCAAACGAAAATTCTCGTTTCTGTTTGGCCTGCAAAAAACTTTTCTAAACTCTAATCCATCAAATTTGGAGCCCTGAAAAGGGCCGTTGATTATATGCTAAGCTAATATAGCACCCTCTCCTTGGATTCGATGGGCCAGCTGAATGTCCTTGGGCATGATGTGACGCGTTTTGCGTGGATAGCACACAAATTTGTATCTTCGAATAAGCCTCCTGCAGCGTCATAACCGCGGAACTTTGGAAGCGCAAGTCGGTTTTGAAGTTCTGAGCAATTCCACGATCCAAAAGCTGCAAAGGTAGCTTGCGGATCAGCAATTCGGTCGACTTCTGATAGCGACGAATTTCATGCGAAGTTCCCGGTCGATAGCGATGTGGCTTCTTCACGCTTCCTGCGGCTGATGCGCTTATCCGAGCTGCTTTCGTGGTGCCTTGCCACCGAAAGACTAACGAGCTGTCTGCTTAGTCCCGATGAAGCGAGTCCTCACGGTGCGAGAGTAGAGTAAGAAATGAACGAAAGCAAGGGAAGTGTCATTATATAAAACATAAAAGAATCGAATGTAAACCCCACCCTCTTTATTGTATAAGCTTACTGTATACTCACGAATATAATAAGGGTGGGATTTAGATTCTATACTTTTATGGTTTATAAAATGACGCTTCCTTTGCTTCCGTTCATTTCTTACTCTACTCTCGCACCGTGAGGACTCGAGCTCGTTAGTCTTTCGCAGACAGCTCGTTAGTCATTCGGTGGTAAGGCACACGATAAGCAGCTCGGATAAGCGCACCAGTAGCAGGATAGGTGGAGAAACCACATCGCTATCGACCGGGAACTTTGCGTGAAATTCATCGCTATCGGAAGTCGACCGAATTGCTGATCCGCAAGCTACCTTTGCAGCATTTGGTTCGTGGAATTGCTCAGGACTTCAAAACCGACTTACGCTTCCAAAGTTCCGCGGCTATGACGCTGCAGGAGGCTTATTCGAAGATACAAATTTGTGTGTTATCCATGCAAAACGCGTCACATCATGCCCAAGGACATCCAGCTGGCCCATCTTATCCGAGGAGAGCGTGCTATATTAGCTTAGCATATAATCAACAGCCCTTTTCAGGGCTCCAAATTTGATGGATTAGAGTACAGAAAAGTTTTTTACAGGCCGAACTGAAAGGAGCATTTAGCGAAAATCGTGGTTTCGATAATAATTCGTTACCGTTAGGTGCCATGGATATGGATTTCATAATGAAGAATATGAAATATATGACATGATGTAGTGAATATATCCGAAGAAATCACTTTGGTGAAACTGCATTATAAAATTATTTGTGTACGAATGCCGCAATCGATAGTCGACTCTAATTTGCGCTGGGTAATTTCCTCGGAGGACTCGATTCCTCCTTTGAGCATTAATAATCTCTTTCTGACAAAATGATGTGGTATGAATCACATTATTTGAATGATAGAATGAAGAAATTTTCTGCCAATTTCCTTCAACCTCCAAAATCTTTCTCCCGTTTGTCGTTTTCGCGTTCGCTAATCCTTTCTCACAACACCCATTTCTAGTTTGAGAAATTGTTGAGTAAACATTGTTTGCCAGTGCGCGTAGAGCGGGAATTCCTAAAGATTCATTGCACCTCTAATAAATTGCCGAAAGACGTGATCTTACGTTGATCGCACTTGATTGAAAAAATCCAAAACGAAATGTGTTTGGTCGCATCATTATATGAGTAGAAAGCAAATAATCGCTCGAAAATGACTTGATTTTTGCGATGTGAAACATTTTCCGTTTTTCATGTTATGCATGCAATATTGGATACGAAAATTTCCACTGATGGTGAAAAAAATATTCAGAAGCTTTACTGTTAATTGCGATTGATTGAAAAATAACAAAACCAAATGTATTTGGTTGCAGTGTTATATGGATAGAAAACATTAAAATAAACTATTTCGCATGAATGTATTTTTCAATTCCCAGGGGAACTGGCAGATTATTTTTCAGCAACGATGATAGCATCGAGAATTCCGCGCGTGTATGTGTGTGTGTGTGTGGCGGCTGCTCCGATGTTTCAAGCGGAACCGTGGCATCACTCTCCTCCTGACGGATTCCCTTTTGGCCTTAGGTGCACAAACAGGCTCTTGGTGACACCGTTCATCAGCGCTTTCATGATAAACGAAATTAGCTTCACAACAACAGCGACAACATGCTCCAATCGCTGTTCAATCATAACTGAGTGGGTTTACGAGCGGCGCTCGCTTATATACCGATTGATGATTTCAATAGCCTGTTTTGAAAGCAATTTTAAGACTATTGAAACAAGTTTTTGGATGAAAAAGTAACAAGTATATGACGCGTAGACATTTTATCTTTCAAATGAAGTATTTATCATACCATTTCGTTCAGTTGTTTAAGAGCTATTAACGCTCAAAATCTCGGTATCAGGCGTAACGCTTTCGTTCTCGAAACTTTGGTTTAACACCCCGGTATAGAAATGAAAGACGTAGTCCTACGTCAAAAGATCCAGCGGTTAAGAGCTCTGCTTTCAAACAACTCATTGAGAAGTCACTAGGGGAGGAGGCGAAGGTGAGAGCTCTCTCTCAGGAATCAACCATCGAGTGCCGGTATCTGGACGAGATCACGACTGTTGAGGAATTGAGAACTGCGTTACAGTCACAATGTGACCTTGGCGATGTGCCAATGACAATCCGGCTGAGAAAGGCATACGGTGGGACACAAACGGCCTCGATACGGCTCTCGAAACAAGCTGCGAATAAACTGGTGGAGAAGGGTAAAATAAAAGTGGGGTGGTCCGTGTGCCCGATGAAAGCTACCCCTCGTATGGCCAAGCAAATGGAGAGATGCTTTCAATGCATGGGCTTCGGTCACCAGGCGAAAAACTGCGGTGGTCCTGACAGATCGAAATTGTGCAGGAAGTGCGGGACGGAAGGTCACGTTGCTAGAGACTGCACAAAGCAACCGAGGTGCATGTTGTGCAAGGAGGAGGACGGAAACGACCACGTCACAGGTAGCTTCAAATGTCCGGCGTACAAAAAGGCGATTGCGGGTTCGCAGTAATGGAGGTTACCCAGCTCAACCTGAATCATTGCGACATAGCACAGCAATTGTTGTGGCAGTCAACAACTGAAACTAAATGCGACGTTGCAATGATCGCAGAACCGTACCGAGTTCCTCGCGATAACGGAAAATGGGTGGTGGATAAAGCAGGGATGGCTGCAATACTAGTGAAGGGAAGGTACCCCATCCAAGAAGTGGTGGAAAGCTCACAGGAAGGTTTCGTGATCGTCAAAATCAAAGGAATCTTCATGTGTAGTTGCTATGCACCCCCAAGATGGTCAGCGGAACAGTTTCACGAGATGTTGGACGTACTCACGGATAAGGTCAGCGGCCGCAAACCAGTCATCATCGGAGGAGACTTCAACGCCTGGGCTGAGGAGTGGGGAAGCAGATGCACCAACGCCAGGGGGTACAGCCTACTAGAAGCCTTCGCAAAACTAGACGTCACACTTCTGAACGAAGGCACTAGCAGCACCTTTCGAAGGGACGGCCGCGAATCCATCATCGATGTAACTTTCTGCAGTCCATCACTGGCGGCTAACACGAAGTGGAGAGTGTCGGAGGGATACACACACAGCGACCACCAGGCAATCCTGTATAGTGTCGGCCAACGGAATCCCGCAGCGGTACGGAATACAAGAACCTTTGAGCGGAAGTGGAGGACAAAGGTTTTTGACAAGGAGCTTTTCGTCGAAGCACTACGCATAGACAGCAGAACTCTTAATCTGAGCGCCGACGGGCTGACAGGAACATTGGTGAGGGCATGCGATACAGCGATGCCGAGAAGACTGAACCCGACGAATGAACGACGTCCAGCCTACTGGTGGAACGAGACACTCAACATCCTCCGCGCTAACTGTCTACGATCCAGAAGAAGAGTCCAGAGGGCACGAACCGATGTAGAGAGAGAGGAGCACCGCGCGTCTTTCCGAGCGACCAGAGCCGCCTTGAAACGAGAGATACGTAGGAGCAAATCGAACTGCTATAGGGAGCTGTGTCGAGACGTCGACGCAAATCCTTGGGGTGAAGCTTATCGAATCGTGATGGCGAAATTCCGTAGTTCAACGACTCCCATGGAATTATGTCCGGAAAAACTCGAGGTCATTGTGAATGGACTCTTTCCGCAGCACGACCCACCGACGTGGCCACCCACACTGTACGGTGAGGACGAAGCAGAGAACGCACAAGTCACCAACGAAGAACTCATCGTGGTGGCAAAAGGTCTAAAGTTGAAAAAAGCACCCGGCCCCGACGGAATCCCCAATGTGGCCCTGAAATCGGCGATCCTTGCTTTCCCCGACATGTTCAGGGTGGTGCTGCAGAAATGCCTGGATGACGGTCTCTTCCCTGCGGAATGGAAGATACAAAAGTTGGTGCTGCTCCCGAAACCAGGAAAGCCACCTGGAGATCCAGCGTCGTATAGGCCTATTTGTTTGCTGGATACTTTGGGAAAGCTCTTGGAAAGGGTTATTCTCAACAGACTGGTGAAATGCACGGAGGATGACCACGGATTGTCGAAAATGCAGTTCGGGTTCCGGAAAGGAAAGTCGACAGTGGACGCTATTCGGACAGTTATCGAGAAAGCTCAGGTCTCGCTTAAACAAAAACGAAGAGGCGACCGTTACTGCGCGGTGATTTTGATTGACGTGAAGAACGCCTTCAATAGTGCCAGCTGGGAGGCCATCGCCGAGGCGCTACACAGATTGAAGGTCCCTGGCTACCTGTACAGGATACTGAGGAGTTATTTCCAGAATCGGATCCTGGTATACAACACAGACAGGGGACAGATAGTGAAGAATATTTCGGCGGGAGTTCCACAAGGTTCCATCCTAGGTCCCACGCTTTGGAACACGATGTACGACGGTGTTCTAAGGCTGAAGCTACCCAGAGGTGTGGAGATCGTGGGCTTCGCGGACGACATCGTAACAACGGTAATCGGCGAGACGCTTCAGGAGGTGGAAATGTTGGCGACTGAGGCTGTAGACATGATCGGTAGTTGGATGGACAGCGTAAAGCTCCAGATGGCACATCACAAAACCGAGGTGCTGTTAGTGAGCAATCGTAAGGCAGTGCTGCGGGCAGAGGTATCGGTCGGAGGACATACCATCGTTTCGAAGCGGGCGGTGAAGTACCTCGGAGTCATGATCGACGACCGGCTGAACTTCAACCAGCACGTCGACTATGCATGTGGGAAGGCGTCAAAGGCCATCAACGTGGTGGCGAGGATCATGCCAAATAGCTTTGGCCCAAGCAGCAGCAAGAGGCGTCTCTTGGCAAGTGTATCTTCGTCGATACTGAGGTATGGTGGCCCTGCCTGGTTGGCGGCTCTGGAAACCCACCGAAATCGGAGGAAGCTGAACAGCACATTCCGACTCATGGCCATGCGAGTCGTAAGTGCTTATAGGACCATTTCGACAGAGGCTGTGTGTGTAATCGCCGGAATGATTCCCATCTGCATCACTCTGGCGGAAGATAGCGAGTGCTACAAGCGACGGGAAAGCAGAGGTATCCGGAAATTGATGAGGGCGGAGTCGTTGGACAAATGGCAGTATGAATGGGATACGGCAGAAAATGGTAGATGGACGTACAGGCTGATACCGGTACTTTCGACCTGGTTGAACAGGAAACACGGTGAAGTTAACTTTTACTTGACGCAGTTTCTGTCTGGGCATGGCTGTTTCAGGCAATATCTACACCGGTTCGGGCACGCAGTTTCACCCCTCTGTCCGGAGTGTGGAGATATGGAGGAAACACCGGAGCACGTCGTTTTTGTCTGTCCCAGGTTCACCGAAAGGCGCGAGGGGCTGCCTGCACTTCATGTCGGGAATATCGTGGAGGAGATGTGTCGCGACGAGATAATGCCGTGAGCAGTGCAATCACACAAATCATGTCGGAGCTGATGCGAAGGTGGAGGGCTGACCAAAGTGCTGACAACGTCCGACGGTGAAAGGTGAACAACGGCGACGGCTGTTGCAAGAGATGGTACCTCACGAGAGTAGCTGTGACGGGGTGCGCGTTGTGTTGGAGGGCACCACCTAATCGGCTCTCCGCTGGGAAGAGAAATCCTGCGAGGGTGACTGTGACGGGGCGCGCGTCAAGTTGGAGGGCGCTTCCTAATCGGTTCACGTCTCGACAGGTGAGAAACCCCGCGAGGGTGGCTGTGACGGGTTGCGCGTCAATTTGGAGGGCAATTCCTAATCGGTTCACGTCTCGACGGGTAATTGGATACCTGCGAAGAGGACATCAGCGCAGTGGAATTAATAACGAATAGAAAGGAAAAAATATTGAGAAAAAGGGAAGGACAACGCTAGTTAGCGTTGAAAACTCAAGAAGTGCATGAGCACAGCCGCCCCCTGAAGTAGTCGCCTAGATGTGGTCCCAGGGGGAATAAGGCAACGAGTAGAGGGCTTGGTTTTTGTGGGTGCGATCCCCACTCGACGTCTGGGTTAACCCTTCCCAGGTAAGGCTGGTAGAGCGTTCCTCACCACTTTAAAAAAAAAAAAAAAAACAGCAGAAAATCATCAGCATAGTAATCATAACCTAAAATTAAAAATGAAGTAGTAGTAGTAGTAATAGTAGTAGTAGTAGTAGTAGTAGTAGTAGTAGTAGTAATAGTAGTAGTAGTAGTAGTAGTAGTAGTAGTAGTAGTAGTAGTAGTAGTAGTAGTAGTAGTAGTAGTAGTAGTAGTAGTAGTAGTAGTAATAGTAGTAATAGTAGTAGTAGTAATAGTAGTAGTAGTAGTAGTAGTAGTAGTAATAGTAGTAGTAATAGTAGTAGTAGTAGTAGTAGTAGTAATAGTAGTAATAGTAGTAGTAGTAATAGTAGTAGTAGTAGTAGTAATAGTAGTAGTAATAGTAGTAGTAGTAGTATTAGTAGTAGTGGTTGTAGTTGCAGTAGTAGTAGAAGTAACTGTTGTAGTAGTATTAGTAGTCGTATTAGTAGTCGTATTAGTAGTCGTATTAGTAGTCGTATTAGTAGTACTAGTAGTAGTAGCAGTATTAGTAGTAGTAGTAGTAGTAGTAGTAGTAGTAGTAGTAGTAGTAGTAGTAGTAGTAGTAGTAGTAGTAGTAGTAGTAGTAGTAGTAGTAGTAGTAGTAGTAGTAGTAGTAGTAGTAGTAGTAGTAGTAGTAGTAGTAGTAGTAGTTGCAGTAGTAGTAGTAGTAGTATTAGTAGTAGAAGTAGTAGTAGCAGTAGTAGTAGTAGTTGCAGTAGTAGTAGTAGTAGTATTAGTAGTAGAAGTAGTAGTAGTAGTAGTAGTTGTTGTTGTTGTTGTTGTTGTTGTGTTGAATTATAGAGACTTGAAACTCTAAGAGTTCATTCGCCTTTAAAAATGGTTTGCTTCGTGCGATTCTGCAGCAGTGCAAATCACAAAATGAAGCTTCCGGGCAGGTATCCAAACTTCAAACAACTATCCAATGGAATCGTTGGCTACATGTCATTGCAAATACTGAACATAATTGCATCAATATTGACTCCAAACAATAAACAATGCGTGAGCCCTGAGCCAGCTTTATGCTGCCTACGCTCAATTTGTGTTGGTTGGAATAGGGTTTCCAGGGCCCTGTGTTCGTCAAATAGGAAACCAAATCTATTGAATACTGGCAATGCTGACGCAAGTTGTGGGAGGAAACATGAAACTAAAACGAATGAATATACGCGAATGAACTCCCAAACGCTCCTCCACTAGCATGTGACTGATGCGTCGGTTCACTATGGTTATCAGTAGATTTTCGCCTCTCCGCAATGGCAGGCTAACATTTTCCTTCTGCAACATTTCCCTCTTTGTTAATAGTGTAGTTAACCGATAAGTATAAGCCGAGTGATATATATTGATGCTAGTTTGTATTGGATGTCAGTTTAAATCATAAATGATGGTTGGACACGGTGAAGAAATGATTGTGAGGCCACAATTATCTCCCCGTCAATCTCAATCACAACAGCCAGATTTACCGGTCTTTATACCACCGAGAAAACGGCTCGCCGGGAAGAAGACTCCGCTTGGCAATCACGTAGATCATATAGCAAATGTACAGGTACGGTGAAATCATTGAAATGCTCTCCAAAGGCAGAAAATAATTCAACATTATCGCATATTTTCCTTCGGGGTGGGTCCACTTTGAGCCGCCTTATGCTTGTTTTCATATTCGGCTTATGCGCATGCATCAAGTTTTGTTTTGACGTCTATGCTGTGAATGCAACACGCCCGAGAGGGTGGTTCATTGTGTGAGGGTTGTTTTGTTTTCTTTTTTTTCGTTTTGCGCCAACATAAACACGTGCTCATGATCGATGTTGTTTCTAGGGAAACAAGAAAGACTGGGATTTATCGGCAGACCGCAATGATGTGCTTAAAAGTAAAAGATGGAATAGTGAGGAAATAATTGAGTTCAACAATGCCAATTCAAGCATTCAGGATGATCGTTTAGATGAGGATGATGATCTGAATGAGCTGCAGCATTTCAATCCTTTGAAAGATAGTTCAACCGTAACTCCAAGCAGTATTTCCGAGAGCAGCCTCGACAGAAAGTCTAGTAAATCGCATGAGTTGCTGACAGGGAGTGGAAAACGCTCCAAGAAACGGGTTAATATTCGTACAGATATCGACGAAATCAGTAGTAGGCAGTCTCCGTCTGCTATATGTAATTATGAAAATCTAGAATCGGGGGAGACTAGTATTCTGAATGCGGATATGGATCAATGCAGTTTGGATCAATACAACACTAGACGTTCGCATTCATCCGACAACTATCTGACGTTGACAGGTAAGTGTAATAGACCGTCAATATAAATTGGCTTACTGTCGTTTTGCTGTAATGAAGAATATATATACGCGTTTTTGAAGTGGCCTTTTTTTGTTAAGCAGAAAGATCGGAAACATTGCTTTCATAAAGTGATTTTTGAACTCATTTCATATTAACAACATCAAAAATGAGAATGTTGGACCTCTGTTTCGTTTCGCAATAATATTAATAAGCCGTAATATCCGAGGCTATCGCTCCAATTGTGAAACATTTTCTCCATCATCCTACTCTGATGCTATCTCTCAACACAAAGGCCTTCACCAGTTTAGAATCAACTACTGCTCCCGTCCACTATAATATCTCTAAAGCTGACATCGACGGCATGTGCGCAGTGTTGTCAAGAATTGATATTTCTGGATTCATGCACGTCGTTCCGTGAATCACGTTGTGCTACAGCTTGGAGAACATTACCGTAGACTGAACCAAGTTTATAATTGGAAGGTAGACGCTGTTTTGCTAACCATCATATACATCCCTAGGAAAAGCTGAAATATAACCCAAAGGCCTATTGGAAATATTTCAACAATCAACGGAGGGAAAGCCTTCATAAATGTTTCACAAGGATTGAATTGCGACAGATACCGAAGATATACGTCGATCTTTTTGTGCTCAAATTCTTCGGAATGTTTGCTAATGATACTGAACAGTTTCCTAGCGGTCTTAGGCTTTCTTTCTATATGAGAGATACAACCGTTCTCTTCTCTGTCCAAAAACTAACTCCTTTATTTTCTGTCCTTAGAAATTAAATACAAGTTTTTCTTAAAATTTATGACTCAACATGAGTAAGCGAACTTGCGATAACCTAACAGTAAGACTATGAGTAACACATAAGCATAAACAAAAACCCTATCGTAAAACTAGACCTTTTCTCTTTTAGAATAAACAAAAATGAACTATGAGTCACACGATCCGCGAAAAAGGATCGTGTGACTCATAGAGATGTATTTATTTAGACTCAAGAGAGATGTATTTATTTAGGTTCGGGATCGACCCGACCTTATCGGAAACTTATTAACACGATCCGCAATAAGGATCGTGCGATAAAGATGTATTTATTTAGGCTCGAGCTATTGATAATTATTGGTATACAAAAACCCGTCTGTTACGGTCGCTGCATTTCCCCCTACTCAACGAGTTTAAAGGGAAAACTAGAAGAGTTTTTTTTTTTAAATTTATTGTAAGGCTGACCTTGTCATAACGTATTATAATATTTGATGTGTGATTTAATATAATTTTGTTCGTCATAATATTTGTCTATATAACTATGTATCTTTTTTTTCAATATATTATTATTATTATTATTTATTGTTATTCATTGTTGTGATTAATATTCATCAGGATATATGTTATATAAATGTATGTATCTCTATAAAACTGTTTTCTTCATAAGTTGACGTTTACTATAAAATATGTATATATCTTAACTTCCTAATGTACAATATTTGTTGAAAAGTTGGTAAAATTACGAATTACATCCGAATGTTTGTTTTTTTTCTCGCTCCGCCTCCTACAAATGAGCTTGACTTGAAATATAATTAATTTCCGGTTGTAATCAAAACAAAATTAATTCCTGCAATTCTATAATTCTGCAATTCCAAATGAAAAATAAAATGATCATATCTCCATAACATTTCCCAATACGTCTTATCGATCAACATTGTTGAGCTATTACAGCTACATTAAAACTATTTCTTTGTATAATTCGTTTATTTATATCCACTTGTTTTCTTATTTATTTCCTTTGTCATATATTTGAATGTCTCTTCCATTAATTTTCTTCGCATTATATTCGCATTTTGCCTATTTTGTTTCATTTTTATATGTTTCATTATATAATTTTATTCCACCTTTTGAGTCACTCATGAACTTTAATGCAAATTGTGCTTTTTATAAAAATCCCACTATGTTTTAGTAAACATTTAAATCACACATTTAAAATTCGATAAGTGCATTTCCCCATATTGCCCTGTTCATACCTGAGAGAGAGGAGCCAGCTGAATGACAGATAGTTTGTTTTCTTCTTATTCTTTTTACGCATTCTCATCAAGAAAATTCCAAACTGACAATTTCAATCAAGCAAGTTGTTGTCATTCATTTATGAGAAAAGTGTTCAAACTTGACGTGAACCTTTGTTAGTGAGTACTTTTGTGCGTTTTATCCCCGATTTGATTTTTGACATAGGACTGCGTCTAACAGGAATATATGGGGGGTAAAAATTTGAACACTGATCATGTAGGAAATAATAAAAGATGTACCAGGTCAGCCCACATCATGGCTTCTAGCGGCATCGGCCCATTCAAACATTTTTTACTTTTGATAATTTCGATATAGTTGTCCTAAAGAATTATTTCGATGATTTCTAAAACAAAATCCAAAATTAGAAGCAAACTGACTTTTATGATTTGTTTGTCGGTGGAGATCTTGTGTGAATTTATGGGTGTTTTGGGCCCATTAGTGACTTTTCCTGATCGTTTATTCAGTTTTCGCGAATTCTTGTATTCATTCACTGGTTTCAGATTGATCTATTGCTGCAAGCTCGACGAATCGCTTTTTGCAATGTGGGCGATGATTGTCTATCTCCGATGCAATTTGAATATGCAGCGTACACCCAGGTTTTTTTCACGCGGATTTTCCAATTAACGCGTTTTTTTTACGCGGATTTTCCAATTAACGCGGTTTTTTTTACGAGATACGTATCCCCCGCGTAAAAAAAACCAGTGTGTCTGTGGAATACAAAAAATAAGAGCTAATCTTCCAATGAAAATAGCCAACATTGATTTCTTTCAGGTGCATTTTGAGGGAATTTTGTTTGTGTCCGATGGAAATAATACTAGGTTGACTAAAAAGGATGCTGTGTCTGCATTTTTAACAGGCATTCGGATAAAGATGAGAATTATACTACCAGTCTCTCATCATCTTTGCCATGATATTCCTGATATGATATCACTGATGGACCATTCATATGCAATATTCAAATTTGACATGCAGGTTAAATCAAGGCAATAGTATCACTGAAGATCCAATCGAATTGACCGATAGTGAAGGTGAACCAATAGTCTTGTCCAAAAGACTAAAAGGATCAAGATTCTTTCTCCCCTTTATGTGTGATATAATTTGTATACCATTTCCCATATACAACATATCTGTCGCTTCCAATCAGTCTGCATAAATGTTGCGCTCACTCTGCCCTCCCTCACAACACCCACTTCCCGTTTGTGACATTGATGAGTGAACATTTTTTGTGCGAGTGTCGAGCAGGAATGAATTGTCTTTCTCAAGATTCATTGTACTCCTAATAAGTGCTCGAAAGATGTAATCTTACGTTGATCGCACTTGATCGAAGAAATTACAAAAAGAATGTATTTGACCGCAGTATTTGATAAACTCTTTCTGAAAAGAACTGGATTTGATTTGCTGAAAACACTATCTTGTTTTCTCTCGTGTTGTGCGTTATGTGTGGTTTTTTCGAAGCTGCTACTGATTTTTATGAGTTCGGCGTTTTCGGCTTGCATGCAACGATTTTTGAGGATTTGTTTGACTTTTGCTTTCGGGCAGCCACACCAACAGTAGCAGCAGCTTTCTTCTTGCTGGTCGCCTTCTTCACAGCAGCAAGTTTGTTTTTTTTTGCAGCAGTAACTGTTCCAAAATGATCTAACCGCTGTACAATTATAATTGAGTGGAGCTGGCACCTACTTATATACAGATTTTTGTGATTTCAATAGCTTGCTTCCAAAACAATTTTTGAGCTATTGAAACAAGTTTTTGCATCAATAAGTAACATACATATAACGCGTAGACATTTTATCTTTCGAATGAAGCGGTTATCATACCATTTCTTTCAACCGGCGAAAAGGGTTTGCTCAAAATCCTGTTTCTCCAATGTAACACTCTCGTTCTCGAAGCTTTGAACTCACACCCCAGTATAGAAATGAAAGATGTAGTCCGGCGTCAACATTATTTTCACATAAAACGTCTTGCAAAAAAATGTCATGTTGAAATTTTCTACATATTTCAATACTTCCCCTTGGTTCACCGTGACTGGTTCGCGCTGACATAAGGGTGATCACAACAAACGCGAGCTGGCTCCTCTCTCTCAGGTTCATACTATCAAAGTATGGGAGACTAGAATGTTTTTTTCAAACAAAATAAACAGTTTTTACAGAATTGATGAAATAACAATTGTCCCTTCATTTATTTATGTTTCACAATGCCTTTCGCTGTTGGGTCGAATAACTTAATCAAGCATAGTTAAAACTATCGACTAAAATCAACAGTTTACTGAAACATTTAATGATGCAAAACATGCAATTAAAATGTAAATTGATCCTATTCTTCGCTGTTATCCTAATTTGTTACAATGGAATTGAGTTTTGCAGCCGTGAAAAAATTATAGGAGGTTGTGTCCAAGATACGACCGCTTTGTTGACGTAGAACTACGCTGTCATTTTATATAAGTCGCTTGTTTATACCTTCGGATATTATTCTATAATGCTGTGAAATTTTAGAAACAACTGTTTAATAGAATAATCTTTGAAATGATTTTTTCATTGTAGAATCAGTTGACGATAATTGATTGATGATTTATTCTTGCCCTCGCAAAACAATCGTATGTCGCAATTTAATTCATGTCAATGCATTGGAAATTTACCTCGAAGGCTATTCCGGTGGCCTTTTTCGAAATTGACATAGACTCGGCTACAGTCGATTATTCACCATAGCATGCATACAGAGCCATACATTGGTGGCTTGAGACTACTAGCAATTTAAACATTTCTCATCATTTTGCGTTATTCTCAAAAGAAACGCTTCTGTTAATATTACTGGCCTCGAAAAGAGTTGCATCACTTTCTCATGCTCGAGAGAAGCGCAGCTGTCATCCTTAGTGGACGAAGTTTTGCTACTGGTAAGCAAAACCTAATCACATACAAAATTCCAGAACATTTACTTTCTTGATGAATAAACAAGAGAAATAAACTCTTTTTGTTAATGACAACCTCGAAAACAGTAGCAATGCTTCATTATGATCAATATTAGCGCAAATGCAATCCTAGTTGAAGGCAGTTTTGCGACTGACACGCGAACCCAAATAACTTAAAACATTCCAGTAAGATATTCAAGATGCTTGGTATTCCCAAATATTTTTTTGGTGCACAACCTTAAAACGTCTACTTCGCCATAACGTCAGTTTAATGCATTGATGCATTCTCAAAGGCACCAACGAAGCCCTTATGAAGACGGAAAATAAACAATGTTAACTGCTTGGAAAAAGACTGAATTATGCCACACAGCTTTTACACTGCTGTAACACCCATCAATGCGAATTCGCTGATGAGTTTGTCAAGAGCGACCGCCTTCACCACCAGCGGGGGGAGCTTGATTTTGGTTGCTGGCTGGGCGTTTACATTTTCGACCGACGCGCCGAAATCGCCTACTTCGCTGTTGTTCGGTGCGGTGCTATCACGAGTACTATCACTGCACCAACACCGCGTGCATCATTAGATGACGCTTACCTCGAAATTTTATTGCCCCTAGCAATGCGTTCGTTTTTTGCAGGGCTCGAGCCTGCCTTCCTCTTCTTCTTGCTCATCGCACACTACGCGGAGCGTCCAATTTACGACGCGGAAAGAAGAGCACACGATACGAACAACGCGAAAAACGAACAGAAAAATCAAACGACGATTTCCAAGTTGGATTACCACTGGTGGGGTCCAATCTTAGATCGAAGCGTAGCGAAAACAAAGTGAACTGGATTACTCAACAGTCCGATGCCGAATGAAAGTTTGTCTCAGCGAGATCCACTGTTTATACTCTAGGCAAGTATTCCCCTTCATTCTTCTTCTTTTCCTTTGTTCACGGAGACTTTAAATCCTACGATTTCCCCTCCGTTGGTCGTCGATAAGTTGCTCGTTATTGATAGCTCTGTTCGGGAAAGCACTCAAATGGACAGAACAAATGTATGGGAAAATAGAAACACTTAAAGTTTTAATGAATTTTAACCATTTACTAACCAGGGGATTCTAATGCATGGCATATTAAACAAATCTTACGGAATTTCCGATTCGTTTAGTATGTAAATCGCCAAAATCCGTTCGCGGCAAAAATAGTTATTAACGTTTACTTTATTCCATAAAAACGTGACCTGTTTTCTGAATTGACACCCTTAATGAAAGACGTAGTTCTACGTCAAAAAATGTAAGTGTTTTTTCTCGTTTACGGTAGTCTAGGTTTTATTATTTTTTTACATATTATACAATTATGTTTGTTTTTTTTTTCAACCCATGATTTGCAAGCATTAAATGGGTCCCACATTATTTACTACATATAATTTACTACAACAGCAAACAGCGCCTCACTTGCGGTCGTCTCCCGACTCAATGGATCAATGCAGAGAACGGGAATCTCCGAAACAGAGTTTACTCCCATAACATCCCTCAAAATGGCTGGTGCCACATTCGATTTGACGTAGATGAACATCTCGGGGTCACAGTCCAGCAAAAACATCGATCAAGAATCGAACTTCTCAGCAGACAGCTGCAACCGTGGTGGCTCAACCAAATGAGCTTCTCCAATAGACTCCGAGCGGGAATCATTTTTTTAGACATGCATTCCACTATTCTAGTTGTTTTGCCGCCTCTGCTCACGATGCTCGCGAAAAGCACTCACTAAACTAGAATTTTACTGTTTCTGGGAATTTTGTTTTGGCAAATCAGCGATGGGTATCTTCCCTTACCTCGCGCTTTCTCACACTCGCGCTCACTTCGTTGTTAATGTTTCTTATCTTAAATCTGTTCAATAGAATAAATCCGGTATCAATAGAATAAATCCTTCTTCGTAGCACTGGTTTATTGTCTTCTGCATTTTTTTTCATAACAATTTTCAATAGCTTTACACTACTCTTTATTCGCGTGTACAACGTTCAATGTTCAGTCACTTTTTTTTAATTGCACACAATACACCATCGTACGACAATAATGATTGACAATGATTTCCTTCATCCAAATCAATTTCCTCTTGATTGATTAAACACTTCGATGGGTGGGCTGCTGTCCCCACATGGACAGCATCCCACCGCTGTCACCACATGAACACGTTGCCTAGCGGTCTAGGCAACAGCAATTTCGGACGATCAAAAACGCGACGATGTTCTTCCTCTAACAGCTAAAAAAAAACTCAATACTTTATTCTATTTCTGCCTATCTTTCTATACCCAAGTTTGGTATATCTATTTCGTCTTCCTTTACAATAAACAAAACGAACTTGCGATTAGTTTTGTCCCTATCATAAAACTCTTTTAGAATAAATATAACGAACTATGAATCACATGATCCGCAAATAAGGATCGTGCGAGGAGAGATGTATTTATTTATTTGGGATCGATCCGTCCCTATCATAAACCTATACCTATGTTTCACACGATCCGGAAAAAGGATCATGCGATAATGATGTGTTTATTTTGCCTAGATCGGGCCCTATCGTAAACTTGGGTAAATAAACCCGTCTGTTATTATCAGGGGTTAGACATCAATTGAATATAGGCTACCCAAAATCAAAATCAATATGGCGTCATTTGTTTATCAACATATCATTTACGAGGATTGAAATCGAAAAATGCGCTGCTTTATTCTAACTGCATGAGCGATATTCATATTTCGATTTCACATGGAGGTGTTCACATTTAACATGGAGTTTAAAGTTAGCCACTATTCGACTATATAACCGCACCGAGTTGTACACAACAGTAATTGATTGAACCAAAATGTCAGTAAACCGCAGCAATATTGGGTACACTGGCAATATGAGGGATTTGACGTTTTAGTCGTACCCCTGGTTATTATGGGGTCGCTGCAATACACTATCACCCGAACAAGCAGCGGTCTGAAATGTTTCAGTTCATGTGGTTTCGTTGAACCGAATTCTTATCAACGATGAGTAAATCCCTAAGGCTGTTGCCAAACTATAGTCAACAACATCAGTGGGTCCCAACGGGCTTTACGAACTCGCAATTCTGCCTTCTATGTTGTTCCATTATGAGCAACTAATCAGCAACAATCAACACGAATTCATACCTAGACGCTCCACAACTACGAACTTGCTCACTTTCATATCGCATGTCACCGAAGGCTTCTCGGATAGACGAGACGAGTCACGCAGTCGCAGTTGGCCAAGCAATGGTTCCAATCTTGTCTGACTGGCAGAACAAGCCGCGTGAGGATTGGCGGGTGCCTGTCTTCATATTTTGCATCGTCCTCGGGAATACCGCAGAGCAGTTAGCACGGTCCACTTTCTATATTATACTGGAACGTGGAGTTGACACTGAGAAACCCTGAAGATCACCATTCTCTTCCACAAACTCGTCGGACTGGCGTCCTCTAATCACAACTCAATAGACACCCAGTCGACATGTTGACTGGATAGCGTGAGATTTCTACTCACTAAACCACCTCCTTGTACTTTATGCCTGAATGTCCCTAACTACCTAACTACTCTGGGACTCCGTGCTCCGTCTCTTCTGTTAGGTCATATAGCATCAAATCGAACTATTCGAGTCCATCTCGGGGAACATATCAGCTGCATACGGAGATTCCGTTTACTTTAGCTATCCCGAACCCTTCGTATGCATTGGATACCACTTCCTGGATGGGGTATCTTCCCATCGTTGTTAGTGCAGCCTGCAGCCATTCTAGCTCTATCAGACAACCTTTTTCCGTTATCTGGAGGTTCTTGATACGGCTCTGCTATGATCGCCACATCGCATTTGGTTTCTGATGCGACTTGCCATAGCCAACAGTTGCTGTTGCCGTGGTTAAGGTTCATTTTCGTTACCTCCATTTAGTTATTGCAGCCAACGCCCTTTTAAAGACCGGACATCTCGAGCAACCTGTAGCGTGATCGGTTTCTGCTTCTGTCGTGCAGAGCATGCATCTTGGAGGCTTAGTAGAAGCTTTTGCCAAATGTCATTTGTCACCGCATCTTATACAAAGGCTCGATTTATCAGATCCTTTGCAGTATTTGGTTTGATGGCCAAAATCCATGCATTTGAAGTACCTCAATACTTGCTGAGTAGCTCTCAAAGAGTGCACTGTCCACCCGACTTTCATTATGCCAATCTCCAACAACTTGCTTGCTGCGTTGCTTGGTAGTCTTATGGTTGCTGTTTGAGTATCTCCAAATGCTTTCCTCAGCCGAATTGTTAGGGAGACTACTTCCAGCTCGAACTGCTCAATTAGGGATTCTGTCAACTTGGCTTATGTAGTGATCTCATCCAGGTTTCTGCATTCGACCACTTTTTCCTGGGACAGAGCTCTAACTTTTGCTGTTTCTCAACCAACTGTACAATGGATGCCGGTGAGAGATGTGTTGGCTCGGCAAGATCTTGATTACATGTCCCAAATATATGTCTTCCTAAAAGCTATCGATCTTCGTATGTGATTTTCATTATATCCTTTCCCCTCTTTTTCGTCCTTGGTGAGTTATCGGTTCACTTCCATTAGAATAAGGTGAATTGTAATACATATTAGATGTAAGGATAGTTTTTAAGAAAAGAGTGTGAAGTGTGAGTATGAATGAGAATGTGAGTATGAGTGTGAATATTGTTTCAATCTCCTTACATCCCATCCTTTTCCTAACGAAAATGTGTCACCCTTCTAAACTCGAGTCGACCGCGAGTGATCGGTTTCCTATTTTATTAACCATAGAATTAAGGAAACATGTTAATATATTCTAGTTAAAATATAGTTCAGAGTTTGGCTCCTTTAAACTTATGTAACTGAGCCTGTAAAAACAAACGATTTAATAAAAAAAAACTGTTCAAAGGCCGAGCTTTTAATCGTTGGGTCCTTTTTCGGTTCGAAAAGCATTTCTCCTTTTAGGATGCGCCTTACTCAGGCCACGTTTTCTCCCTAATTCTCTTCATTTTTCTTCCTTTCAACTTCTTACCACTCATTTATATCTGCATTGCTTTGATTTTTTTCACTGTTGGCCACTTCGCTACCTTCTTTTTGTTTTTTGGCAGCCCTTCTCTCTTCAGGAGTTTGTCTTCTCCTTTTGGTGGTTAATGGGGTCGAGTCGGCCATTGGTTCGGAACCGCTTCTCACTCTGCATAGCTTCTTTCAGTGCATTCTCGACTCCTCAGCTCTTGTTCTCCAAGATTGCAGTTCGCGTTCAGCTGCCGCAAGGACCGATTTGATATTGATCGTCAAGGTCCTTATGACTGCTTGAGCTTTATTGCGAGGCTTAATGTACTCGTAGAGTTCCTCAGATGCTCTCTTGGCTTAAATCTTCCGTATTGCAGAATAGGCTGCTCTTCGATGTATTTGTCGCTGCTGGATTTTGGTGCTAGTTATTGGCTCAGCGGCGGTGATCTCATCACCTATGCCCTTCTGGCAAAGATGCCTATCTCTTCGATTTCGCTCCCGATTTCTGTGCAATTTGTTTGAAAACTCATATTTGTTGTTGGGTCCCAGCTTCAGGCCGCTATCTCCACTCGTTGAACATAATCGCTTTTTGGTTATCTGTGCAGTGCGAGGGTTGATCCCATTTATTTATTTATTTTAGGCTCATTAGTATTTTAGCTGTAACAGAGCCGAATTTTAATCGTGTACATGTCACATGGTTATCATATCTTTAATGCTAGCACATTACACAGTTGCCATTCGCCAGTATTCCTTGAGTGCGAGGGTTGACACGGGAGACCGTGTTCAGAGCCGGGTCAGCGTAAGTCAGTAATGTGACATCTTAGGCTAGTACCTAGTGCCTACAAACTCCAACGACTAGCATGCGTTGCAATCACTGGAGCAATGCGAAGCACTCCTTCAAAGGCATTGGAGGCTATCCTTCACCTGGTACCTTTGCACCAATATGTTCAGCTAGAGGCTAAAAAAGTGCTCTACAGCTCAAAAGATGGAAAAAATATAGGAGGTTGTGTTCAGGACACGACCGCATTGTTGACGTAGAGCTACGCTGTAGTTTAATTCAAGTAGCTTGTTTAAAATGCGGATATTATTTTATAATGATACAAAAATTTTGAAATAACCATTCTACCAGTTTGATAGTCCTGAAATGTTTTTTTTATTGTAGAATCATGTGACGATAATTGTTTGATGATTCATTCTTGTGCTCGCAGAACAATACACGCTCGATATAAGCGCAGTTGTCATCTTTAGTGGAGAAAGTTTTGCTACTTGCAAGCGAAACCAAATCACATACAAAATTTCAGAACGACATTTACTTCCTTGGTGACTAAATAAACTCTATCCGCACGCGAATCCAAATAAATTAATGACTTATTATAACTTATTGAATAACTTGGTATTTCCCAAATAATTTCTTGGTGCACAACCCTAACACCTGCTTCACTATAGCATTAGTTCAATGCATTGATGCAATGTCAAAGGCACCAACGAAGCCTTTATGTGACAGAACACAAGCAATGTTAACTGCTTGTAAAAAGGCTGAATATTTGGCTCAGTAGAGGTTCGTTACTAATACAATAGCGTAAATAATTATTTTTTCTCTATTATAGTGACTTTCAACTCATTTCGGCTGGTTTGTCACATTTACTTTACTTTTAGAAGAATGTCGGGAGTGAGAATTGAACTCGTGAGCGTAAATAATTCCCTCCTGCTATCTCCCCTCCTAGATTATATTCATCATTACAAATGGGGTTACAGCGTAGCGAAGATGCACTATTTTTACGTACGGGTTATGAAGCATACACGTACGCACACAAATATCCATATATTGATGGCTTGAAGCAACTAAATATGAAGAATGTAGAATGAAGTTTGCCTTAGCAAGATCCACTGTTTATACCCTAAGCAAATACTCTCCTTCGTTCTTCTTCTTTTCCTTTGTTCACGGAGACTTTACATCTCACGATTTCCCCTTCGTTGCTCGTTATTAAAAGTTCTGTTCGGGAAAGCACACAAATGGACAGAACAAATGTATGAGGAAATTGGAATGCTTCCTATTTTCATCAATTGAAACCATATACAGACTATGAGATTGTAATGTATAGCATATCAAACAAATCTTAGAGAATTTCCGATTCGTTTGGTGTGTAAATCGCCAGAATCCGTTCACGACAAAAATAGTTATTAACGTTAACTTTATTTCATAAAAACGTGACCTGTTTTCTGATTTGCACCCTTAATGAAAGACGTAGTTCTACGTCAAAAAAAATACTAGACAGGGACAAAAATGGTCATAGACATGTTAACATCTCCATATTCACAGACAGTCAAACGGCACTTAAAGCTCTAAATGCTTTTAAATGCTCTTCAAAAATTGTCTGGGAATGCATTTCCCTTTCACGGAATTAAAGTCAGATAAGTTCGGTACAACTGTACTGGATTCCTGGCCATTGCGGTATAGAGGGCAACGAGCGAGCAGACGAACTTGCCAGGAACGGCTCAAACTCACCATTCACTGGTCCAGAACCATTCTGTGGACTTTCTGACTGTGTGTTGAAAAGTGAGCTGAAGAAATGGGAAGAAAGGGAAATGACAGCCAATTGGATGGCTGCAAAACTTGAAAAGGCAAATAAAAAATTTACGCCGAGTATTAAAATTACTCAACAACTGCTGAGCCTTAATAAGAAAGACTTCAGCACATTCACTGGTCTTGTAACAGGACACTGTCCGAGTAAATACCATCTTAAAAACATACCTCATATGGCGTCAACCTGACGGGGTCGGGATCAAATTAGTACAGTAGAACCTCGATTATCAGCGAACGGATTATCCGCTGAAGCGAATTGTATAGTAATTCTATAGAGCTTTCTGAAATTTTTCGGAGAGTGGTAAGCTCTTGATCTTTTGTTTTGGTTATGACCAACATTTACGATGAAATAAAAATCCTAACTTTCTTATCTTTATAGATAGAGGTAAACATAGTTGTACAATTTCTAGGTTGCATTAGGGTCACCATAAAAAAACGGTTTTGACGTGGGACTACGTCTAACCGGAATATATAGGGGGTAAAATGAAAACCTAAACACAGAACATGCAGGAAAAAATGCAAGATTTCGAATGCTTATAACTCAAACATTTCTTACTGGATCGGAAAGATGTTTGCATCAATCGAAAGTGAATATTTCTACGCATCTATCGCAGTCAATAAAATGTTATTCTTCATTAGATAAACAATTGAATAATTGTAAAATGTTATGCGTTATCTAAACGCCCTAACTGCCTCGTTTTGATTGGCCCAAATTACTGTTTCCCCAGCACAGCCATCAAAACCAAGCAGCCTTGGGGAAATCAGCATGGCAACTACATGGAAGTAGGAGGACTTTTGTTCTCACCGAAATATGTTCCCTAACACAGACTTCAAAACCAAGCAGGGTTGGAGAAATCTGTATTGCAAATACATGAAAGTAGGGAGAGCTTTTGTTCCCTAACAGAAATTTCTAAACTAAGGTGCCCGGGGGAAATCGGCATTGCAAATACGTGCAAGTCGGGGGTATTTTTGTTCCGACTGAAATGTGTTTCCCTAACACAGACTTCAAATCCATGGAGCGTGTGGAAATTGGCAAGGTGTCCGGGGAAATCGGCTTTCGATGCAAAATGCGAGATCTTTTATACTCGCTTGCCTTTGTACAGTTTAGAATATGTTTCCTTAACACGGTCTTCTAGACTTAAGAACCTGGGAAAATCGTGCAGACACTAGAGGCAATTTGTTTATTTGTTCTGGCATCAACAGACTACAGTGGTCCAAATGATACAATTATCTAACTCTAATTAATTCTAAAAACCGTTGTTTCAATGTAACACGCGAAATGTTAAAATCAAACGCCGTAGAAACTGTGTTGAATGCACGCTGAAGGCTTGCTATTGCTGTATACATGCCATAATTCGTTCGCCGAAGTATAGTCCGCAGAAAAGGAACTCTCCGCAACCGTCGAGGTGGTACGTTGAGATTTAGGTGGCTTAAAATTTCTGGAGAATCGACGCGACCAGTGAGTGTATCCGCTACAAACAAAGACTTAGCTAGCTTTCTTCTGCAGTGCAGTGAATCCAGATGGATCAACAAGCATCGGGTTTCGTAACTAGGGAGCTGATGAGGATTGCGCCACGGAAGCAGGCGAAGTGCGTACCGAATGAATCTTCTCTGAACGGACTCGATTCTCGTAATGCCAGTTTGATAGTGTGGATTCCAAACGATACTGCAGTATTCCAGAACAGGCCGAACTAGAGCGCAATACAGGAATTTGAGACAATGTACGTCCGTGAAAGTTTTTGAAACCCGCATAATGAATCCCAAGTCTACAACATACGATACATGTTCTTTGTACGACAGTCTCGAATCCAGTATCACTCCAAGATCTTTGATCTTCATAACTCGTGGAATGGGAACACCAGAGAGAACGTATTCGAACGTGATCGGTTCTTTTTTCCTAGAGAAGGATATCGTGGAACATTTTAATGGATTTATAACCATACAGTTCGTGGCGCACCATTCGGCTACAATATCCAGTTGTCGTTGAAGAAACCAGCAGTCGGCTACAGAACTAATACGGCAATAGATTTTTAAATCATCCGCAAACGAAACGCGAGGTCCTTCTAATACCAAGCAAATGTCGTTGAAGTAGATTAGAAAGATCAGGGGTCCGAGGTGGCTTCCTTGAGGAATACCGGAAGCTGCAGAAAAAATGTTGGAGCTGCTATCACCGATGGTAACGCGAAGTTTTCGTTCTTTGAGATAGGATTTGAACCAATCTAACATCCTTCCTGTGAATCCGAGCTTTTCCAGTTTTGCGATTGCGATGTCGTGATGAATCTTGTCGAATGCAGCAGTCAAGTCCGTATAGATGGCATCAGTTTGGCTATTCCGTGACAAACTATCCACTATATAATTTGAAAATACTAACAGGTTCGTCGATGTTGAGCGTTTCGGCATGAATCCATGCTGGTCATCAGTTATGTACTGTTTGCAAAACGAGAAGACGGGTTCCATCACTACTAATTCAAAGAGTTTAGAAGAACATTCAAGTTTAAAGCATTTGTAGTATAAAAAGTAGAAGTAGAAGTTATTGATTCATGCAAGCCGGTAATACTTCTGCACACGTATGTTTTGTTTTGCACTCCAAAAAGCGTTCTCCTAACACGAATTACAAAAGCGGCTACGAACACAACGCTTTGGCTCGGTTATTCAAGATTGCATTGAAGGATATGCCTTCATATCCTCTACTCACTGAATTTCTACGCATACCATTTGATGGTTAGGCAAAATATTGAAAACCATTTTCTACGATAACGCCTATTGATTATACAATATGCGTTCGACGTACATGTCAAAATCGAAATTGAGTGCCTGAAGCTCATCAAATCCAGCAAATTAGCGGTTCGAGAAGTACGTAAACTTGAGAGATGCAAACTTCAGAGGGAAATGTAAAATAAAATAATTGTTTGATAATTCTTCCGTTCATATGTTTTGTCCTAGGAATCATACCAAACGTACAGGGACTGTCATTAAATTCACTTGTAGTGGAGAACATGATCTATCACAATGTATGAATTGACCTTACATGGCATTTATACAGTCTTTTTACTCACACAGCAATTAAATTGAATTCAGTTGAATTCGTAAATTGTTTCATTCAATCAAAAACTCAATCAATACAAACAAATGATTGCTAAGCTAAGGTAGTTCCACGTCAACCTTGCGGTTATATCATAGTTATAACCCACCCATTTTTTTTTGCTCTAACTTTTATATTGCAAATTTTATATGCAAACTGTCTCCAGAAGATTTTTAGAGCTTACTAAGACAAATATTTTGCGATGCAGAACTTGTCAATATCCCAACTCTACTCAAAGTTATTGATATTTCTTCCCAAAAAATACACTCTCTTCATTCGCTTGTCTATCTTTTTGGGATAAACATAAAAAATGTTCGTTGATGGCATTTGGAAAAGCATACTTTACTCTACATAATGTGGCATTTCCAAAATTATGTTATTTTTAGTATTTGAATAAACTAAAATTGAAATCATGAGTTTTGGGTGAAAACCCATCAATAACTTTGAGTAGTATTTAGATATTGGCAAGTTCAGCATCGCAAAATGTTGGTAATGATAAGCTCTAAAAGTCGTCCCAAGACAATTTTGATGTAGAGGTTGAAATATAAAAGTTAGAGCAAAAAACCCGTTTTTTCATAGTGTCCCTAACGCAACTTAGATAGAATACAACTTTATGGAAGATCTTTATTCTCTAGACAAAAACTGTCTTCGACAAAGTTGTTCAATATGATACGGCGCTCATTTTCCTGTCATCAGAAAATGAGCTTGAGCTTGGGTAGACTGTACAATTCGTAGTTGCTCTACGTGATTGACATGACATTTTCTTGTCATCAGAAAATGAGTGACCAAAATTTTCGATCAAATAAAAAATCTAACTTTTTTATCTTTATAGATGAACATAGATCGACAATGTAGTATAAAAAGTGTAGTATTAAAAATGTATTTAGCAAATAAAAATTCTATTATTCTAAGCAGCTTTGTAGAACCAAATTTTATTCTACCTCTTTAAATATCCGATATACCGCTTTTTATTCTAAGTTTCATTAGAGTGACCATGAATGAACGGGATTTTTTGCTTTTATATTACAAATCCTACATCAAAATTGTATTGGAACGACTTTTAGAACTTATTAAGACAAATATTTTGCGATGCAAAACTCGTCAATATCTTAATCCTACCTAAATTTTGATGCTTTTTCTCCCAAAAACCCATGATTTCAATTTTAGTTTTCCGAAATACAAAAAATAACATAGTTTTGGAAATGTCACATTATGTAGAGTCAAATATGCTCTTTCAGATGCCGTCAATGAACATTTTTTTATGTTTGCCCCAAAAACAATGATAAGCGAATGAAGAGAGCGTAATTTTCGGGAAGAAATATCAATAACTTTGAGTAGAGTTGAGATATTGACAAGTTCCGTATCGCAAAATGTTTGTCTTAGTAAGCTCTAAAAGTCTTCTGAAGACAGTTTGCATGTAAAATTGGCAACATAAAAGTTAGAACAAAAAAACAGTTTTTTTCATGGTGACCCAACTTAGAAAAAAGGCGCTATACCGGTTATTTCAAGAGATAGGGAAAAATTTTGTTCTACAAATATGTCTCAACTAACTTGGACTACAACATTGTCGAACTATGTTTATCTCTATCCATAAAGATAAGAAAGATATATTTTTTATTTCATCCATAATTTTGGTAACCCTATTTTTACTTCATCAAAATAAGCGCTCCAGATGCTAATTTCCACTTAAATGCACTTCCTGGACCATTGTGCACTGGTGTTCACGATCTTATAGATGGATAGTTGAATGATTTCTGTCTTAATAACACATAGTTTTCATGCTTGAATATCTTTTATTCACGTTTGGACAACATTTTTAGTCAACTATTGCTTTATCCGCGATTTTCGCTATCCGAGGTGACGTTGCCAGACTATTCCGTGGATAATCGGGATTCTACTGTATTCTATTTAAATGAAAAATTTTTTTTTGCAAATGGTGAAAAAAAACTCATATGAAAATTGTTTTTAAAGACAATTTTGTTTGAAAAGTTTAAGTAAAAATGTCAGAAACGTTAGAAAAGTGTCAAGAATACGTGCTTCAAGTAAAGTTTATTTCAGTTCTAATTTGGTTGCATAAAGTAAGGCATTTCACAGCATAGAAATAACGTACAAAAAATGAAGGATGTTATTTTGTAGGTTTTTTAAATGAACTTTAAGGGAAAATACATGAAGATCATTCGTCAGCTGTTTGGATGAATTTTCGAACTTTTCGTGTGATACCACCCATCATTTTCTGCACAATACTGCTGGTAACCATATTTGCTATCTTGTTCCACCACTTTCATTCAAATTTCAACATTTTAAAACTAATTTCGTGCCTGCCTTCTAATCTGATAGAGATTACACTATCTAGTTCGGGACCCAAATTATGGCCCCGAATTAAAAGTCGACACGATGTCAAACTTCTTCGCGGTCTGGGGAGAAACTGATTGTACGAACAAAGTATCGCACGTTGCTGTTTCACAGTTTCCGCCAATGCTACTGCAGGTCAACTGATAAAGGCTTCGTAGCATTTTTGTAAAAGGCCAAATATACGTAAAATTTTAGGAAAATCGGAACCATGGCTGGTTTCGGAATCGGTTAGATGAACCTTCTGCACTGCATCACAACTGGTGGTTTGCTGCTTAGTTTCTCATGATTGGGCTTCTTGGGTTGTTGGAGATGGTAACATGCCTGATCGGGCTTTTTTCTGTTTCGGGAATGGCATGCCTGATGTTTGTTGTTGCGAATGATGAATGATGAATCTCCTCCTAACTTAGAAGTAATAAATCGAACGTACATTAAGTGTTGGATGTATTTCGATTTATACTTCAGTTCCGTCGTTTCGTAAGACTTTTTGCATCTCTCGGTCTCGGCAAATTTTCCAATAGTCTTCCCTATTATAAACTAGTTACATGGTAGGTTTGTTCCGTTTTACCCCGTGAGGAGAAGCGTTCATTCCTTTATCTTCTTGGTGGACGTCCCTACTCTTAATAGAGTAATAGTAATAGAGGTGTTACATTTAAATGCTTCTACACTAAACTATTTCGGCTCGTCACTCACCGCTGAATTATGTTTGGTAGAGAAAATTGATGGAGACACTTGATTTTTATCGTCCACTAATTTTGAATTTTTCGATTCAATTGAGACGCGAAACGTTAAGGGTGCTTCACTTACCTTTGTCATCATAATTTGATTATATGGAATGTTAATTGATTAGCCTTCGAATTCTAAACATGCAATTAAAACATATTAATTTTATGATTCATAAACGCTTTTTAAGAGACATATTATATAGATTCAAATTATTAATACAACAAATTGTTCCTTTATGTACTTCACAGGCACCATAAAACGTGGCCGCAAGAAAGGACAGTCTCTGGATGTACAGCTGAACATTTCACGAGAAGAACTAGAACAAATCAACAAGCAAGCGATTGCTGCTCACGACGAGGCTTGTCGTACAAAACAAAACTGCTGTCAGTGTACACTCCGTACCGGAGTTCACGTTCTAATTCTCACGATCCTATGTCTTCCCTTCGTTACGATAGCCACCAGTATTTACTCGTTCTACATCGGTACCGTCACGTGGTACAACATGTTCATCTACTTCAACGAGGAAAAGTCGTATCTCCATAAACTAGTCATGTCTCCGTTGCTGATATTGGCATATCCACTAGCTATCACACTTTGCACTCTAGGTCTAGGAATTTACGCCGGCATTAGGCAGGTTAGCTTGCATTTCACCACGTGGTGGAATGAGATCTGCGATATCGAGAAAGGGTTCTACGGTTGGTTGTGTTCCTTTTTGCACCTTTCCGACTGTAGCCCGTACGAGGTAGTCATATTGACGGACATTTGCCCAACCGGAAGCGTTGGGGTAGGATCGGAAATGCCGCTGCACAACGAATCGCTCCAGATCAATTCATCTACCGAGGAATTGTCCTTGTAATGTCGGAAGCTGGGTATGTTTTGTATATACTGTAATGAAGACAACTGCCGTGATACTATTATTTGTAGTCTGGGTTATTTCAAATCCCTCACCCTGATATATTCGATTTTCCGAATGCACAAAGAGGTGCGAGGGACCAATTTGAATCTTCCCTAGAATAGTTTGAAATATTTGTTTCCATTTGTAGCAGAGTTTTCGATTTTCAATTTTTAAAGATATCAAATCAATTATGGATTACTTTTAATATAATTTAATTGATTTTCTAGTGTCCATGCATCAATCAAAACGAAAAAGTTAAGACATGCGAGAAACACTGAAATATCAAAAATTCTATACAAATTCTAGGTAGAGTTAGTGAATAAATGATAATGTGTCTGCAACGATATACATTTTCGTATATAATACAGTAGACCCCCGATTATCCGCTAGCGGATGATGGCGGATACGTTGCGCGTGGAATGGAATACATAATTTCTCCGTATCGTCAATTACCTGAGTCATTTTCAATATTTTTTCCACCTGTTGCATTTTTGGTCCTTATCGGATACACTTCTGCTCAATGTGCATTCTCGATTGGTCCAGAAAAGTCTCCTTAACCATATATCTAGAGGGTCCTTTCCCGGATGACCCCCCCCTGGTTATTCAGTACTCACGTGAATAAAGCGATCACAATGGACCATTCCCATGTCCATTCCATTCCCAGCCATTCCTTGTCAAACCGATGTAGTGGTTCTCAGATTTTCGTGAAAAGTGGTAGTTATGTTCCTTTTCGCAAAATACTAGACCTGAATTTTTTTTTTATTTTTTCATTAGGGTGCCCATTTCCATTTTAGAGTGGTCCGAAGAATCAGATTTTTCCAATTTTTCCGAAAATGACTATTTCTTTCATAATTTTTGAACTAGTTAACATAATTAGGTGGTCGACATATCAAAATAAAGCCAATTTGCTAATCTTGGAAAAATATTACACTTGTAAAAAATTTGGATTTTGTTTTTGTAATTATTGATTGTGTTTGTTTTTTACGGTTTACATGACTTTGGGCTAGAGGGCGATATAATTTTTATATTTTTTCTTGAAAGCTGAGGGTTTTTTACATAATTTTTGACATAATAAATTAAAGCCAATAATTTAACCTTTTTAGCAAAAAAAGAAAAAGGTTGAATTCCAGTCACATAGAAAGTTATTAATTTTTATAGTGGAAAAAGAAGGGAAAGTTTTTTTGAATCATCGGTTAACTTTGAAAAATCATTACGCATAAACTAAAAATCAGCGAGGCTTATTTTTGGATATGTTATGTAAAACCTCAGCTTTCAAGAAAAAAATATTAAAAAATATAGCGCCCTCTAGTCCAATCGCAATGTAATCAGCAAATAAAATACAAATACAATCAATAATTAGAAAAACAAAATCCAATTGCTTTTGCAAATGTAATATTTTTCCAAGGAAAACTAGCTAACTGGCTCAGATTTGATACGTTGATCATCTGAATTGAACTACTCAAGTTCAAAAGCTCTGAATTTTTGAAAAAAGTCATTTTAGGAAAAAAAAAAAAGGAAAAATTGATTTTTCGGATCACCCTAAAAATACGGGTCTAGTATTTTGCGAAAAGGAACAAAACTACCACTTCTCACGAAAATCTGAGAACCACTGTAACGATTTGATATGGAATGGCTGATTATATAAATCGAATCGAGAAGTCGATACAATCACTATCACCGAACGAAAGTTCGTATTTTGCAAATCGAGATAATCTCTTGTCGAGCTCGAATTTCATGTGAAGCAATTGCATATATTTAAGCGTTTCTGAATCGTTTTCCAAAGGAAAATATCAGGGACGCAAACCAAAACGAAAGAATTCTTTGACGATATGAAACAAGCAAACCAAACAACGCGAAAAATTCTGACAATTGCACCGATAGCTTTCATTCGGTCGATGCTATCGACTTGCTCGGTATCTATGATAGCAAAATGGAGCTATCGAGCAAAATTCTTATCGACTCGATTTCTACAATAGGGCCCAATATTTCAAGATCGTTGCTTTCACCTTGAAGAGATGCGATGGAGACACTGAGTTGTTAATGTGTTCTTGAATTTCAATATGGAGACGCGTGGCACTTCAAATTTTCAAATTTTGATTGCGATGGAGACGCAAATATTGATATAGAGCAATTCCACCCCAAATCTGCAAAAAAACAGCAAGTTTTGACACGACCCTCTCCGATTTTATTGAAACTTGGTACATATGATGGAAACTATCTTAAATTACAATTTTTATTATCATATGACCAATTTAAACATCCAGGACATCCTTTAAATAGTGGCACGAAACTAAATTCAGCCACAAAATCGCCAGGCCCTTGCTTCAACCGAAGTAGCAGACGCTTCTGTCGACACTCCTTGATGTAGATTTTCCCGTTCGCATTCCCAGTAGTCACGAACGACGCACTCCGTTGACACGTGAGCAGATCGCTTGCCAAATCATGTATTTCTTGGCAAACTTTGAAAGTTTGCTGTGCGGTGAAGAACAATAGCCCCGGAAGCTGCCGGAAGTCCGCCTTGACGTTAGTCTTATCATCCATGATGAGACAATGGAGCTTCGTCAGCCTCTGAGTGTACAGTTTCCGGACCCGTGCCGTTCGTCATGATTGGGAGCTTTCTGCACTTTATACGTAAGCAGTCCCTCCCGGACCTTGGCTCTCTGAGTGAAAGACTTGGACAGATTCTACTTTTGGTCACATCCCTAACCGAAGCATTGAGTTTTCCGCTTAAACGCTTTCACGACACGATTTTGATTTCGATAACTAATAGAACAACCATTCTGACAGCGTTTATGTTCTTTATCTGATAATAATTGAAATACAACTTTTAGAGTGACACCCTCACGTCCTCAGTTCACTATTTAAACTGAACGTTTTATCCATTCTCCTTCAATATACACTTACAGTAGAGTCATTTTCTTATCAGGGGTATTCAACATTTACTCAGCCTTTACTGGTACACCACAACCGCATTTTCCCGTCCGTTCGATGCTTAGAGTTTCTTAGTAACGTTTATTCACACAACTCACCGTTGGCTGCACGATTCCGAGTTTCCTATGTCTCGATGGGAGAGTTGAGGATTTCCCAGGTGCTCGCGCCATTTTTTCAATTTTTTGAATAACTGACAGCGATAAAAATACAGCGTAAACAATATACTCTAAACTATTTCTACTCAAATTTTCAATAGAAAATGACCAATGGATAATTATCTAAACCATTTAGATGCCGGAACGGGCGGAATCAAAATACGTTGTCCTCTTTCTTCGTAGCGGGATGGAGCTCGCAATACGTAACACCCATGGAACGTAGTTGCTTTACTGTTTTCGCCATTCCGTAGTTCAACTGATAGCGCTGTCAAATTCAGTTTTAAAACTCATGGGTTACTATGATTGGTGGTGCACAAGTGGTCTCACCACCAGGTGTTAAGGTGAATGCATGACATAGGTCCATCCGGGTAATTTATAAAACACACCGGCTGTATTTAGTACCCACGCCGGTAGGTCACCGGATTCTTCGCATCTAAAGAAACTAAATTGCAAAATGGTTGTCTGAAATATTTGAAAAAAATGCATTCTAAAAACATGAATAGGAATAATATTCCGCGAAAATAGTTTAATTGAAGTGATGTATTGATGTGATATTATTCAAACTAATCACCAGGCAAAAGAAAATGAAAAAAAAACAATATGCTAAGAAAATTATACCACGGCAAGATAATTAAGAAAAAACAAAAAATATATTATAACTTTATCATAAACGAATGAGTTAGCAAAAAGTCAACATTTTAGTCTGGAATATAATTGTCATCGCCACTGGAATGTAACATAATCAAAAAAAAATGCGACCCGTGAAATCGCAGACTATACTTAATCGATTGAAAACGTTTATTATATATTTAGTAAATAAAACGCTATTTGTCATCGAAAATAATCTTTCCTTTCAATCGAGGACAGAATTTGAAGTCGAATAGCTCAAACAGTTCGATTCGTCTCGTAAAATATATCTAAATAACTTAACTTCTCTGTCTGCTAACGTTTCTGATATATCTTTCAAAACTATTTGATTCACGATCACAGTACAACTGTCAATGATGACCCTCCCTTGGTTGATATACACAGATTCACACAAAGGCGTCAATATGCGGAGAATTTGGAATTATTGGTTTGAAAAGCCGGTGTTCTCTGGAAGAGGTGAAGAGAATGCGCTAGTAATTGTCATACCTGTTTGGCCACCTTCTTACCTCTTGTATTTACATGTCGGACGTCGGTTTCAACGAGTAAAATAGAATATAAGCTGCACTGGAACATACATCCGACGTGTCAAGGCTCGAAACGGTGTGATCATCGAATTTGTACCATCTGAACATGAAAAAGAAATTGTAAAACACCGTGCGTTTCTAAAATACATATTGTGTAAAAATACTTCTGAAATTCTGAATTGCGACAAAACGCTGTGTAGTGTCCACTCTCCATCGAACCATAATGGTTCGAAACGCCGTACAGATGATACCGATGACTTCTCAGCCTTTGATTGCGATTCAACTCAGATGGAGCGATATGTGTCGACATATCCAACTCTGATAGTGGGAATTTTACGTAGTTTTGCTTTTTCTTGTACACAGTTGTCATCGAGTCCGGATCGGCATAAAACCGTTTGAAGTGGATAACCAGTATCGACGGCAGCCGGGAGATATCCAGTTTTTTTATGGCATCCTGATTGCTTCTGCACTGGGGACAACTCCAACCCCGTATGTGTTCGCCGTTGAAATACATATCCAAACATTCCTGTGAATTGAAGCAACGACATAAATGTTGCGTATAGATATAAATCGCATACACCGAAGCAAACAAGTGACGTAAATGAATCTAGACAATTTGTTCAGTTTCTCTTTTCTAATTGAAATAATAAAATCTGCGCTACATATTGGAAAACAGGAGATGCCAAGGCCAGGTCAACTATCGGGTTGCTAATAGAAGACAATCAACATGCTTTGATCCGTCCGTCGAAAACCACGAAGGAAGCTTGGACGGCGCTCCAAAACCATCATCAAAAGATTAGCCTAACCTCAAAAGTGTCGCTTTTGAAGCGAATCTGCGACAAGCATTTTACGGAAGGAGAGGATATGGTCGATCATATTGTCGTTATGAAGGAATTGTTCAGTAGCCTTGCGAATGCCGGACAGAAGCTGGAGGAAAATCTAATGGTCGCGATGATCTTGAGGAGTTTCCCAAGTACGTTCGATACCTTGACTACCGCTCTTGAAAGTCGGTCAGATGACCCTGACCTGACCCTGGATCTTGCTAAACGGAAACTCCTAGACGAAGCTGCAAAACGGCTGGGTATCGAAACGAATTCCACGATGAAGGTAGAAGAGGGCAAGAAGAATAAGAAAACGATAGTCTGTCACTACTGCAAGAAAGCAGGCCCCATACAGAGAGAGTGTCGACAATTTATTCGGGATAACGAAAAAGATTCGAAGCCGAAAAAGCAGGGAAATCCTCCTGTGAAGAAAGAAGAAAATTCATTTGCGTTTCTAATCGAAGAGCAAGGAGAAGCAAGTGGTGATAAGCCTTGGGTCGTGGATTCGGGCGCGAGTAGTCATGTACACTGTCGCGAGCCGCGATTTTCTCTGTACGAGAGTGATGTGAAAAAAGTTACACTTGTTGATGGTAAACAAGCAATCGCTCGAGGAGAAGGTCCCGGCGTTATCCAGTGCTACGATGATAAAGGTAAACAAACCAAACTTAAGTTGAGCAAAGCACTTTATACGCCTACGTTGGCGATGAACCTATTGTCAGTCCCATCGTTAGCACAGGAAAACGCAACTGTTATTTTTGATATTAGCGGTTGCAGAGTGATGTATGGCAAACAAACGGCTGCCTCAGCAACGCTTAAGCAAGGTCTGTACTAAAGGGTGTGTCACATCAAATTGCATCACGGAAAAAACGCTGTAGAAATTCGCCCAGTAGACCGATCCTTTTGAAAATTTTAGACAGTAAAATAAAAACTATTAAACAACTTTTGGCATTTTCTTTTTATTCATACTTCGAGCCCAAGCCCGTATGCTCGCACCTTCCTCTTTACCCCGTCCATAAGGTTCTGTACAACGTCATGTTGTAGGTTTTTTTGAACAGAAATCCATTTTCTCTTGAAGTCCGCCTCCGATTTGACAACTTTTGGATTCTTCCAGAGGGCCTGCTTCATAATCGCCCAATATTTCTCTATTGGGCGGAGCTCCTGCGCGTTGGGCGGGTTCATTTCCTTTGGCACGAAGGTGACCCCGTTGGCTTCGTACCACTCCAACACGTCCTTTGAATAGTGGCACGAAGCGAGATCCGGCCAGAAGATGATCGGGCCCTCGTGCTGCTTCAATAATGGTAGTAAGCGCTTCTGTAGGCACTCCTTAAGATAAACCTGCCCGTTTACCGTGCCGGTCATCACGAAGGGGGCGCTCCGCTTTCCGCAAGAGCAGATCGCTTGCCACACCATGTACTTTTTGGCAAACTTGGATAGTTTCTGCTTGCGAATCTCCTCCGGAACGCTGAATTTGTCCTCTGCGGAGAAGAACAACAGGCCCGGCAGCTGACGAAAGTCCGCTTTGACGTAGGTTTCGTCGTCCATTACCAGGCAATGCGGCTTCGTCAGCATTTCGGTGTACAGCTTCCGGGCTCGCGTCTTCCCCACCATGTTTTGCCTTTCGTCGCGGTTAGGAGCCTTCTGAACCTTGTATGTACGCAGGCCCTCCCGCTGCTTGGTCCGCTGGACGAATGAACTTGACAAATTCAGCTTATTGGCGACATCCCGGACCGAACTTCTCGGATCACGTCTAAACTGCTTAACTACGCGCTTGTGATCTTTTTCACTGACGGAGCATCCATTTTTGCCGTTCTTCACCTTCCGGTCGATGGTTAGGTTCTCGAAGTATCGTTTTAGTACTCTGCTGACCGTGGATCTGACGATTCCCAGCATCTTACCGATGTCCCGATGTGACAACTCCGGATTCTCGAAATGAGTGTACAAGATTAATTCACGACGCTCTTTTTCGTTCGACGACATTTTTCCAAATTTACGAAAAATTGACAGTGAAGCATGGCCAACGTGATCTATACACTCTTATCTGATTATAAGCGAAAGCTGAAAATATAATTTCTAAAAATTAAATTTATACAGCGTTTTTCCTGTGATGCAATTTGATGTGACACACCCTTTATTTGAAGCAACCGAATGAAGTCATCATGTTGGCGAATAGAAACCACAAAAAGGGCTGCAAACACGAGTGGCACAAGAAGTTAGGCCATCGTGATCTCAACGCGATATTCAGAATGGAGAGAGAGACATCCTAGTCAGCAGATTAAAGATCCACTAGTGCAGAATTAACGAAACTTGCGAATGTTGCTGTAAGGGTAAAAGCTCAAATACACCATTTCCCAAGGAATCGGAGTCGAGTACGAAGACGCCATTGGACATAGTACACACGGATTTGTGTGGAACAGTAGAAGTACCTTCGGTGAGTGGGTTCAGATATTCCATGACCGCTATTGATGACAGTTTGAGGTACACCCAGGTTTTTTCCCCGGGGGGATACGAACCTCGTAAAAAAAACACGTAAAAAACCGCGTTAGTTGGAAAATTCGCGAAAAAAAACCTCATAAAAAACCGCGTAAAAAACCATGGTGTATTGCACACTGTACTTTCTGCGAGAGAAATCGGAGGTAGCGTAAAAGTTAGAAGAATACATCGAGGCGGTCAGAACTCAATTTGTCTGTAAACCAAAAATTGTGCGATCCGATCAAGGAAGAGAATACAGCAGTGAAATATTACGTTCGTTTTACCGACGAGAAGGGATCAAGGATTGATTGTGTGCTCCCGTGGCCGAGTGGTTAGCGTCATAACTAACATGCCGGGTGTTCGGGTTCGATTCCCGTTCTGGTCGGGGGAATTTTTCGTCAAAGAAATTTCCTTCGACTTGCACTGTGATCACGCGTATTCTAGAGCTTGCCATTCAGAATGCATTCAAGGCGTGTTATTTGGCATAGAAATCTCAACTAAGTACTAATAAAAAATGACGCAAGTAATACTACGCTGAGACGGCGAAGTTCCTCTAGGAACGTTAGTGCCATTGAAGAAGAAGAAGAAGAAGGGATCAAGGCACAATACACGGCTGCGTGTATATTCCACAGCAAAACGAAGTTGCGGAGCGCCGAAACCGTTATCTGCTCAAAATGAGTAGATGCCTTCTGTTTGATTCCGGATTGCCCCATTGCTATTGGGCGGAAGCATTGAGTACGGCTGTATATTTGCAAAATATATCATCATCAAGATCCGTTACATTCACGTCATTCGAACTATGGCACGATCGAAAACCAGACGTTAGTCATCTTCAAGTTTTTAGTAACAGCGCCTGGGTACACATCCCGAAACAACAGAGGAAGAAGCTCAGCCTGCAGCAAATAGGTTAGTTTTTGTCGGATACTCCCAAGACCATGAAGCGTACCGATTTCTAGTTAAAGCAACACGAAAAATTTACATCAGCCGAGACGCAACGTTTGTCGATGGCAAACGAGGAAATCCCATCGAAAATATTCAGGAGGTGAACAAAGTTGAATTCTTTTCGAGATTGAAGTCCACCGCATTCAATACAACCGATGGAAAAGACGACTACAGTGAAATAGCAGAAGACGACGACGGATATGATGGTGATGATACTGCTGCTGGGAGCAAATCCGAAAACGACGAAAGCGATGATATTGAAGATCCGAGTCAAATTATCGAGAGCGATGATGAAGCCAATGTGAATGTCGAGCCACCAGACGAAGTGCGACGATCCACGAGAGCCACGAAGGGAACAAAGCCAAACGTTATACAGAAATAACTAGTGTCACCAGTACTATTTGCTATGAACCAAGAAATTATTCCGAACCAACGCAATGCTCAGAAGCAGAAGCTTGGAAAAACGCTGTCAGAAGAGGTGCAGTCGTTACTGGACAACCAAACATGGGAGGTGGTAGATCTGTCTCCCGGAAGAAGAGCTGTAGGGTGCAAATGGACATTCAAGAAGAAACCTGACGAAACTGGCAATATCGTGCGATACATGGCCAGGTTGGTAGCCCAAGGTTTTACTCAGAAATACGGGACAGACTACGACGAGGTTTTCACTCACAATTGCCGCACGAGACAACATGCTGGTACAGCATATGGATATGAAAACTGCTTTTTTGTATGCCGAGTTGGACGAGGAAATCTACAAACGACCACCCCCTGGATTCAAAACTGAAGCTAATAAAGTTTTGAAACGCATAAATGCTGCTGAAACAATCGGCACGGGTCTGGAACCAGAAAATTGCACAGATTTTCCGGCTAGGTTGCATCGAAAACCTATATATTTCCAAACGAAAATTAAAATGACAGATCCAGGCAACCATTGAATATGAGCAAATGAACTTTTGTACTTCAATATGTTTTGATGGTTATTTTTTCCACCCAGTGTCATTTTCATCTTGATTATCGGAAACGTCAGAACTGAATTTCATTAAAGCCAAATGAATATCAGCTGTTGTTAACTTCTAACCTGAGGCTGCTGTGTGCGGTTAGGTTTTGCAGTTGCTGGATGCCGTAATCGGAAATACCTTATGAAATTCCCGTTGTCGCAAATGACTTGACGGTAGCTAAAACCACTCATTGTATCCATTCTGCATATGCCGTTGCTACCGTCTCGCCAAATAAAATTTATTTTGAACTTAAATTCACTGCCAGAACGAATATCGTTTCGGATGTGATGAATATCAATTTGTTGCTTTTGATATCCAAAGTATAAATAACAGCGAAGTTATGAACCCCACTCAATGTCGCATTCATTCATTATAGAAAATTTGCTCATGCAACAGCGATATGAACAAAATGAACTTGTTTGTTATTGTCATCAATATGATGAGGGCAGTGTGTTTTAAGCTAAAAAAAAGGCATTTACACTGGAACAAAATCATATTCGTTTCTCGTGAATATTTGTTGATATTCTAAGACACTGACTGAGATACCTCAAGTCAACCAAGGACCTTTCTCTACATCTAGGATCCGGAACAAAAACGTGGAATGTCTTGTCGATGCAAATTGGGCAGGAGATCGTAAATCAAACTCTGGCTTCCTGATAAAATTTGGTGGCGGACTGGTAAGTTGGGGCACCCACAAACAAACCTGTGTTGCTCTCTCTTCAACAGAAGCCGAGTTTGTTGCATTGGCTTAGTGATGCCAAGAACTGTTGTGGATGCGGAAACTTCTGCAGGACATCGACGAAGAACCAGCATACCCAATCGTCGTGTGGGAGGACAATCAGTCGTGTATCAAGATGGTGGAATCCGATCGTTTGGGAAGGAGGTCTAAACATAGTGATACGAAATGCGATACGCCTTCACCAAAGATCTTCGTCAACAAGGATTAATTGATCTGCAATATCTACCAACCACGGAAATGGAACCCGCCCTGATGACGAAGCCGTTAGAGCGGATCAAGCTGGAAAGGCATCGAAATGCAGTTGGCATCCGAGGTAACGTGGAAAGCGATAGTTGTCTTCGTTGAGCAGGAGTGTTGCGTGTAGATATAAATCGCATGTAACGAATTAAACAAGTAACGTAAATGAAATTATTCTAGACAATTTGTTCAGTTTCTCTTTTCTAATTGGAATAATAAAATCTGTCATTCGGTATTAGACATTTGTGTGAAACGGTCGTTTTTCCTTTGTTTGCGTTTTTCTTACAACAATAAGGTATCAGTGTAATTTAATATCGACAAACACAGTACTCACGCTCAAATCACATCGATTGGAGTCCGGGCGTAACTCAAGGCTGAGATTGGAGAAAGATTCATATGTAGCGCTTTCCTTCCCACACCTTACGCATTTTACTGTACTTTTTATTTGACCGTAAAATAGCCTTGCTATATAGCTCTCTTTGCCTTTCAAATATTCTATCCAAGCTTTTTCGGACGCCGGCCGATTTTCAAGACTTGTCTCCAGCTGAAAAAAAAAGTTGTTGGCATTCATATTCATCGAAGAAATCGTGTATCCGAAGACCCACCTTCATTGTTACGGTCTGCAGATCAGAATGAAGCCAATCCATCAAAATGGTTAGGAATTCATGAGAATCTTGTTGCTCAATTCCTCCAAACTGACGTTCATACTGCCCAACCACATACTAAAATTAAGCACAAACAATATTCTCATTTCTTACAACACAACACCAAAAACAATTTTTTTCTCACCCTCAGATTCTTACTAGCAATGCACTTGTACTGGCCGGTCCACAGAGCTTTTATTACCGCGGCGACTTCCTCTGCAATTTTCCCCTGCGTTTTGTTGTTCCTATGAAACTATTCATTTATTTTTATTATATGATTTTTAGCGTAAAACATATACCTATTGAGATACTGTTTGAAGCTGCCATCGACGAAAAAGTCTCTCAAGAAAAATGTGTTGCTCAGGCACTGAAGGATGCTGTTCATGTAGCACGTGTTTCCCAAGTTCTTGAGACCAGTTAACCCAAATCCCTGCGTGGAAGTGTAAAAAAACAGAACAACGTTATCCAAAATCCAAGCAATGAAAAACTAATCAAATTAAACAACAAAAATTCCAGTGTTTGGCACAACAAAGAGAAACATGAACAAATCCGTTGTAGAGTACGTCATACAATTTACCAGGTTCCGTTTTGATGGTGATAGAAAACGCGAAAAATTTGCATCACATTGGACATCGGAAGGGCACCCCATAAGGGAAACGGGGAAAAATTAGTCTGGTGTTCATGGTGTAATCAGAATGGCATTTGGTAAGTTTTTGCAGTGCCCGGGACTACTGTAATCTCTTTACACGTGTTGTTTTCTGCTTTCGTCCGTCGATTTGAAGTAGACATAAATAAATGTTCGTTGCGTAAAGATTAGTTGCACCGTTTTGATGAAATTTTACCGAGCTCGAAAATAGAAAAGGATGGCCGATGTTGTATGAATCTAGTAACTATTTGTATTTGTCTCGTGTCTTATCTTTTCTGTTTTTTTTTAATTGGAAATAATTTAATTGCACTTTTCATTTAACTCATAATAAAGATAATGTTCCTCTGGAAATGTAAATGTAAATGAATGTTATTTGGTGAAACTAAAACTAAACCTGTTTTCGCCACCAATGGTTCTAACCTGGGTCATGTGGAGTCAATAAAAATGAATTTTCTGCACTGCACTTTTCCCCATGCTGTCAGATGTTTCTCCTATAAAAAGAGCCAACGATTTCGTAACTTGAGTTTTATTTATTAACTTTTTTGACCGAACCAGTGTTTGAATAATTGTTGTAATTTGTGTTTAATATTTTTTAATATATTTATAATCAAAGATAAAAGTTCAAATAATATAATTTTATCTTTCAGAATAATAAACACCTAATATTTGGCGGAGAGTGAAACTAAATCGTAATCAAGTTTATGTATGTTCAGAAGTTGATAACACTGAAGGTTCAGTATCTGGCAGAATGTCAGTTGGGCCTTTATGATTTGAATCGCTACTATTAGTTGATGAAGAAATGTAGTTCGTTCATTTTTATTAATTCGATTGTTCGATTGTTCGATTGTTTGGAAAAAAACAGGAAGTGGGTTATATCTATGGTATAACCGCAAGGGTGACGTAGGACTATCGTTGATTTAGAGATCATTTGTTTGAAGTTGAATCTGAATTCATTCTGAATGAATGAATATTTGGGGGACTTCGATAACGAGAGTGTTACGTTGGAGGCACAAGGTTTTATGCATCCAATATTGGATACGGAAATATCCTACTGACGGGGAAGAATAATCTTCAGAAGCTATCCTGTTAATTGCGATTGAAATCACAAAACCAAATGTATTTGGTCACAGTGTTACATGGATAGAAAACATTCAAATAAACTCTTTCACATGAATGTATTTTTAAATTCCCAGAGTAACTGGCAGATTTTTTTCCCGATCTTTCTCGATGTTGAATGGCATCCAAACGGAAAGAATTCCGTGCGTGTATGTGTGTGTGTAGCGGCTGCTTTGATGGTCACCTTCTCTTCTCCTGAAGGATCGGCTTCTCTGTGCTCCCTCACAGGTTTAAACAAACTGCTTGAGTTTCAGGGCAGATCTCGATCCTTCGCCGTCCAGCACCCTCAGCAACGATGTTGTCTTGACGATGTCCTCACGAAAAATGAATGCATCTCACCACCAGAATATCGCTTAAGTATGCTTTTTGTGCGTGATTGAATCGAGAGAAGGCGTGATTTACGATGGCAATTTGGAAGGCAAACTAGAGGGGAATGAACTCTTTGAGTTCGGAACTTTCGGCGACTGAGCAATAATCGATTGCGGGCGCATACAATATTGGATACGGAAACATCCTACTGATGGGGAAGAATAATCTTCAGAAGCTATTTTGTTAATTGCGATTGATTGAAAAATCACAAAACCAAATGTATTTGGTCACAGTGTTACATGGATAGAAAACATTCAAATAAACTCTTTCACATGAATGTATTTTTAAATTCCCAGAGGAATTGGCAGATTATTTTCAGTAACGATTAGATATTTCCACATTTTCCTCGATACTGGAAGCCCACCAGTGGTTAATGCTAACTCGATAACCATCTGTTAATAGCACTTGATTGAAACATATTTGGTCACAGTGTTACATGGATAGAAAACATTCAAATAAACTCTGTCACATGAATGCATTTTTAAATTCCCAGAGGAACTGGCAGCTTATTTTCCGGATCTTTCTCGATGCTGAATGGCATCCAAACGGAAAGAATTCCGCGCGTGTGTGTGTGTGTGTAGCGCCTGCCTCGAGATCTTCCCGGGGAACCGTTTGTGGCATCACTCTCCTTCTGATGGATTCCCTTCTGGCCTAAGGTGCACAAACAGGCTCTTGGTGACACCGTTCATTCGCGCTTTCATGATAAACGAAGAGCTTCACCACAACAGCGACAACATGCTCCAATCGCTGTTCAATCAGAACTGAGTGGATTTCCGAGCGGCGCTCGCTTATATACCGATTGGTGATTTCAATAGCCTGTTTTGAAAGCAATTTTAAGACTATTGAAACAAGTTTTTGGATCAGAAAGTAACAAGTATAGAACGCGTAGACATTTTATCTTTCGAATGAAGTGTTTATCATACCATTTCGTTCAGTTGTTTAGGAGCTATTAACGCTCAAAATCTCGGTCTCCGGCGTAACGCTTTTGTTTTCGAAACTTTGATTTTACACCCGGTATAGAAATGAAAGACGTAGTCCTACGTCAAAATACGCAGGATGGAAGCCGAAAGAAGAAATTTGATTTTGAACACCCAGATTAGAAATCCGGTGTGGTCAGCACTAAAATCGCGAAATCGCTGAAAGTAGCTAAAACGACCGAGTATGAGTGCTGAAACGTTTCCGTAAAGTATAACTTTTGTTCGGATGGCAATCAATCAAACAAAACGCTGAAGCTGAAGACGTACTCAAAAGTTGTAGAACAAGGTTTTGACAAAGAACCAGGGTTTCATGCTGATGGATGACGAAACGTACGTGAAGACGAGTTTTGGACATCTCCCAGGCCTGATATTCTGTAAGGCGACTGCCAGAGGAGATATCCCCAGCAAATTGAGGTTCGGTTTCGCTGATAAAGGGCCTGGCCGGGTAAGGGAGTAAAAAGTGCTCCAAACCAAATCACTAGCTGTATGGCAAATATTGTATAGGATATCAAATAGGAAATTTTGACGGTTTGTTTGAACCCCTATGTGGTTGTTAATCTATAGTGAAAAACGTACTTTTTCGTTTATTTCACGCCATCCTCAAACGCTTCGAGATAAAAATTTAAAAAAAAATACTGAATCTGCATCTTACTACGGTGTATCGAGAAAAATTATTTAAAAAAATCATCAAAAATTTTAATACTAAAAAAAATATTGAAATTCTGAAAAAAAAATTCTGGGATTTTGAGATTCAGTACTACTCTAATTCATATTTAAATGTGTTTCTACGGCTTTTTTAGATATGTGTGATTTTTTTCAGTGTTGCGCGGTACAACAATTTTTGTTTTTATATTTCCAAAGAGTCTGGCTGGGTAAGGGTACTAAAAACATTTTGACAGTAGTACCGTATATTTGAGGCCTTATATGGTACACCATAGGATCTATGGTAAAAATGCACCTTTTCATTTTTTTCACACCATTCTCAATAGCTTTGAGACAAAGCTATGAAAAAAAATACTGAAAGTACATCTTACTTAGGTGTATCGATCAATATTTTAAAAAAACTTTTTCATCAGAAAATCAAACAGTAAAAAAAAAATTAAATTAATTTTTATTTTTATTTTAAATTAAATTAAATTTTTTTTTTTTAATTTGAGATTCAGTACTACTCTAGTTTGTATTGAAATTTCTTCCTACGTCTATTTTAAGTATATGTGATTTTTTTCAGAATTTTTAGAGTGTTTTTCGCGGTAAAAAAAAAATATAAATATATTTTCAGGCATTTCGAAATCATGAAAAAAAATTACTCTGAGACGCAATTTTACTCTAATTTTTATTTAAATGCATTCGTATGTGTTTTTTTTCCACATGTAGCGTAATTTTTTCTTGAATTTTTAGAAGAATTGCGCAAAAAAAATGTTTTTTGGCCTTTGGGCATTTTTAATTTATTTTGAATTTGGAGACCCATTACTGCTCTAATATTTTTTTAAAATTTTGCTTTTCATATGTCTAAATTTTGTCGGTATATTTAGAGCATTGCGCTGTGCAATTGTTTTTCTCGTATCTTAAAATACATGAGGTTATCTTTACATTGGATTTAGATGGTTTACCAAATTCATAGGAGTCAGTAGTACGATAGAGCTCTGTGAGAAAAAATAAAGTCCTTGTGGAAAGATCATTCGGATTAATGAGAAGAACACTTAAAAAAATCCGAATTGTTTTTAATTTTTTTTATTTTAATCTTACAATTGAAAACCACGAATACAATGAAATAATCGATTTCAAGAAAACAAAAATATTAATGCAGTCGATGCAATGCTCTTAAAAATTCAGGAAAAATTACGCCACATGTAGAAATAAAGACACATTTAAATAAAAATCAGAGCAGAAGTGGGTATCAAAGTCATATTTTTTTTCAAAATATCAAAATGCCAGTAATATTAGGCTGTCAAAAAAGTCCTGCGGTATTTCCGCGAGGTGTCGTTGTAAGCGCGTAGTTCTAGTTGTATTCATTGTATCGAGTCATACTATAGCTTGTTGGAAAGGTATTTAATATAGCGCTATAATATAGTCTTTGACAGTGTTTTGTTTGGTTACGTCGTTCGTGAGTTATAGTGTCGCAAATATGGAGCAAAATAAAGAGAAAATCCGACATATTTTACAGTACTACTATGGACAAAGGCAAAAATGCATCTCAAGCTGCCAATAAAATTTGTGCAGTTTATGGACCCGATACAGTCTCCATTTCCACCGCACAACGATGGTTTCAACGTTTTCGTTCTGGTGTAGAGGTCGTCGAAGATGCGCCACCGGCATAGGCATAGTAGCAGCCGTAGCATCGGCCAAGAGCTGGGGATAAGTCATCAAACCGTTATTAACCATTTGAAGAAGCTTGGATTCACAAAGAAGCTCGATGTATGGGTGCCACACACGTTGACGCAAAAAAACATCTTTGACCGTATCGACGCATGTGAATCGCTGCTGAATCGCAACAAAATCGACCCGTTTCTGAAGAGGATGGTGACTGGCGATGAAAAGTGGGTCACTTACGACAACGTGAAGCGCAAACGGTCGTGGTCGAAGCCCGCTGAAGCGGCTCAGACGGTGGCCAAGCCCTCATTAACGGCCAGGAAGGTTCTGCTGTGTGTTTGGTGGGATTGTCAAGGAATAATCTATTATAAGCTGCTTCCCTATGGCCAAACGCTCAATTCGGACCTGTACTGCCAACAACTGGACCGCTTGAAGGTAGCACTCATGAAAAAGAGGCCATCTTTGATAAACAGAGGCCGCATTGTCTTCCATCAGGACAACGCCAGGCCACACACTTCTTTGGTGGTGCGCCAGAAGCTCCGGGAGCTCGGATGGGAAGTTCTTTTGCATCCGCCGTATAGTCCGGACCTTGCACCAAGTGACTACCACCTGTTTTTGTCCATGGCGAACGAGCTAGGTAGTCAGAAGTTAGCCACAAAAGAGGCCTGGGAAAATTGGCTATCCGAGTTTTTTACCAATAAGGAAGCGAGCAGCTATAACAGGGGTATTATGAAGCTGGCATCTCGTTGGGAACAAGTCATCGAACAAAACGGCGCATATTTGACTTAAAACAGATGATTGTAACTAATCTTATGAACATATGAAAATTCAAAAAAAATACCGCAGGACTTTTTTGACAGCCTAATATATATAAAATTATTTTGTACTGCGTATTTAATTTTCTTTTTATTATTAGATTTTTTGATGAAAAATAGTTTGAAGATATTCATCGACACACCTAAGTAAGATGTACTTTCAGTATTTTTTCATATTTTTGTCTCAAAGCTATTGGGAATGGCGTGAAAAAAACCAAAAGATCCTTTTTCACCATAGATCTTATGGTGTACCATATAAGGACTCAAATATATGGTGCTACTGTCAAAATGTTTTATTTAGTACCCTATACAATATTTCCCATTAGGGATTGCATTACCGTGCCAAAATTTCAATAACCGGTTATTCGGTAATGAAAATTTTATTACCGGTAAAACCGGTAAATTATCGGTAAAAAACCTACTAAAATTTAAAATGAAGGAACGACTTTTATTTATAATGATCAGTTTACAAATAAACATTTTGCAAGTTTTTGCTGATTAACACTAGGTTTGCGGACGTTTCTTATATACCTATCTCTACGAACACGCGATCAATTACTTACCTCGATCAATTCATAAAAGTGGAATATGTGGAGATGGAATATAAATGCAGCCGATTTTTGTAATTTTCCATATACAATTCGAAATGCGTGAAAATGACGTGTAAACCTAGTGTTAAAGTAATACTTAAGGACACAGAGAATGTTAATTTGGTTGACTTCTAATCTCGATCGGATCTCATTAACAAAATTTCCAAAAGAGGAAAACGCCCGTTCAGAGTCCAATTATGTTGGGTGTACCGCACGAAGAGTATCGAATACCATTGTCATCCGGGTTGCAACATATACAGAATATTCTGTATTTTACAGATTTCTCGCCAAATCTCAGATACAGAATCTGTATATACAGAATTACAGATTTTCAGCAAAAATATAGAATTTTTTTAAATTCAATTTTAAATATTGAATTTATTACTGCGCATACATTGATACCTTGATTCACAAAAAAAAAAGTAGAACACAACGCAACAATATGGCTTTCATTGGAGGCAGTTGTTAAGCGAAATCTTGAGCGAATCGAAGAGCTTAAACTATTCTATTCATTCCAAGTCAAGTATGACCATAATCAATCCACCATACATCCACCATACACCATACACTCATTTAAACTGTCCTATGACTAAATCGGTTATGCTGTTCCTAAACATTGTTCTATCGCTCATCAATGAAGTCATTCCACTTTTCAATCAGAAAGTTCTCAATTTTGCGAACTTTATAATGAGACAAATATATTATTGTTGATCATGTCGGGTAACTTATGATTTCAGAGCTACGTGCAACGATTCGTTAATGCTGATTATAATGTGAAAGATTTTGAACACGTTCTGAAGAAGCCTGAGAATGTTTACGTTGGTATCGGGAAGAAGAAGCTGAAAAAATATTGGATGTAGCTAGGAAGCTGACCTTCAATTCGATTTGTTGTGATTTCTATATTAAACTCGTGAAACAGATTTCAAAGAAATTTCAAATTTGATTTCAGCGATCCGGTTATCAAAACTACGGCCTTGATAAACCCTTCAAATTTTCGTCAAATTACCAAACCTAAATAATTTGATACGCCAAATTCCACAATTTGTTGAAGTAATAGACTAGGCTTGGGGAACGAATTCAGGCTACTCAAGACGAATCTTATTGGGCAAAAATTGAGTGAGTCAGGAATAATTTGGTCCCAGCTGTTGGATGTCGAAAGGCGCCTTTTTGATAACATTCATCAGCGTCTGTAGAGCAAGTATTTTCGCATGCCAACGAAAACCGGAAATCGGTTTGCCCCCACAATTACAGACACTATTTTGGAAGCGAAAAACTATGTATCGGCTCAAGGAGGAGCTTCAAGGATGATATGGACGAAAAGTTTTAAAGCAAAGTGTATAAACAACATACAATTCAGAGGATTAGAAGAATAGAACCTTTTTATGATTTACTTTGTTGAATTGATACGACTTCAACAAAATAAACCTACATTTCATTTTTGTTTTCCTTAATTTTTCGATACAGATTTTTTATGCAGATTTTTTTTGCTAATAATACAGGTATACAGATTTTTACCAAAAAAAATACAGAGTTAAATGTGGCAACCCTGATTGTCATGTATTTGCCTCTGATGCCCTCTGTACGAAAACTCTTGTCCGAGGCTTTTCATCAATCCGTTAATTGACGTTGAACTTGGACTGGACGTTGATACTTTTCATTGTTGCAATCGTCGTTCAAGTTGATGCTCAACTGTTCTGCAGGTTTCGCAGGATTTCTTCCTCCTGTTGTCCAGCTACTGAATCAATATCATTATCGTCAAATTTGATTTAGTCAGGAACAATTTGAAATGCCTGTTTGATCAATGCAGTCCGTGACATTGGATAGAAGACGCCAAAATCATCATGAATTGTGTTACCACCACGAGCAGAATGATTATTCATGTACGGAAACAAATCTGCATATACGAAACGTTTTTCTGCAATCCTTCCAATCAGGACTTCCAGCAGCTGCTTCAAAGTTCCTGATGGTTGCTCCGATAGCTGCTCTAGCATAAAGTGCAATCTGGCATCAGCTTCATTAAGGGTTCAACAGCGACCAGAACTGGTTTGAGGGCATCAACCAATTCCTTCATCGCTGTCAGTTCTTCATCACTGAAGCTTATCTTTTGTTTCGTTTTCAGATCGGGTAGCGATTTTTGAACTGAAGTTCAGAGAACCTAGAATCGGCGTGTTTTTTTTCGATTTTATTTGATTCTCGAGTAATATTTCAAAGCGGCATAAAGGCAAATATTCTTTATAGTGTAAAAATAAATATAACCGATATTACCGGTTATTGATTGTAAAATGACCGGTAATTCGGTAATGGAAAATGGCCCGGTATTACCGATAAAACCGGTAACGGTAAAACCGGTTAACAATCCCTATTTCCCATACAGCTGGTGATTTGGTTTGGGGGGCATTTTACTCCCTTACCCAGCCAGGCTCTTTAGAAATATAAAAAAATATTTTTTGTGCCGCGCAACACTGAAAAAAATCTGAAAAAAATCACAAATATCTAGAAAAGCCGTAGGAACTCATTTGAATATGAATTAGAGTAGTACTGAATCTCTAAATCCCAAAAAAAAATCAAAATTTCAATACTAAATACTAAAATTTTTGATTAATTTTTTTTATAATTTTTCTTGATACACCGTAGTAAGATGCACATTCAGTATTTTTTTCAAATTTGTATCTCGAAGCTTTTGAGGATGGCGTGAAATAAAAGAAAAAGTACGTTTTTCACGATAGATCCCTTGTTAAACCACATAGGGGTTCAAATAAACCGCCAAAATTTCTTATTTAATATCCTATACAATATTTGCCATACAGATGGTGATTTGGTTTGGGGGCACTTTTTACTCCCTTACCCGGCCAGGCCATTTGTCATGATATTCTTGATTTGACAAAGGGTTTGCAGCTGTAGCCAAGGTTCTCTTCATAAACAAGACAATGGAGTCGAAAATGTATAGGGAAGAGTGCCTGCAGAAATGTCTCTTTCGATTTATTAAAACTCACAAAATCCGGCGAAGTTTTAGCTAGATTCGACAAGCCGTCACTATAGTCAATAGATGCTTTATAGGTCCGTGACAATTGGGTCCATTACATTGAAAAAACTTCAATCCTCCCGGGTGACCCCAATTTCGTACAATCGAAAAATATTGTTTAAAAATCAACGGAAATGGAGGAAGGGTACCAAAGTGACTAGGGATGCTGCAGACCAGCTTCATGACGCTGCTCGTTGACAAAATTCAAAAACCATTAGGGACGTGATTTGAGTTTCCTTTGGATTCCCACTGATAATTTACAATATGTTTATATTCGTCGTTGATTTTAGCTAATTAGTGTTGTCTAGTCTCAAGATCTTTCTCAATGCGGTTCTTTTCAAGAATTTCTTTCATTGTAGTGCGCCGGTTTGTCATGGTTTACGGGATGTATAGTGGCACTTTTTCTTCGGCACATATCAATCGACAACATATGAAGTCGGAGAATGTTACAGCTGCAGTTTCGACGTTGACGGTGTCTAATATGTCGCTCCAATTGAAGCTAGAGAACAGGCTGATGCTACGATGGTCGGCACTAAGAATATCGTTAGAAACGGCTGCGAATTTATTCATTTCTATTTCGATGAGAACACTAAATGCTTGGCATCATTCCACGTTGATCAATTTGTTGGGCTAACACTATTGCTCGGTGAATAGCACTGGAGGTCGTCCACGTTCTGTTGAAGTCGAAGCCAAAGATGAATGAAGACGCTCATTGATCCGTTTTTCTTCAAAATGATATCGACCAGAACGTAACTGTCAATGGTGACCACTTTAGAGCCTTGATCACCGATCATAGTAAAATGGACTCGTGATTTGGCCTCCAAGATCATGCGATTTAATACCATTGGGCTATTATTTGTAGAGCTATGCAGAATCTCCTGTCTAATCCGATAATATGTGAACGATCAGCGCCTTGGAAGAGAAAATTCGCCACTGATATACACATCCGCCATCGCTGAAAAAAGTGATCGAAAATTGGACTTCTCTTCATATTTAAATAGAAATGACAAAGTATTATTTTTCAAAACAAATCAAATTCATGGCAACTAACATCATTCATTTGTGTTTTATTTCAAATTTAATGTTATATGCCGCTTACCATTCATGATATGAGACACTATGACCCTGGAATAACATTTTATTGAGTGGTGTTTATACCTGTTTCGATGATGTTGTCTGGCATCAGTGTCGAAAAAATAACGATGCTTTCACCAATACAAACAAAACCATTGCGGAAAATTGAAAATTTAACTTTCAGAGCACAAGCTCGAGTTTTCCGACGTTTTCCACTATACATTGCGACGGCAGATGAAAATTTAATATCTTATGAGTCATCGATGAGAGTTTGGTTGATAATTCTTGATGGGAAGTGTGCGAAAATGATCATTTTCTACACACTGTAGAAAGAGTAACCCGGAGAGTAACTGCCGATTTCACACATAGATGGCGTCAATGGTGTTTTTGAGAGTCTTATGTCAATGTTATGATTTGTTTTTCTCTGAGATTTGTTAGCTGTCACTTTCAGTTTCCTTCATATGAAAATTGCTTTTCATTTCCGTAGAGGAAAAAAAACACAGCAAGATGAGCATCGTTCAGTGAAAGCTGATGATGAGCAAATAAAAACCATTATTGAATTGGATCGTCATGCAACTGAGCAAAATATTGCAAAGAAGTTGAAAATATTGAAATCGACGTCTTGGACAAGTTAAAAAAATATATATTTGGGCACCACATGAGAAATTAATTTAATAAAGCGTATCAATGTTTGCGGTATGCATCTTAGACGCAAGAAATTCGATCCTTTTTTTGAAGCGAAAAATTGCTGGTCCAAGCATGATGAACTACCACCAACCACCTCGAAAGCTGATATTCAACAAAAAAAGATTTTGCTTCCAATTTTGGTGTGATTGGAATAGAATGTTATTTCTTGAGCTGCTTCCAAGGAATAAAACGATCAATACGGAAGTCTACTGTCGCCAACTGGTCAAACTGAATGCAGCGATTATCGAAAAACGTCCAAAATTAGCCCATCGTAAGGGTGTCGTCTTTCACCAAGACAACGCCAGACTACATACATCTTTGGTCGTTCGCCAAAAATTGATGGAGTTCGGTTGGAAAATGATGTTACATCCACCTTCTATCCCTGACCTTGCACCATCAGATTACTATCTGTTTCGATCTTTGCAGAACCACTTGGATGGTAAAACTTGGTAAGTTGTGAAATCGCACTTGAATCAGTTTGTTGCCGATTGAAAACCAAAAGTTCTATGAGCGTGGAATTACATATTTGCCAGAAAGATGGCAAAAGGTTAACGAACAAACAGGAAATTATATAATTGATTTATGTTCATTTTATGTACGAAAAAAAGGTATTTTATTTGTGATAAAAAAAAATCGGCAATTACTTTTCGGGCAACCCAATAATCGAAATTCCAGATGATTCAACATCAACAGCATAACAATTAGAATCGAAGAATTTGACGCAACCGAGACACCCAATTTATAAGGAATATTCATACCCAGATTTTCAATTTCTTGTAAATATGCATAAACAGGAAGATTTGACTGAAAGTTGACAAAAAAATGGGTTTGCTATGTAGAATTACAAATAAAACAGCAAACGGAATAATTCCCACAAATGTTATAAAATGAAACACAAAAAATATCCAAAAGTCAAAAAAACGACAAAAATTCGACCAAAACTGATCAGTGAAGAATATGAACAAGAGACACCATCGAAATTATATAAAACCATCTGGTATAAATAGTAAACATCATCATTTCAAAGCGGTATGATCAGATACACATTATGTAAAATAAAAAAAACCACAACAAATATTAGGTTGGGGAAAAAGTTATCCATTATTTTATCGTTGGCTGGCTTTAGTGATCAATATCAATCATCAATATCAATATATCGATCGTACAATTTCAAGTTTAGGTTCCTTGTAAAGGTGGCATTTTACACTAAAAAAACTTTGTTGTTTTTTGTTTGTTTCATTCAGTTGTAAGTTACAAGGTGTTAACAATGGAGGTCTACAAAGAGAAAATTCAGTGCATTTCACACTTTTTTTTTAAATGCCAAAATGCAAGCCAGGCCGCTGAAATGGTGGTTGATGTTTCTGTCACCGATACTGCAACAGTAAAATGCGTGCAATTTATTTTTTAAAGATTTTTTTAAAAAAAATTTTAAATTAAAAAAAATGTTTTTAATTTTTTTTTCAGTACTATACACTAAATTATGATCTCTACTGTCAACAAATGGACCGTTTGACGTTAGCGATTGACCAGAAACGTTCAGAATTGGCCAACAGAAGCGGCGTTGTGTTCCATCAGGTCAACGCATGGCCACACAATCCCGAGAGCTTGATTAGGATGTTTTAATGCATCCACCATATAGTTCAAACCTGGCAACAAACGATTATAACCTTTTTCTCGCATTGGAAAATTTCCAAAGTGATAAGAAATTGGGATCAAGAGAAGATTGAAAAAAACAATGCTATGGTTTTTCGCTAATAAGTACCAAGACCTCTATGATAGAGACATTATGAAGCTACATTTAGAATGGCAACAAATTTTCCAACAAAACGGTGTATATTTGATCCAAATCGGAAAATCCAAATCATATTAAAAAATGGTTTTGAATTTCACCCAAAAATAATGGATTACTTTTTTCCCCAACCTAATATAAACGAATTACACGAAGAAAAATTTCCAACAGAATTAGTGCGACAAAGTAATACATTCGTTTAATGAACGTAATATGTTCAGAAATAGCAGCAGCAGCATGCCAGTATGGCTCTGACTGTTGGATTACCTTTGGAAGTGTTCCGCTCAGAGCTTTTTGATTGTTTTCTATCCCCAAGCAAACCGAACAGGAAGGCAAAATTTCAGCAAATTGACGAGGTGGAATTGATGTACACATGAAAACATACCTTTTTGTATGGTATCAGCAGATGGTAGTGTGGCAATTTGATTTTATATCCCGCTACCACAACCATGTTTGCTGATGGCAGCAGCTAAATTTCGGCAACGCTAGTCGAAATAATTGAATTATGTCCGTTTTTCTTCCCATGTAAACTTCAGATTTATTGCTGATTATTTATGTTTCCTTTGTGCGTTGAAGACGTTTCAATTAGGAACAATTCATAAATACTCGTATCGTTGCAACGCGTGTTTCAATTTCGATACTGTTATTATCTTCGATGCAAATCAGTAACCGAAAAAACACAAATCACATGCTGCTTGATCCGATCTTCAACACGCTAACTGCGAAACAAAAATCACCGCCAAATAATTCCACCGTTTTGATTCCCGACAGCATAATTTCCGAAACACTCCACCGAAAGCACTACATTTTAGTAACGTTCCCGTAGAACAACTGAGCGCGGGATGTATTTGAAAATGAATAATTGAACAACCTCGTCGTCGTCCGTTGGTTCGTATTCACGAAGCCACTATTTGTCCCTCTCTTTTCACCCCCAACGCAATTATGTTTCTAAACTGTATCGTTATATACGCGCCAACGGCAGTGACAATGAAGAGTGCACGTGGACAGGAAAGAATTTCACTATTCAGAATGGAGTGTAACAGGCACATGACGAACTTGCAGAGGAACAATCGGTGTGGAATGCTACACCATCGCCAGGAAAACGTGCCTACCACCGATTGACCAGGATTCAATTGACCAGAGGTGGTGTAACGGTAGGAGGACGAGCTAAGAAATGCTCGAATAAACATGCAAGGAACATCATTCGAGTAGCTGTTGTGTAACATTAGTTTTGTGAAGTCAATTAGAAATTATGTTACTGAAGTGATGAGGGAGTATGAGGAAATATTAATCGTAATCACATGAACAATTTATTAAGGCGATGCTTGCGGGCGGCTTAGGGCAGATATGACAAGTGATGGACTTCTGGACATGGCTCTTACTAAAACTATCTTGACTTAATTAAAATATCTGCTCCGTTGTTACTTGTTGATAAACACCACGCATCTTTCATTTTAACACTTGAAAAGGACGACGCATAAATATTAGTATATATCACTTAGGACAAATGTTTTAAACTTGACTATGTAGCATTCGATTTTTACTTATTAAACTCTGTCGACGTTGACATCAACCCTTCTTTGCATAATGGAGTGAAGGGCCTGGCCAGGACTTCCATAATCACCCGCACTATGGAAAATATTGTGTAGGCTACTAAATAAGAAATTTTGACTATTTTTTTGAATTCCTATGAGGTTTACCATAGGATCTATGGTAGAAAACGTACTTTCCAATGTTTTTCACGCCATTCTCGACAGCTTCGAGATGAAAATTTGAAAAAAATATTGAAAGTGCAGTATCGAGAAATATTATTTAAAAAAAATTTCATCAAAAATTTAAGTACTAAAAAAATCCTGAAATATTGAAAAAAAAAATTGGAAGATTTAGAGATTCACTACTACTAACTACTAATTCGTATTTGAATGTGTTTTCTTCTTTTCTAGATATGTATCATTTTTTTCAGAATTTTAACAGTGTTGCGCGATACGAAAAAATTGTATTTATAAAATTTTTTAGAATTTTGAGACTTAGTATTGGTTCAATTTCTATTTGAATGTGTTCGTATGCGATTTTTAATATTTGTGATTATTTTCAGAAAATTCAGAGAACTACCCGGTGCGAAAATATACAATAATTAAAAAAATTTTTTATTCATTTTCTAATATTTTGTTATTATCCTAAAATCTATAATTGTATTGTTCATATGTTCGTGAAAAGTGCCATCAAATCTTATCACCAGCGCTATGGAAAAAGTTGTATAAAATATCAAATCAGAAAATAAAGTATTTTTCTTTTGAATCCCTATATAGTTCACTATAAGAGTACGTCTCTTATGGTGTACCACGACAAATTATAAAAAAAATTATGGAAAATAAAATTTTCAAAATTAAAGTAATTTTTTGATATTTCGAAATTTTGTTTTTTTTTTTAATTTTTAGATCCATTTAAACATAATTTTCATTTAAATGTACTAGTTTTTGATGTGTGTTTTTCAGAATTTTAGAGGGTTTTTGCGGTACAATTTTTCAATAATTTGAAATTTTGGAATTATTAAATTAAGTTTTGAGACACACTGCTGCTGTGTTCGTAGTTATATTTATTATATTCATGATTTTTTCATAATTAATCGAGTTTGAACGTACTATTTTAAGGAAATTTTTGAATACAGCTATAAAAAATGCGTTCCGCATTGGAAACAGTTTATTGATTAAGAAGGGACATGTTTTGAAGGCGACAATATAAATTTAGATGATAAATAAAGTAATTTTTTATAAAATATATTCCCGGTATAAATTTGACAGAATGTATTACATATTTGTGAACATAGAGTTGTGAAATCAAAACTCGAAACATAGAATATTTCCAATTGTGATAGTAGAGCGGTGAAAATTGTGTGACAATAAACATTTAAAATACCAAATGTCATATAACACCTGAATGTAACAAAATTTGTAAAAAAATAATACTTATTTTCCACAATCTGATCGAAAAAGTCACCGATAAGAGGTATCCACTTGAAGTCAGGCCAGGAATGCATGAGCATTAGAGTGCCAATGGATGTATGGGAAAAAAGTGACCTTCGAATTTTCAAAGCGAACTTGATTAATAATGTTGATTCCCACGAAAAACTACCCTATGCAAAATATCAGCTACATCGGACTTCATTTACTAGTGTCGCACAGCGGTCAAAGTTTGAGTTTTTTGAATACCGAAAAATCACCACCCTTGGGTGATTAAAGGAAATCGGGGTTCTCGAAAAAAAAAAGTTGGTGCCAAATGTCTTCAAATTGCATGAAATCTACTGTCATCTCGTTTTTTTTTATGTCAAAGATTGACACTCTGGGACTTCGTCGTTTTCTCGGAATACGAGGCAAAACGTATGGTTTTGGATGCCAATGATAATCGTCATATCGATTTTTCATACGGGACTCCCTAGGAAATGTTGATTTGCACGATAAAATACCCTCTGCAAAATATTGGCTCATACGGACGGAATCAGTAAACATCAGTAAACGGAATCAGAACTAACTTCCACTGATGATCGTAAATTATTCCGCGAGCCTTTAAAACCGTATAAACACTAAATATGTAATATTTTACTTTTATTAACAACCTGCAGAAATTCCAACAGATCACTGGGACTGACAGTTACACAATGAAGAAACATAAAAAAAATTGTTGTTTAGGATGTTTTACGATATGTGACTACTTTCTAGTCGAATTTCTGACTATTTTTTTTATACAATATATATCTTTGAGAAAGGGGATCGTCACTGATATTGTGCAAATGCTCTTGATGCGGGTTGAATGGAAAGCATAGCAAAAATAATTCGGCGCTCAACGTGTTAATCGTGTACATGTACAAGAGTATTCCTTCTGTTCTTCGATTGTTCAGTAGAACGGGCAGCGGACACAATTGATATGATCATTGTTGTGTTATTAATAGCACAACAGTTCGATATTTCCCAGTCAGTCCCAGTGATCTGTGTGAGATTTCTGCAGGTTGTTAATAAAAGTAAAATATTACATATTTAGTGTTTCTACGGTTTTCAAGGCTCTCGGTATAATTTACGATCATCAGTGGAAGTTTGTTCTGATTCCGTTTACTGCACGTATGGAGGCATAAATTGTTTTATAGCAAACTAGCCTTTCTAACAAAACTCATCATTATAATATCAGATTATTTTCAAACACAATTCTCGTTCAAGATTTTTCAACCACTTGTAAATAACATGTTTCTCCGTTACATGGAATAAATATTTTATACAGAAAATATAATAGAATAAAGACAACCCTAAATCGGAGATTTCCTTCCTCGAGTTCTGTTCTTATCAACACATCCGGCGATCCTTTTTTTTTTGTATACATAGAAGAATATATAGGAGTGCGTTTCATCACATTAAAATCCATTTCCAGTTTCGATCAAAGATCAATTTCGCTAGCGCAAACATCGAATGGACTAACAGCACTTGTCACTATGTAATTGTAGAACATATGGGAATTTAATTTTCCGAATTTTCCCTTTTCCTTCAGAGTTTTTCGAAAATTTTCGATTGTCATGCTTGGTTGGAATATTTTTGGTTGAAATATGTGTAATATTTTTATGGGACCCCTTCTCCATTCCAGAAGAGAGAGGGGTGTCATACCATTATAGAAACATTTCTCATAGCCAAAAACCCTTACATCCCAAATTGTGCTTGATTAGTTCCACGATAGATACAATACGGTAGCACGACTTATGAGAAAGGCCTTTCAGCCATCTTGGATTTTGTATGTAAACAATCCGCAATATTTTGCAATATATTTTTTTTGCTCTTTGTGTGAGGTATTGTTTTGGTGGGAATAAGAGCATTGAAAAATTGAAAGGTAAGTCTTTTACGGTTAAAGTTAGATTTGTAATATACTCTATCTTATATGTTTCAGCTCAAGAGATTAAATCGACTTTCGGTGTCGGTCGGAGATGGAGGTATTTTTCCCGTGTTTTGCAGTTAGAGACGTCGGTTAATCGTTCGATTAATTCAAATGATCGAATATCTGTATCAGTAATTTTATATCAAATAATGAAAAATCAAGGTATGAATACATCGAATAATTATCAAAGTAATCGTGATTAATGAAAAATGGAACCATTTTTTTTCAGAAAATACAGTGCAAAATTTGTTTAACCGTCATGGTGTTTCGTCGAAATTCATAGAATATGCTAAATCATTTACGGTAGAAGCTTGATTCCTAGGTGGTGGAAAAGACTGGGAAGAAGAATTCAGGGTCTGCAGGAGTAAAATGCGGACTTGAAGAAGGTGGTCTCAGCTCCCGTTCTAAAATAGTAGTATTCAAATTCAGAGCGCCGAGGAAAATATACCATACTAGTGATCAATGATTATATGACCAAGCAGAGATATTCAAACAAATCAGCTATTTCAACAAACAACATTCGAAGAACAGATAATTTTGAACAGCCAAAATTTTGGTTGGTGCAAAAAAAATGCATGTCGGACTCGACTAATATCGACAGACTCGATAATATGTGATTCGATTATATACAATTTTGAACTCGATTATATACAGTTTGGAAAAAAATATTTTTTTTATATTTTAAGTATGACTTATTTCAAGAAGGAATTCATCAAATATGATCGTCTATTACCTCCTGAAAGAATCTGGATAAATATATTTTTTTTCATGCTGAAAGACAATTATTCGAATCAATCGAATATATAAAAATCACCCCACGATTAATCGACAATCGAATAAACGAAAAATTTAGACATCTCTACTTGCAGTCAAATCCCTTCCCACAATCCTCTGTATATTTATACCGTTTCCCCTCGCGCACTTATTGACCACACGGTCACACCTTTATTCTACACATCTTGATTAGTTCTCGAGCAGGGATGGTAAAAAATCACATTCAACGATCAATGAATAAGTATATCCCTCTAGTCGGATGTTTTTAAATTACCCCCAGCAGGCGATGCTCTTTTATTCTTCATATGTACACAGAGAGATTACTTGGAACGGTGAGCTACCAAGATCTCAAAAAAGCAATATGAAAACGGAATCCCCACTGCTTGCACTCTCGAAGCATTACTTCTACTACTCAAGTTTTATCGTGAGTGCAAGTCACAAACGATTAATCCCATTCCATAGAGCGGATGATGAGTTCTTGATCGTAAAGTGTACAAGAGACGACCAACTGAAATCTTACGACACTCATCGAGGGATTTTTAATTCTCTATTGCACTGACCGCAGTGAGTGGCTGACTCAGTCTCGTGTCGATTTTATTTTGCTGTCGTCTCCCGCCCGATAAACAGCGGACGGGTAATGGATGCAATTGATTAATTTTATTACCAGCAGATTTGGGCGAATCTCATCCCGCCCAAAATCGTTTTATAGATTCCAATAATTCTGAACATTCACATTTCTCTCCAAATAATTTTTCCAATAGTAATTCAATTAGTGACTTCACGAAACACCTTTCGAATTCGATTGAATTTCAGACTTTTTTTTATTTTGTAGATAAAACGGATCACATATTTGATTAATTCAATTCTGTGTGGTTACGTTCTTCGTTGCGAATAAATGTAATGAAATAGTATGGACGTATGATATTCATGTATCGTGGACTTCCGACATATGTGACAGTAGATTTATCGAACGACTAATGTTTTTTTATATCCCTTCAAACTAGTTGCATCTCTCAAGTGTACATACTGCTTTGACTGCAGATTTGCATGGTTGAATCTGGTTAATGCCACATTTGGTTTAATTTGCTTGAATAATTCTCGAGTAATGCAGAAATTTGTGTTTCATTTGTATGGCAGCCCCCCCTTAGAGAGGGGGGTGGAGAGTCTAACTACCATAGAAACAACCCTAAAACCTCCACATGCCCAATTTGGTTTTGCTTGAATAATTCTCGAGTAATGCAGAAATTTGTATGGCAGCCCCCCTTAAAGAGGGAGTGGAGAGTGTAACCACCATAGAAATATTTATTAAATCCTTAAACCCCCACATCCCAAAGTTGGTTTAATTTACTTGAATAATTCTCGAGTAATGTAGAAATTTGTGTTTCATTTGTATTGAAACAGAACCCTTAGAGAACGGCTGCACGTTTGAACACCATGTATTACTCCATAAAGATTTCACTCCTCCAGCAGGATCAAGTAATGGCAGTAGGCATGAGACCACAAATCAGAAAGAGGAACGCAATATTTGTACTCATCAATCTGGTCTTGTTCCGGGGTCGTTTCGATACTTACCAGTGACGTTGTTTGGTGAAGAAGTTCAAGTGCAGTGTTATGCGTTTTTAGACGACGGATCAGAGCTGACCCTCATCGATGAGGAGCTAGCCGATGAGCTCAAGCTATCTGGAGATATTCGCCCTCTCTGTCTCAAATGGACGGGCGGAACACACCGTAATGAGTCTAATTCTAGGAGCGTAAATGTCGAGATCTGTGGACGTGGGATGAACGGTCCTCGCTCCATGACGCCAGAACGGTAAAGCAACCGCAGTTACCTTTTCAAACTTTAGATATACAACATCTAAGATCAAAGTGCGGTTATCTATACGGACTTCCGATTGACTCGTACTCAAATGTTCGCCCACGCATACTAATTGACTTACGCCACGCTAACCTTATGCTAGTGCGAAAGAGTCGAGAGGGAAAAGTTGGTGCGCCGATCGCAGTAAAGACTAACCTCGGTTGGACCGTATGCGGAGTCAGGGCGAATGAGAACTCCGTACATACTATCAGCCATACGTATCACATTTGTACCTGCAGTGAACAGAACGCGATAAATCTTAATCAGATGGTTAAAGATTATTTTTCCATCGACAGTTTGGTGGTCAATCAAAATCATCCACAATTGTCAACGAATGATGAACGGGCAATGCTTCTGCTTGAATCCCGCACACGCTTCAATGGACTTCGCTATAGAACGGGACTGGTGTGGCGCTCTGATAAAGTTCGTCTTCCAGATAACAAAGAAATTGCTGTTCGGCGTTGGAGGTGCTTGGAAGAAAACATTCTAATATCCAGTAACGCAAACAAGTACAAACGTACACGCAGCTTGCATCTATTTTTCTTCGATGCCTTGTTTGTAGCGTTCTCACTATGCCTCACTCCTCGGCAACTGTCGAGCGATTTTTTTCTGAATATAATCAAAACAAATATAAGCTTTGAAATCGGCTCAGCAATGATATCTTGAATGCTATTTTGTGATCAAAGGATTTGGTCAAACATCGTGATGGCAGCTCGAAAATTTAAAAAAATGATAGGTTACAATCTAGATTTAGATAAACTGTGTATAAGCATCATGAAACACACGAATGACTTGCAAATGTAAATGTAGTATTTGTAAATGTAGTTTTTGTAGTATTTGTAGAGAATAATTATAATTATTTAATGCTAATAAATTATTATTTTTTTCTCTACTACGAATATTTTTGATGATTTTTGACCCCTCTGGTACAGATTTATATGTCGCAACACTGCTTGCGATATTTGCAGTTTAGGAATAAGAAATAGAGAACCAAGATGGAACTTTCGAGTTCTAACCCGAGCAGATTCCCTCCAATGCTCTGCGAAAATGAATTAACACGAATATTTCTGATGCTACAATATGGCGATCAAAACTATCAACGTAACAAAACAACTCAAAGCTAGAACATTTGAATCATTTCCAAACAGATCATTCATACTCACCACAACCCCATGAACTGGAGCAAAATCGCGTTGAACGTTGTGATTATAATCTGGATATGCGTTCGTCGGCTTGGCTGTGCGATCAAACTGAGGAATTTTCGACCGCGGGGTTTCCGTGTCGTCCTTACTCTCCACCAGGTGGCGCTTGTGTTCCTTGGCAATTTTTAGCTTAGATTCACGTTCTTTAGCCTGATGATCGCGCTTGATTTCGATTCGTTTCTGTTCTTCCTCTTTTTCTTTCATTCTGAACAGAGGATAAGGATTATAGACTTTGTTGAATGTCAATCAAACAAAGAATACCTTCTGATGCGGGCCTCGTCGGCCAGTATTGCAGCTTCCCGCGCTGAAATACGTTCACCCCGTTCCGTCAAACCCTTTTCAATCTCCTCATACTTGTGAATCTGCTCACGCAGGTTTTTGTTTTCAGTCATCTGCGAAGGCAAAGTTTTGGGATTAAAGACTAAGGATATAGTAAACATTTTCACTTACATAGTCTTTCTTCGAGTTTTCCAACTGCATAAGTTTATAGGCCAATTCAGTGGCCTGTTGTTGGAGCATTTTTTTCTCCTCAGCATCAGACATCGCCTTTTCTTCCTCGTCCTGGATTTGTTCCAACTCATTCTCAGCCGTAAGCATCGCGATCTCATTTTGAAGCGTCTTATCGATAAGTTTCTCCTGTTCGTCTAAGATTTCCGTGATCGGTTTACTTTTGGCCTCATAAACATGCAGCGCTGCTGCTTTACTATTCCGGTCCACTACCGGGCGACTTGGTTGGGACCCAAAGCTATCATCCTTCATCCGTATGTCACTGATGTTGGGATATTCGATGTCCTCAAGTCGAGCATAATCGTTCATTATTGTAACGGGCGGTGAATAACTGGGATTTGTACAACACATTGGGTAGCTTAGTTGGAACGCCTCGTATCCACCTTCCACCTTAAGTAGAGCATTCTTGTACGCAACATCCTGATCCCACTAACAATACAATCATTTTAGTTAATTTGAAAAGTTAAATGATTAAATTTGAATTAGTTACGTTATTCAAAACATCCTGCAGAATCCACAACGGAGTATCCTTCGCTGGCACATTCTGGCTGTTGTAATCCATCAACACTATGTGTTCCTTAACTTTACGAGAAGTCCACATGGTCTTCGATGGGGGCTCCAACTGGTCGTGAATCTTCCCGGCGGTCATTCCGGCCACCAGCAAATGTTCAGGTACATTGACAATGTACTGATACCGTATATGAGAATTGTCAAAATCTTTCGCTGGGCGACAATCCACAATCAACACGCTGAGCTGATTGCTGTTTATCATGTCAAACAATTCCTTGACATCGATTGAATGTTTCACATGTGAGGTGATTGGAGGTGCATTCCCCGGCATATTTCGTACCCCATTAATTTCTTTTTCCGGCTTCCTTAGCTCAGCGTACCGACGTTCTAAGCTGCCCTTAAGTTTTTCCAATTTGCCGTAAATGGATAGTAGTTCGCTGTTTGTTCCCAACGCTGAATGAATTAGAGATTTTTTCTCTCTATATTCCTTGTTTTCCTTGATGATTTTTATCAGGTTCATGTACTTCATATAGTAAACAAAAGCCAGCTCTTCATCTCGATCTAAATAGCATATATCTGCGCGTTGCTTCAATGTGTTGGCACTGGAACATAACAGCATAACTTTTTTGTTGGTAACTGATTTCGGAAACTGATAGTGTTTTTCCAAATCATCTAGACTGCGGCCTAGATGCAAAAGCTTTGGTTGGGTCATTATCGGTGGTTTATTACAAACCCGGCTTCCTTTCAATAGTTTGCCCTAAACGAAGCTACACTCGGGGTACGCAAATTTCATTAACTCAATTCGACTCAACCTATTCGAAAGCACATACTTTATGATTAACTTGTATACCAAATTTTCGACCAACTCCAGCGCAGAATTAAATTTAATTTGCAGAAAAACAATGTATCCACATAACAAGAAACAGTGCATTTGACAGTACACGACGAATGTAAAACACTAAGACACAGTGCACACTAATGACATTATTTTCAGCAAGGCGCCTAGAAGTATATCCTAAGGTGGGCCAACTTGCTAAAACCACTCTTCAGCCATCTTGGAAGTCTACTGTGTTTTGTTTGTAAACAAAACACAATACGCTAGGGCCGAAGCTCGCTCGTGATCAGTCTGTCTCTTTCACGCTACAAGCAAATAATTCCCCTTCTGCTTTCTTTCGTACTGTTTTCATATACGGCTCCCCTAACCAACTTAGTGACGAAACGGCCTCACCTAGTACCATAGACCCGTCTTGATTTTCAGAATCGAAACCAGAGATGCCAGGTTTGAAGATATGTCTTCGTTTTGAAGACATTTGGCTTACTGTGAAGACATTTGGTACTGTGAAGACTTTTCAGTATGAAATTATGTGAATTTTTGAGGAATATTTCCAAAAAATTCTAATTATTGGAAAATATTGTTAAAAGAAGCAGGTCTTTTGTCTCAGTGTCATTTGCTCGCTGTTTTATCAATGTCACTTGTTTACTTTTGTTCTTAGTAATCAACGGAGACTTTTGTCTCGGCTTTTTTTTAGTTGTCAGCTAACAACCATCGCGCCTCGGATAAACCTCATTGGTTACGATATCGCCACTGCACAATGCTAGTCTCGGGGTCATTCACTCGCTTTTTTCAAACATTTCCAAGAATCCACAACTTTATTGAATGTATTCAACAACAAAGTGACTTTTACTTCAAATTCTGGAGAACTTCATACTGTTTGAATTAGGATTGGGCAATCTCGGATCGATTCTTAGAAGATCGACCTTTTCCATTCCGATTTCCGATTTTTTGGATCGATCTTTTGTACTCTAGAAAATCGAGAAAATCGATTTTTTTGCTTTCGATCTTTTCGATCTTATAAAAACTTTTTGTTGATTTATTTTTCGGTATACATCGACTTCTTATCTCACCAAACGCCAACTAACATTTATTTGAAACATAATGTTAACATTTAGATCGCTTCTTTTACGATTTACTTCTATACAAATGCTGACAGAGGCGAACTAGCAGCAGCTACTGAGGCAATGTACTGTAACCAGTTACGCATAGGATCACTGAACCTGATGTTGACACCAATTACAGGCGAAAGGTTTGGTTTGGTTTTGGGCGGTTGTTGAATTTCTAACGCTTTTTCAATCAATTTTTCTAATAAAACGACTGCCTGACGGCAAAATATGAATGCATTATGGCCTTCATGCTTAGGTACAAAGCAAAATGCTTTTGATGTTTGAAAAAAAGTATGAAATTTGTATTCCCTGTTTCAACAAAAGACGACATTCATATAGATTAAGCAGATATATCGAAAAAAAGCTTTTAATTTTTCAAAGATCGATTTTTTGGTACCGATTTACTTAGTGGATCGATCCCTAAGCCATTCAAAAAAATCGATTCGACAAGATCGATCTTTTTGAAAAGATCGCCCAATCCTTCTGTGGTCTAGGATTGGGCGATCTTGGATCGATATTAAGAAGATACATTTTTTTCTCGATTTTTTCTTTCGATTTTTTTTTTCTAAGACAATTTATTTGTAGATTTGTTTTTCAATATACATCGGTTGGTTGTTGAGTTTCTAATGATGCGTTTTCAATTATTTTTTTTAATTTAATGACTTCATGATGGTACAAGATTGATGCTCTGGAAACACTTTTTTTGGAGATCTAATTGTTTTGTGGCAAAACAAACCGCTTTTGATTTTTGAATAGAATCATGAAATTTTTATTCCAAGAAAAGACGATACTCATATAAAATAGACAGATAAATTGGGAAAAACGTTTTCGATTTTTTAAAGATCGATCCCTACGCCGTTTTGAAAATCGATTCGTCAAGATCGATCTTTTTATAAAGATCGCCCAGTCCTAGTCTGAATACATATTGTCTCTAGAAGACATTTGTTCATCTGCACTCGAGAATCAGAATGATTGTGACATTGCATTTTCATTATTTTGGGCCTATACTATACACAGTGGCGTCGAGTGAAGCTTTCGCACCCGGGCGGAAGTGTCTGGTTGCACCCCTCTCTTCTTTGCTCTATGTATATGGTGTATGCCAAATGGTAAAGTTTTTGTTAGTGTAGGGGTGTTTATGCATCGCCCTAAAATCGTGTACCCGGGCGCGTCCCGCACTGACTAGACAATAAATTAACCCAGATCTTTCAAACGACAACTTCACAAAACGAAGGTTTTCCGGTTACATACCGTTTCAATAATTAGTTTTTTGGATATGGTTTGAGTTACAACCAAAACGTCAAGGCTAGAATAAACAAATTGAGTTACAGTTCCTTTTTTGTGGGAGAGCTAAGGCGATATTCACTCAATCAGCGGCATTTCAAGCCAATTGTCATTTCTAAACTCATAAAATTTAGTTCGCAGTTGCGGAATTGGCGATCTAACGTACAAATCTACAATTGGGCGATCTAACGTATAAATCTACACCTGATTGTGTTGATGGTTTTCAATTTTGCAATGTGAGTTTATGAAGGTTTGTAGTTCTTTCTATAAATTAGAATGTTCTAATCATAAAAATATATTTGATTGCGATGAGTTTGGAAGAAATTTTATTCTGCGCGATTTTATGTATAAATATTAACAATGGCTGAATCAAAAAAGGAAATTCGAAAATACAATCAAAAACAAGTTGAAAAGTGCATGGTTTCTGCATGTGAGAACTATCTTGGAAAGCCCGGAAGTAAAATATGCTTAATTTATTTTTGAGCTTTTTCTTACATTGTCATCGTTTTATTAGTTCAAAAACAAAATCCAGATGCCTCATCGATCGTTTACGTTTTGCGTTTGATCTGATTGAAATCAAGGCGCTTATATCAATGTGTAACAGGTGAAGCAACATCATCACTTCAATAAGAAGGCTATTACGGTTTGTGGAGCGAGGGTTGTTTGTTTTGTTATTGCTAGGATACGCCATTTTTGCATTTTCACAGGCGAGAGTAGTGGAAATGAGAATGAAATTCTACAAAATCATCCATCCTTTTTCACATAAATTCGCAAAGGCGAACATAGTAGGCATCGATCGAATGAGCGTCGTATCAGTTTGTAGAGAGCCGACAGCAGCGTTCTGATGCTGTTTGTAAACAATACCCAGCAAACATTAAATCGTACAATTTTGCACGTGCCAAGTCTTACAAGAAATCCGAATAAATCATAATCGCATATAATATCAATCAAAGTATGTATCAGGGGGCCTCCGTAGCCACATTGGTTGCGCGTTCGCTTAGTAAGCGATCGATCGTGAATTCGAAACTCAGGGCCCTCATTGCCCATCTTTGTGTTATTACAGAATTACTACGTCCACGCAACAATCATTAGCGATGGAGATCGATCCACGGTCGAAATATGATCGATTCATCCATACAACTGCTCTGCTCTGCAAGACACATCAGGCTGCTGTTCTATAAATAATTCAATAATGATCAATCAACTGTCTCCGCTGTCCGGTCTAACTGGATAATGCAAAAACAGATAGAAAACTCTTACGCCTAAATGGCTGCTACTGTGTAAATGAGTACCATATGCAATGGTATATAAGGGAATACTTCAATGCCGAAAAATGGCAACTGTGTAATGTGCTAATTATAGATATGATAAACATGTGACATGTATGTACACGAATAAAATTCGGCTCTGTTACAGCTAAAATGCCAATGAGCCTAAAATAAAATAAATGGGACAAAAAAAAAGTATGTATCGTGTATATTTGAAATCGCATAAAATGTAAAAACTCGATTTTATATACCATTATCAAATTAAATCGCATATCGGTATAATAAACATCAATTTTATGATGTACATTGTCTTAAAATATATTTAATCCGCATCATATGCGTATATTACGCTGATGCAGTTTGTGTGTAGTATAAGCGTATAATTTAAATCGATTCAGTACTGTAGTAAATCGTGTTGCATGCTGAAGAAAATCATGAAACAGTAAATCATATTAGATCCTTATAAAGAACATATTACATCATATTGAAATGTCAATGAAATGCTGATGCACTCGAAAGTTTTAACCGCTGTTGATTTTCAGATAGCCGCGTGAGATAGCTGGTGGATGTTAATCCAGACGACCGGAGTTCGAACCCACATCGGAGCAGTTTTCACCAAACATCAATCTGTGCCATTTTAAACATTCATATTCCACTCCCAACACAAGTCAATCAAAAAATTATTATTTATACAAACATAAATACTCATATATAAAAATGGCGATTCGTGAGGCTTAGCGCCATTTGTTTTTTTCCATGTCTGTAATAAATCGTATATGACTATGCCAAAAGTCGTGTTTGGTGCTTTGACAATTCATGAATATATTCATATTAGATCGCAATTCAATTTAAACATAATCGATATTATAGCCGGTCAAAGTTGCATATTCATCCAAACAAATTCGGTAAGCATTTGCCATGTATGTATATGGCCTCCACTTTTGCATGCATATGCCAGTTAGGCGCATTATATGCCAACCAAATTTTAGGGCATATGATGTTATATATACGCTTGTTATGCGATTTAATGTTTGCTGGGTACCGACAGCAATTCCAATATGGCTGAAAGTGCATTTCATATGATTGTTTCACCTGGTATATATAGAGGCGCCTTGATTGAAACCAAGACGGGTCTATGGTACTGAGTGAGGCCGTTTCATCACTAAGCTGGTTAGGGGAGCGATATATGAAAACAGCACGGAAGAAAGCAGAAGGGGAATTATTTGCTTGAAGCGTGAAAGAGACAGACTGATCACGAGTGAGCTCGGGCACAAGCGTATTGTGTTTTGTTTGCCCTTGTTTGCCTTTTTTTAAAACAAAACGCAGTAGATTTCCAAGATATCTGCAGAGTGGTTTTGACGTAGGACTACGTCTTTCATTTCTATACCGGGGTGTAAAATCAAAGTTTCGAAAACGAAAGCGTTACGCCGGAGACCGAGATTTTGAGCATTAATAGCTCCTAAACAACTGAACGAAATGGTATGATGAACACCTCATTCGAAAGATAAAATGTCTACGCGTTATATACTTGTTACTTTTTGATCCAAAAACTTGTTTCAATAGTCTTAAAAATGATTTCAAAACAGGCTATTGAATACACCAATCGGTATATAAGCGAGCGCCACTCGGAAATCCACTCAGTTCTAATTGAACAGTGATTGGAGCATGTTGTCGCTGTTGTGATGAAGCTAACTTCGTTTATCATGAAAGCGCGAATGAACGGTGTCACCAAGAGCCTGTTTGTGCACCTTAGGCCAGAAGGGAATCCATCAGGAGGAGAGTGACGCCGCAAATGGTTCCCCGGGAAGAGATCGGAGCAGCCGCCACACACACACATACACGCGCGGAACTCTTCGTTTGGATGCCATTCAGCAAAATAATCTGCCAGTTCCCCTGGGTACTGAAAAATACATTCATGCGAAAGAGTTCATTTTAATGTTTTTTATCCATGTAACACTGCGACCAAATATTTTTCAATTAAGTGCCATTAACAGGTGGTTATCGAGTGACATTAACCACTGGTGGGCTTCGAGTATCGAGGAAAATCGGGAAAAATCTAATCGTTGCTGAAAAATAATCTGCCAGTTCCCCTGGGAATTGAAAAATACATTGATGCGAAAGAGTTTATTCTAATGTTTTCTATCCATATGACACTGCAACCAAATACATTTGGTTTTGTGATTTTTCAATCAATGGCAATTAACAGGAAAGCTTCAGAAATTATTCTTCCCCATCAGTAGAAAATTTTCGTATCCAATATTGTATGCGCGCTCAACGGAAAATGTTTCGCATCGCGAAAATTATATAATTTTCAATTGATTATTGCTCAGTCGCCGAAAGTTTCAAACTCAGAGAGTTCATTCTCCTCTAGTTTGCCTTCCAAATTGCCATCGTAAACCACACCTTCTCTCGATTAAATCACGGACAAAAAGCATACATAAGCGATATTCTGGTGGTGAAACGCATTCATTTTTCGTGAGGACATCGACAAGACAACATCGTTACTGAACGAGTTGAACCAGCTGGACGAGCTGGATGGTGAGGGATCAAGAGATTCATTACCTGGCCACACACATACACACACACACATATATACGTACGGAACTTCTTTCGTTTAAATGCCATCCAGCATCGAGAAGATTCCGGAAGAATATTATCGTTGCTGAAAAATAATCTGCCATTTCCCATGGGAATTGAAAAATACATTCATGCGAAAGAGTTTATTTAAATGTTTTCTAACCATATAACACTGCGACTAAATACATTTGGTTTTGTGATTTTTCAATCAAGTGCAATTAGCAGGTGGTTATCAAGTTAACATTAACCACTGGTGGTGGACTTCGAGAAGAATCGAGAAGAATCCAGAAAGATGTCATCGTTACTGCAAAACAATCTGCCAGTTACCCTTGGGATTGAAAATTACATTCAAGCGTAAGAGTTTATTTTAATGTTTTTTTTTGTTTTTCTGCGACCAAATACATTTGGTTCTGTTATTTTTCAATCAAGTGCAATTAGCAGGAAAGCTTCTGAAGATTATTCTTCCCCATCAGTAGGATATTTTCATATCCAATATTGGATGCATAAAACCTTGTACCTCCAACGTAACGCTCTCGTTTTCGAAGTCCCCCAACTATTCATTTATTCTTTCATTCAGAATGGATTCAGATTCAACTTCAAACAAATGATCACTAAATCAACGATAGTCCTACGTCACCATTGCGGTTATACCATAGATATAACCCACTTCCTGTTTTTACACATTGGCCCACCTTAGGATCGACTTCTAGGCGCCTTGATCGAAACATTCGCCAAGGAGTCCAACATTATTGCTACGCTACGTTTCATCATGAAATTAGGGTACGTTTACATTACGATAAATTTTCTTCACAGAAATAAAACGTAAAATTCCTGTCTAAACACCTTTATTCGCGAATCCAATGAATAATTCATGCGTATTTGGACTTGCGCTTGGGAAGATTGTACGTTGTATTCTCCTGAATCTATGTGGTCCGGAGTCAATCGAATTAATTTTTCAAGTTTAAAAGATTCGATTTTGGCGTCGTGCACAAATTAGGTAACGCGAGTAGAGGGGAGGGGGGTAAAGATTGCGTTCCTTAATGTGTCATAGGAGGGAGAGGCGTAGCCGTGGTTGTTACTTAACATAATTCCATTTTTATTCCTGAATAAATTTACGTGCCTGCCTGAATTCGTGTTTATTCGATATCAAGAAATAATCAAGCCAGTAATCATAATTGATGTGGATGGAGGACCGTCAAAGTAGAATATATTGAGTCCGCAATTTCCCAAATCGATGAAGCGGAATTAGTTTGAAATTCGAAATTAGTTCGAAAGCCCAGTAATTTACTCGTCACGTAAGAACATCCCAGTATCTTTTTTAAGTAGAGAAATGTAACGACAAAAACTACTGCATTGGACCAATGAGTTTTATACTAGCCCATATTCCTCTTAACATATTAAGGACCGCTCATGAGTTTTCTAGTGCTTCGCGTCTCATCTGTTGCGGACCGCCCACGAGTTTTCTCGTGTTTCGCGTTCTGTCTGTTATGGATGGTGTACGATAGAAGACTCGAAGGGGGTTTCCAACTCTTTATAGCAAACGCTGGTTTGATATGCTGTTAGCTTTTAGCTAGAAAATAATATATTTAGTATAAGTTTTAACAAAATATTGAATTAACCTACAAATTTGGTAAACTGATAGCGATTGAAGTTGTGAGTCGTCGGATTCTACGCTGCAGTATTTAGGACTATATTTAGGTTAAGATATTATTAGTTCAATATATATAAGATAGATTTAAGCAAATTGACTCACTTTTAGTGTAGTTAGATTACATGAACAGAATGAACAGAAATAGGTACTAAGTCCACTAGTTTAAGTGCAATTGATTTATGTAATGAATTTAACAAAATATTGATACAATCGAGAATACACGTTGGATTTCTATTGAGTTGTTTTTGTTTTTGCCTCTGGTATAAACCAATAGCGATTATTATAAAAGACCGCCATAAATTTCGTGAAGTTCAGGACAATGGTTCATTTCGCGTTACGTACGCACAGCGCTGTTGCAACAGGGGGTCCGTCGTAACATTCCCCCACCCGTAAACCTTGGTGGTCTTCTGGAACTCCGGATGTCTTTGAACCAGGTTTACCACTGTCCACGACGTCCAGAACGGCAAGTTTTACTGCTGGTCGTCGAAGAACTCCCGTTGCAGTGCGTACGAGCGCCTGACGTACTCTCCCGTCCTTGCCGGGAAACACCTGCTCGATGCGTCCTCTTGACCACTGGCTCCTCGTGGATCCACTGACCACCAACACTAAGTCGCCAATGGCCAGATCCCTCACTTCTTCAAACCATTTACACCTGCGGGTGATTAAAGGCAAGTACTCCTTGAGCCAACGCCGCCAAAATTCTTCAGTGATGAATTGCGCTAGCTTCCAGCTACTCCTCAATACAGTGCGGCTGTCCACGGGAGCCGTAGGGTGAATTTTCACTCCAGTAGAACCGCCCAGCAAAAAGTGGTTAGGAGTCAAAGCCTCCTGATCAGCTGTCTCCAGTGGCACGAAGGTGAGCGGTCTACTATTGATCATAGCCTCAGCTTCTAGGATGACTGTCTCCAAGGTTTCATCATCGGGTTTGCGGGTCGCATCCAGTACAGCCCCTGTTGCCACCTTGACTGACCGAACTAATCTCTCCCAAACACCTCCCCATATGGGGCGCAGCACGAGGGATGAATTTCCAGCTTGTTTCGGCGCTCGTGAATGTTGATGCGAGGGCGTCATTTCTTTTTTCAATTTCCTCCTTGAGCTCTTTGCTGGCACCCTGAAAGCATGTCACGTTGTCCGAGTAGAATTCTCGCGGGGTCCGCGGCGAGCCACAAAACGACGAACGACCATGATACAGGATACCGTACTGAGAGAATGCACCACTTCCATGTGCACTGCTCTAACTGTCAGGCATGTGAACAGTGCAATCCACCGTTTTGCGAGATTTCGACCAACTCTTACGAAAACCGGTCCAAAGTAGTCGAGCCCAACGAATGAAAAAGGACGGACGAAGGATGTAAGACGCACCGCTGGTAGAGAAGCCATTGGTGGAGGATTCGGAGCAGCTTTGAAGATACGACACGGAACACAATTCTTTGCAATCTTCTCCACTATCGATCTAAGCTTCGGAATCTCAAATCGTTGACGGATCTCGTTCACGACTGTTTCCCGATTTGCATGGTTAAAGCGACGGTGATACCAGTCAATTGTCAGAAATGTTATTGGGTGATTTCTCGGCAAGATTGCGGGAAATTTAGCTTCTTTTGGTATGTAAGGAGCCATACCGATTCTGCCACGCATCCTCAAGATTCCACGATCGTCCATGAATGGCCATGTCTTGTAAATAGAACTGGATCTGGACACTGTACAGTGTCGTTTCTCTGGAGGTCTCTGTGACTTAGCGAGAATTGACAATTCTTCCGCGAATACCTCCTTTTGAGCGACCTTCCACAGTAGTTCTTCAGCTCGCTTCAGTTCGTCCTGAGTGAGAACTCCCAGTTGCAGACTCTCGTGTCTTTTCCTTCGACGACAGTTATCCACGTAGCGGAGCACGAATGCTACTGTTCGTTGAATCCTAGTCCACGAATTGAACCGGGATACATCGATTGGGATATCCAACCGCGGTGTGTGGTGGCACAAAATGATGGCATCTGAGCGGAGCTCTTCTGTAGTCGGAGCAACTAAACGCTGTATTGGCCATGAAACTTCTTCTTCGTACAGAAAATTTGGTCCTCGAAACCAAGGATTCTCTGTCGAAAGCCGTGGTCCACTATTCCACTTTGTTGCTTGATCGGCGACGTTAAGCTTCGTGAGGATCCTTTTCCACTCTATTTGATCTGTGCTTGATAAGATTTCACCGACGCGGACGGCAATAAACTTATTGTACCGGCGATGCTCAGAACAAATCCACGAGCGGACGGTACTCGAATCGCTCCAGAGAAATCTCCGTAGATCTCTGGTAGACTGTGATAGCTTTGTAGAGTTTCCAGAAAGCGAGTTCCGAGCACGGCGGCATTCAGCTCGAGCCGGGGAATCGAAATCGTTTTGAGTGGAGCAACCTTAGTCTTGGATCCGATGAATGCCACCTGTATTTCACCGTCTAGTTTTACACGAAAGTAAGCAGCACATGAGAACGCCGCTTTGCTGGCATCACAAAAGACGGGTGGGTACTGTCGGGGACATAACCGGAGTGACGTAGGATTATACAAAGGGGACAGCTTTTGCTAAATATATATTTTAAAAACAGGAAGTGGGTTATATCTATGGTATAACCGCAAGGGTGACGTAGGACTATCGTTGATTTAGAGATCATTTGTTTGAAGTTGAATCTAAATCCATCCTGAATGAATGAATAAATAAATATTTGGGTGACTTCAAAAACGAGAGTGTTACGTTGGAGACTCAAGGTTTTATGCATCCAATATTGGATACAAAAAACCTTGTTCTGAAGAATAATCTTCAGAAGCTTTCCTGCTAACTGCACTTGATTGACAAATCACAAAACCAAATGTATGTGGTCGCAGTATTATATGGATAGAAAACATTAAAATAAACTCGCTTGAATGTAATTTTCAATTCCAAGGGGAACTGGCAGATTATTTTTCAGCAACGATCATTTTTTTCCAGGTTTCCTCTCGATAACCAGCAAACGAAAAGAGTTGCGCGCGTGTATGTGTGTGTGTGGCGGCTGCTTCTATGTCTTCCCGAGGAACCGTATTTCGATGCTGATACTCTCTTCGTCACGAGAGTATCAGCATCGGCTTTTCTGCGCTCCCTCACAGTTAAAACAAACTGATTGCATTTCAGGTCAGGTCAGGCCAGGTAATGAATCCCTCGATCCCTCGCCGTTCAGCTCGTTCAGTAACGATGTTGTCTTGTCGATGTCCTCAGGCGTCGTGCACAAATTACGTAACGCTAAAAATCCGAATTTTGAACCACCTCTCCCCCCCCCCTTTCGTAACGCAATTTCCTATCTCTAATAAACAGAAAGTAACGCAACATCTACCCCCTCCCCCCTTATCGCGTTACGTAATTTGTGCACGACGCCTCACGAAAAATGAATCGGTTTCACCACCAGAATATCATTTCAGTATGTTTTTGTGCGTGATTGAATCGAGAGAAGGTGTGGTTTACGATGGCAATTTGGAAGGCAAACTAGAGGAGAATGAACTCTCTGAGTATGAAAATTTCGGCGACTGAGCAATAATCGATTGAAAATTATATAATTTTCGCGATACGAAACATTTTCCGTTTTTCATGTTATGCATCCAATATTGGATACGAAAATATCCTACTGATGGGAAAGAATAATCTTCAGAAGCTTTCCAGCTAATTACACTTGATTGAAAAATTACGAAATCAAACCCCTCTCCCTCTCCTTGGATTCGATGGGCCAGCTGAATGTCCTTGGGCATGATGTGACGCGTTTTGCGTGGATAGCACACAAATTTGTATCTTCGAATAAGCCTCCTGCAGCGTCATAACCGCGGAACTTTGGAAGCGCAAGTCGGTTTTGAAGTCCTGAGCAATTCCACGATCCAAAAGCTGCAAAGGTAGCTTGCGGATCAGCAATTCGGTCGACTTCCGATAGCGATGAATTTCACGCAAAGTTCCCGGTCGATAGCGATGTGGCTTCTTCACCTATCCTGCGGCTGGTGCGCTTATCCGAGCTGCTTTCGTGTGCCTTACCACTGAAAGACTAACCTGCTATCTGCTTGGTCCCAAACAAACGAGTCGTCACGGTGCGAGAGTAGAGTAAGAAATGAACGAAAGCAAAGGAAGCGTCATTTTATAAACCATAAAAGTATAGAATCTAAACCCCACCCTTATTATATTCGTTGCTTACCCTGAGAGAGAAACGAATAACATCGAAGTAAGTATACAGTAATGTATTTGAATCCGGACACTTTGCGTTACATTTAATACCATACCGCAGCCACAACATTTTCTGCATGTTGAATTAATGCGATTGATAAGTAACTATCAAGAAACTATCAGTAACTATATTAGCAACTATTAATCGCATAAATTCAACATGAAAAAAATGTTATGGCTGTGGTATGACATTGAATGTAATGCAAAGTGTCCGGATTCAAAAGCATTACTGTAAAAAAGAGTTAACTCGACTGAAATTTTTTCGGTTCGGCCTGCAAAAACGAAATTAAGAGCCCCGCCGACTGCAGACTGACTTGTCGACCGATAGTTCGGTCGGCTTCTTAATCAGTACGGAGAGGTATGCATGTGCGCACATTACACCGATTCCGTTGGGTCGGTGTTTGCACCAGTAGCCGATCCGACCAAACTGTCGGCTGAAGGAAGGTCTGTAGTGTGCGGGGGCTCTAATTGAAGTGTACAGCATAATGCATAGACGTTAGTATGAGCTTCCCCATCTCACATTCCAATAAGATTAATGGGTTTCCAAGTGGGCGCACTACATACGGATACGAATGATTTCAATAACCTGTTTTCGAAGCTATCATTAAGCTATTGAAACAATTTTTCGACTCAATAAATAGCAATCATATAACTCTTGGACATTTTATCTTTTGTATGAAATGATTATCATACTGTTCCGTTGATCCGAAGCAGAATGAATCACGCTTAAAGAAGGAATGGATTTTTTCTTGGAATTTAGTCAGCAGAAATAATGCCCTTTCCCAACAATTAAAAACGACAAACGGTAAACAGTTTCATCAAAGTGATTTCTTCGATATGGGGATATATTCACTACAACATGTCATATATTTCATATTCTTCATTATCAAATCCATATCCATGGCACCTACCGGTAACGAATTATTATCGAAACCACGATTTTCGCTAAATGCTCCTTTCAGTTCGGCCTGTAAAAAACTTTTCTGAACTCTAATCCATCAAATTTGGAGCCCTGAAAAGAGCTGTTGATTATATGCTAAGCTAATATAGCACGCTCTCCTCGGATACGATGGGCCAGCTGGATGTCCTTGGGCATGATGTGACGCGTTTTGCATGGATAGCACACAAATTGGTATCTTCGAATAAGCCTCCTGCAGCGTCATAACCGCGGAACTTTGGAAGCGCAAGTCGGTTTTGAAGTCCTGAGCAATTCCACGAACCAAATGCTGCAAAGGTAGCTTGCGGATCAGCAATTCGGTCGACTTCTGATAGCGACGAATTTCATGCGAAGTTCCCGGTTGAAAAATTTCTCTATTGAAAGAAAAATTTTAACGCTTTCGCGTGAGTTCTGTTACAATACTAAAAAATTTATTCAAAAGTTTCACAATATATACATGGTTCCTTAAACTAAGATTGACGAGGAACATCTCCTCTCTCTCTCTTGAAAACCGATAACATATCGGTTTCGTTTAGATCATCTACCTTCCTTGTCCCTTCTTCTAGCGTATGGTAACGTGCAGTCTGAGACGGCTGCACTACCCTAAGAAAATACCTTAAGTTTATAGCACCTCGTCGGTGCGCCTATCTTATTCTTGGATTTCCCCTTTCCATCCTTCGCTCTAAATAACATCCTTTTATTTTATTACACCCTGCTGGTGTATCTGGCTGAGCGCAGCTAGGGATGGAAAAGGGTAATAAAAATGCATCCTAAATGATGCATGCATTAAATTGTTTACCGGACGCTATTTAAATATTCGTCCATTCTGAATTTATGACCGGCAATAATTTCGAACTACAAGCGTTTTCTAGCCTAACAAAACACTTGAGCTCTTACATCTTTTAATTGCCTTACATTGGTCCTTTCTAAACGTTTCTATACCTCGCTTGGAGGTCTTTTCTAAATATAATCTCAAATAGTGCTTATCTTATGGATCTCTAACTCGATTCGCGATAAGCCTCAGCTGTCCGTAACATTCCGGACTCCGTAAATCTACTACATAGATTTACCAAATTCTTCAGTATTATCATTCTTTTCTACATTTTAATTTAAATTTTTGATAGTCGTTCTACATGTTCTAAATCATATACATTTGCTTGAACATATTTCCATCTGTAGCTGTATCGCTTTATTCTGTGTTTTATTGTGTGATTTGATTTCACTCACATTATTATCTTTTCCTTACACTTACACTTACAAGTTTATACTAGAAAACATAACTTATTATTTGTTTTATTAATAATAGTATTTTTTGTTTCATTTTTATTCTGCATACAGTTATGCAAACTAATCGTAAACATTCGTAAATTTCGAATAATTGCTCTCACTAGTAATTTGATATAACCGTTAATTATATAAACTAACTTCAAGTTTCTTTTTGGAAAATTATTCATTGAGGTTCAGTGTTATATAATATTTTCCATTAAAGGAAATGCAAATTACATTTTCTTTTCTCTTATAAGATTTTCTTTCATCAAACACAACGTTCTATTTTAATGCTAAGTTATCTCGTTGCCAAGAAAGGAATCTTGAATCCAACATCCCTTTGCTAGTTGTCTTGTTACATTGCTGATATTGTTTTTCTCAAAACATCCTTTTGAAATAATTAGTCAATGTGCTAATCTTTTGGTAGTACAATTACCGTTCCTTCAGCAAGTATTAACATTAAAGTTTGTCTCTGAATACTAAATCCAATTTTAAAGCCTCAGTTCTCATGTAACTGTTCCGACTAATCATATAATACGACTGATCGTAGCTCACATAAACTTTTTCAAGTCGTTTTCTTTATGCATGCAACTCATGCTCTCATAGTGTGATATACTTTGAAATACATTTAAAAATTTCATTCAATTTTTTTTTCCTGTTACTTGTATTCAAATAACTCATAATGTCATCTACATTGTATAGTTAACCATCTCCAATCTTTCCCTCAGTTAAGACTGGAAGCTATGCTTTTAATATTCATTTGAATAATGCATTGATCATATTCTCAGCAACTCACATGCTGAGCTTCGCAAACCACTTGTTTAAAAAATCTTTCTTCAGCATCTCACATGCTGTATTTCATCAACCGACTTACTGGTGATGTTGTTACTCTCAGCAATCCACTTGCTGAGTTTTAAGCAATTCACTTGCTTAAAAAAGAAACTTTTGGTTTTGACCCCTTCAGCAAATCACTTGCTGAAGGTTAAGCAATCCACTTGCTAACAAATCAGTCTTCCAAATTCTTCATAGCTGTATTTTTAATTTTTTCTACCATCAACTAATTTACAGTTGATATCGCTCCTTTCAGCAATTCACTTACTGAGCTTTGAGCCAATCATTCGTATAGAAACTGGCTTCAGCATATCACTTGCTGCGCCATAATTTTTTCTTTAGTGGTCAATGTATATTTTTCAGCAGAATACTTGCTATACTTTTAACCCATCAGAGTAATGTTTTGAGCATTCCAAATGCTTGACGCTTGACCAGACAGTCTCTTCTTTTTTGCTCTAATTGATATTTTGGACCTTACAAGTTATCATTTTATTGGGTCCATTTTATAACGAAACAATTGTATCTTAAATTGTATTAAAGTCTTTCAGCAGCTCACTTGCTGAACTTCAAGCAAATCATTTGCCTAAAAATATTTTCTAATTAATTCAGTTAACAGTTTTGTTAAATTTCCATTTTAAGATTTTCGTCTTTATATTTTATCAAGCTTAAGATTTTCTATACTTTATATAGATATAAAGAATATCAACATATTACAAACGTTGAAAAACAAACTTTCCAACCTCTATATTAGAGAGTTTATAGTTTTGATCTACGGTAATAATTTCCCTATCTGGGCCATAATTTTGCAAATTGCGGAAACATATAATGAAAGAATCCGAACTCATATCTTGCGCTAACTCAAGATGTATTGCTCTCGTTGTCATACAGGTAAATAGACGCCCCTAATACTTAGGAAACAGTCTTCTAAAGATTTGAAAGTTATTCAGAGCCATAATTTTTTTGGTTATAAGTAGTCCTATTTTATACGAATCTATGGCTTTTAACTATAACGATCGCATTATTTTATATGTGTTGCCCTATGACTAAATATTGTCAACATGTCACAAATTTTGCAAAATAGAATATTCATCATATTTCGTTAATGATGGTACAATAGTGTAACTCGCGGTTACAGAGTGGAAGTCGTTTTTGATACGACGTCGAGGATACTGGTAATCTGGGGTACAGTATTTATCGAGATTTCCAATACTATAATTATCGACTGAATATGATTTTCTATTGTGGGAATTATTTCTCCTTGGAAGAAATGAAGATTCATTTATAAACAATTCCTTTGGTGTTATTTCTGGCGCTACCTTCCTCGGAGGCTCAATAACACAAATCTCTATATTTGTTGAGTTTTCAAATTGTATGTTAGCATCTTGTGATGAATCATCCATCTTGATGATAACACTTTTGGTTTTACATTGGCTCCCAATTTTTGGGATGAACTTTGCACTTCTAAGGAATTTTTTAAAACCTTCACGCCAGGCTTTCGTCTTCAAATAAAATTTTGCTAATATTTTTGTTCTATTTCTGAGGACTACTTCCTCTACTGCTACAGGTGGTTCTATTTCTTCAAACCGTTTTTCAGTTGGGTATTTTATTTTCTGTTCAACAATCAGTGTTGCAACAGAATTCTTAATTAATCCAGTAGCTGGCCTTTCCCATTCTGGATCTTGAAGGTTGATAGATAGTTTTTCTATCTTAAAATTTTTAGCGTTTCCATTATTGGAATCCGCTATTTCTTTATTTGCAGATATCTCATCCGCCCTGACTTCATGCATCACGCATGGTTTTTTCTTTTCCGCCATAATTCCTCTTTCTGTGGAGGTTTTCGTATTTTCTTCTATCACAGCCCATACATCTGTGATGATACCCGTTTTGCCTATTGCGGGCAAACTATTCTCATAATCAGATTCGCGTTTTGCGACTGATATGGTTTTAAATGGCTCTTTCCTCACTGGGAATGAGCAGCCATCTTCACCGCTCTGAGGACTAACATCTCCTAGTTTTTCATTCATTTCAACTTGTATCACTTCAAGTTTGTCTTCATCATCTGAATCTTCTGACTCAGATGAATTGTCATTTTTCCTCCTCATATACCTAGCCAACTTAGGGTTCCACGGAGGAGGTGCAATTAATCTGGTTACTTTAGATGATTCAAATACTTTGTCATCTGAATCATTACCTTTCCTCCTGCAATCAACTAGATCAGGATTCCAAGGAGGAGGCATTTTTAATTGATGGCATTCCTCTGAGTTTCTAAACTCAGATTCAGAATTGCCATTTACTCGCCTATGCAATTCACTAATTACCCTAAATGGAGGCGGCTTGGTTGGCATATCCTCCTTATAATAATTTCCCCACCCACTAGGATATATGCTAGTAGCGAGTATTCCTATTAAGTCACTTATTCGCACTTTCTTCGAATAATTATATTCTAGATCTGTGCATTTGACACAGATCCACCGATCACCCGTTAGAGGGGCTTGCTTTAGATTAGTGCAACTCAAGTGGAACCATCGCTCACACTCGCAACAATAAATCATCTGTTCCTCATCAGACTCGTGACATAGGTGACAGTGACCCTTCACATTACGTGTGAAGTATTTAGTGGTAATCATCTTGTATGTGTTTTCCATATTCCTACTAATTTTATTGTTTATATTTTAATGTTGGCTCACTTGACCGTACGAATTTATTCCTTTATCATTTCTTTGCTCTCTTGGCCCCTATTTTAAAAACTCCCATGGTTGCTATCGCAACCCCTATAATTCTTAATATAGATTAATTCTATACCTGTTTTTCGATTAACTCATCTGGTGCTGGGATACTACTGCTGCTGCTGGTGCCGACTGGTTCTTGAGTGGTCCAAACCTTCTGGCTCGGATTGTTCTTGTCACTTCTGATAGTGCCAATGCTGGTGCTGCTGCATCTAATGCCACCGCTTGCTTCTGGTTCCGCTGGTTGACAGTTCCTGGTATCTCTAGCGATGGTCTCTCCGATTGTGCCGAGGATACTGCTGCTACCTCTTGCTTCTAACTCCACGACCACGTGCTGCTGCGGCAGTTGGTCATATTTATAATAACTGCCTTCTGGTACTTGAATTAACATATATTTATGTGTGTATATAGCATCCACTGCTTTAGTAAAGTTCGCGAAACGAATACACTCTTTAGGCATCCACTGCCTTAGGAAAGTTCGCGAAAAGAATACACTCTTTAGGCATCCACTGCCTTAGGAAAGTTCGCGAAAATAATACACTCTTTAGGCATCCACTGCCTTAGGAAAGTTCGCGAAAATAATACACTCTTTAGGCATCCACTGCCTTAGGAAAGTTCGCGAAAATAATACACTCTTTAGGCATCCACTGCCTTAGGAAAATTCGCGAAAATAATAAACTCTTTAGGCATCCACTGCCTTAGGAAAATTCGCGAAACGAATACACTTTTTAGGCATCCACTGCCTTTTGATAAAATTCACGAAAGAAATGCACTTTTTAGGCATCCACTGCCTTTGAGAATTCACAAATTCACACTTCTCGCATTCACTGCTGAGAAGATTTCACGAACATCACCTCTGGCATCCACTGCCGAGAAGAGTTCGCAAATTAACACATTTTGTACTTAAATAAAAGGAAAAACTTGCTCCTCTCTGGAGCCACCATGAAAAATTTCTCTATTGAAAGAAAAATTTTAACGCTTTCGCGTGAGTTCTGTTACAATACTAAAAAATTTATTCAAAAGTTTCACAATATATACATGGTTCCTTAAACTAAGATTGACGAGGAACATCTCCTCTCTCTCTCTTGAAAACCGATAACATATCGGTTTCGTTTAGATCATCTACCTTCCTTGTCCCTTCTTCTAGCGTATGGTAACGTGCAGTCTGAGACGGCTGCACTACCCTAAGAAAATACCTTAAGTTTATAGCACCTCGTCGGTGCGCCTATCTTATTCTTGGATTTCCCCTTTCCATCCTTCGCTCTAAATAACATCCTTTTATTTTATTACACCCTGCTGGTGTATCTGGCTGAGCGCAGCTAGGGATGGAAAAGGGTAATAAAAATGCATCCTAAATGATGCATGCATTAAATTGTTTACCGGACGCTATTTAAATATTCGTCCATTCTGAATTTATGACCGGCAATAATTTCGAACTACAAGCGTTTTCTAGCCTAACAAAACACTTGAGCTCTTACATCTTTTAATTGCCTTACATTGGTCCTTTCTAAACGTTTCTATACCTCGCTTGGAGGTCTTTTCTAAATATAATCTCAAATAGTGCTTATCTTATGGATCTCTAACTCGATTCGCGATAAGCCTCAGCTGTCCGTAACACCGGTCGATAGCGATGTGGCTTCTTCACGCTTCCTGCGGCTGATGCGCTTATCCGAGCTGCTTTCGTGGTGCCTTATCACCGAAAGACTAACGAGCTGTCTGCTTAGTCCCGATGAAACGAGTCCTCACGGTGCGAGAGTAGAGTAAGAAATGAACGATAGCAAGGGAAGTGTCGTTTTATAAAACATAAAAGAATCGAATGTAAACCCCACCCTCTTTATTGTATAAGCTTACTGTATACTCACGAATATAATAAGGGTGGGATTTAGATTCTATACTTTTATGGTTTATAAAATGACGCTTCCTTTGCTTTCGTTCATTTCTTACTCTACTCTCGCACCGTGAGGACTCGAGCTCGTTAGTCTTTCGCAGACAGCTCGTTAGTCATTCGGTGGTAAGGCACACGAAGTCAGCTCGGATAAGCGCACCAGTAGCAGGAAGCGTGAAGAAGCCACATCGCTATCGACCGGGAACTTCGCATGAAATTCGTCGCTATCAGATATCGACCGAATTGCTGATCCGCAAGCTACCTTTGCAGCATTTGGTTCGTGGAATTGCTCAAGACTTCAAAACCGACTTGCGCTTCCAAAGTTCCGCGGTTATGACGCTGCAGGAGGCTTATTCGAAGATACCAATTTGTGTGCTATCCATGCAAAACGCGTCACATCATGCCCAAGGACATCCAGCTGGCCCATCGTATCCGAGGAGAGCGTGCTATATTAGCTTAGCATATAATCAACGGCCCTTTTCAGGGCTCCAAATTTGATGGATTAGAGTACAGAAATGTTTTTTACAGGCCGAACTGAAAGGAGCATTTAGCGAAAATCGTGGTTTCGATAATAATTCGTTACCGATAGGTGCCATGGATATGGATTTCCTTATGAAGAATATGAAATACATGACATGATGTAGTGAATATATCCGAAGAAATCACTTTGGTGAAACTGCATTTTAAAATTATTTGTGTACGAATGCCGCAATCGATAGTCGACTCTAATTTGCGCTGGGTAATTTCCTCGGAGGACTCGATTCCTCCTTTGAGCATTAATAATCTCTTTCTGGCAAAACGATGTGGTATTAATCACATTATTTGAATGATAGAATGAAGAAGTTTTCTGCCAATTTCCTTCAACCTCCAAACGTATCTTTCTCCCGTTTGTCGTTTTCGCGTTCGCTAATCCGTTCTCACAACACCCATTTCTAGTTTGAGAAATTGTTGAGTAAACATTGTTTGTCAGTGCGCGTAGAGCGGGAATTCCTAAAGATTCATTGCACCTCTAATAAATTGCCGAAAGACGTGGTCTTACGTTGATCGCACTTGATTGAAAAAATCCAAAACGAAATGTATTTGGTCGAAGCATTATATGAGTAGAAAGCAAATAATCGCTCGAAAATGACTTGATTTTCGCGATGTGAAACATTTTCCGTTTTTCATGTTATGCATCCAATATTGGATACGAAAATTTCCACTGATGGGGAAAAAAATATTCAGAAGCTTTCCTGTTAATTGCGATTGATTGAAAAATAACAAAACCAAATGTATTTGGTTGCAGTGTTATATGGATAGAAAACATTAAAATAAACTATTTCGCATGAATGTATTTTTCAATTCCCAGGGGAACTGGCAGATTATTTTTCAGCAACGATGATAGCAACGAGAATTCCGCGCGTGTATGTGTGTGGCGGCTGCTCCGATGTTTCAAGCGGAACCGTGGCATCACTCTCCTCCTGATGGATTCCCTTTTGGCCTTAGGTGCACAAACAGGCTCTTGGTGACACCGTTCATCAGCGCTTTCATGATAAACGAAATTAGCTTCACAACAACAGCGACAACATGCTCCAATCGCTGTTCAATCATAACTGAGTGGGTTTACGAGCGGCGCTCGCTTATATACCGATTTTTGATTTCAATAGCCTGTTTTGAAAGCAATTTTAAGACTATTGAAACAAGTTTTTGGATGAAAAAGTAACAAGTATATGACGCGTAGACATTTTATCTTTCAAATGAAGTGTTTATCATACCATTTCGTTCAGTTGTTTAAGAGCTATTAACGCTCAAAATCTCGGTCTCCAGCGTAACGCTTTCGTTCTCGAAACTTTGGTTTTACACCCCGGTATAGAAATGAAAGACGTAGTCCTACGTCAATATATTGTTTTATTTTCTTCTCCTACGTGAATACCCAGCAAACATTAAATCGTATAATTTTGCACGTGCCAAGTCTTACAAGAAATCCAAGTAAATCATAATCGCATATAATATCAATCAAAGTATGTATCGTGTATATTTGAAATCGCATGAAATGTAAAAAATTGATTTTATATTCCATTATCAAATTAAGTCGCAATTTGGTCTAATAAACATCAATTTTATGATGTACATTGTCGTAAAATATATTTAATCCGCATCATATGCGTATATTACGCTGATGCAGTTTGTGTGTCGTATAAGCGTATAATTTAAATCGATTCAGTACTGTAGTAAATCGTGTTGCATGTTGAAGAAAATCATGAAACAGTAAATCATATTAGATCCTAATAAAGAACATATTACATCATATTGAAATGTCAATGAAATGCTGATGCACTCGAGAGTTTTAACTGCTGTTGAATTAAATTTCAGATAGCCGCGCGAGATAGCTGGTGGATGATAATCCAGACGACCGGAGTTCGAACCCACATCGCAGCAGTTTTCACCAAACATCAATCTGTGCCATTTTAAACATTCATAGTCCACTCCCAACATAAGTCAATCTAACAATTATTATTTCTACAAACATAAATACTCATATATTAAAATGGCGATTTGTGAGGCTATAATAAACATTTCACGAAAATATTTTGCGCCATTTGTTTTTTTTTCTATGACTGTAATAAATCGTATATGAGTATGGCAAAAGTCGTGTTTGGTGCTTTGACAATTCATGAATATATTCATATTAGATCGCAATTCAATTCAACATAATCGCTATTATAACCGGTCAAAGTTGCATATTCATCCAAACAATTTCGGTAAGCATTTGCCATGTATGTATATGGCCTCCACTTTTGCATGCATATGTCTGTTATACTTATGACAGACATACAGCTGTACTTGCGTTGTACTTCGAAAATTGTATGTCTGTCACCATGTACAGCGCTAGAACCATGCAAGCAACTCGGTACAATCGCTGTACCTGTACCGACCTGTTTTACCGCTGTACATGGCTACAGTTGTACTGTGCGCAGCGCCATAGACGGTTAATGGTGGATAGCATGAACAAGCAGAATCAAATCACTTGATAAACGTTCTTTTCATTGACTTTCTTTTAAGTTAATAACTCAGATTGGAAACTTTTTTGTTGTGTTTGATAGTTTAGACACTAAATAAAAACCTTTTTCATTGAAATATGTGGTGGAAATTGGAAAAATATCTGATTGTCAGTTTGACATACGGTACAATGTACAACCAAAGTATATCTGTCATGGTACGACGGTACCTGTACAACGCTGTACACGTACAACGCAAGTACAGCTGTATGTCTGTCCCTGGTATAATACTTATGACAGACATACAGCTGTACTTGCGTTGTACTTCGAAAATTGTATGTCTAGTCACCATGTACAGCGCTAGAACCATGCAAGCAACTCGGTACAATCGCTGTACCTGTACCGACCTATTTTTCCGCTGTACATGGCTACAGTTGTACTGTGCGCAGCGCCATAGACGGTTAGTGGTGGGTAGCATGAACAAAACGAATCAAAACATTTGGTATACATTCTTTTCATTGACTTTCTGTTGAGTTAATAACTCAGATTGAAACATATTTGTTGTGTTCGATAGTTTAGACGCTAAATAAAAACCTTTTTCATTGAAATATTGGTGAAAATACAATGCAATAAATTCAAACTTCAGATTGTCAGTCTGACATGCGGTACAATGTACAACCAAAGTATGTGTGTCATGCTATCGTGGTACCTGTACAACGCTGTACACGTACAGCGCTAGTACAGTTGTATGTCTGTCCATGGTATTAGGCGCATTATATGCCAACCAAATTTTAGGGCATATGATGTTATATATACGCTTGTTATGCGATTTAATGTTTGCTGGGTACCTAACTATCTACCTGAAAAATGGATTAGTTTACTGTTTACTCTTTATGAACATGTTGGGGGTTCTGAAAAGAACCTTTTGCTTTTTTTTTACAAACTTTTTCAATTTTTTCTCACTATCTTATAGTTGATTCTTGATTTTTTTCTGAAGGCTTTGTACTTATTAAATGTTCAACGCCGGGCATCTTTTGGCATATGCACATATCGTACAATCAAAATGATGGCTGTGATAGGGAATGCATAGGTGGTCATCAGCTCATTCACTATCATATATTTCACTATTGAGCACATTACCGTACCTTAAACTGTGGTTTCGGAGACGAATGAATTGTAAGATTTGTATCTCCGCAAACAAAGTAAATAGAAATGAAAAAGAACTGAGGTTTTGGAGACGAACTCTACGATCTGCCGAGAATTAAACGAGCTATAAGCGTTCTGAAAAACCAACAGTAAATTAACACAGGATTAAAGTCCTTTAAAATAAGAACAGAGCAGCAGGAAATATATAGCTCATCATGTTGCTCCTTAGTTAATTTTCTATACAATGCAGATGTAACGTCAGTCAATTTTCAACATCAGTTATCAACCAAAGAAAGCAGTTCTTGGTACCGAGAAAATTCGTTAATCGCATCCTGCATACAATGTGTTGTAATTTGAAGCCACTTTTAATTCGGAAACCATGCATGGGTTTGTGAAAACTGAATGATCAATTTAAAAGACCCCAAACCAATAAGTTCAAGAATAAGCATAAACAAAATAAATCAGTTTATATTATATGTCATATTATGTCACTTTAGAATGCATTGGTATTGTGAAAAACTTTTAATAACTCTTCTTTGAAAGGTTTAATGGCCCTGAAAAGCGCCGTGTTTTACGGTGGCTGGTTTTGCCACCAAAACAGTCAGTAAACAAACTTTTCCCTTCTTCTACCTGCTGCCGTTTTGCGATTTCGTTTGCCACTCGCTGATACTAGTTGTTGCCACCGAACCGAATATGCTCTGTTCTGTAAGCGGGTTTTCTTATTGTCGTGAGCAGCTTTGCAAGCCATCTCGAGCACTCCGGCGGCCGAAATTCTATAACCGCTATTAGGTATACTGGTGCTCCGGCACCAATCCGTTGAAGCGATGTGATGTGAAACGATGCCATACAACCACACTGATTTACGGTTTGAAAGAGAATGATAAATTTTTCCGCGCGTTTTGTACTTTAGCGGTACACGGTCACAGGATAGAGACAAATCGGCAGACTCAGCCAAAGGGGCGAGTCCAACGAGACGAACGAAAGAGCGTTAAAAGGCAGCGATGGCAGAAAAATACGTTCATTACGATTTGTTCGCTCGTTGGATTCAGATGCAGGCTAAAAAGGGTGCTTTTCAGGATCACAAAATTACCTTTAATCTAAAGAGTTTAATGTTTTGTTATCACTCGATATCCCCATCTTGTTCGGCTAAACCTTCCTGTTTAGCGATTGCGTTTACCACTCGCCACAGCTTTCACAGTTGGAAAATTTCTTCCCATCCAGCTCGTGACATGTTGTACGGTAAATTATATTTAATGCGACGTGCCGATTTGCGATGACAGTGGTACAGTGTCGATTTTCAATGTGGGGTCATAATTTGGACCCGAACTCTATGTTTACAAATATCCAACTAAATATGACGCATTGCATGACCGTCCAATTAGCTAAATATCGAACTAAATGTAAATTACTGTACTTTCAATCTGGAAACAATTTAAGAATTGGTGAAAATTGAATAATCGGGAAAGTCCCCAACCATCAATAAGCTCAGAACAACTGCCAAATTCTCATACTCATCATATCCTGGAAAACAGGATTATGAAAAAATCTATTTGTGTTATTATTATTTTGGATATTGTTTTAGAAAGCATTGAACTGTATTTTGTAAACTCTTTTTGGAAAGGTTTAATGGTCCTGATAAGCGCCGTGTTTTATGGAATGGTTCCAATTTAGAAAACTTAGTATTCGTGGCTTTGAAAAAAACCATTTCGAACGCCCTCGATGCCGCCTTGTTCTGGATTTGCCACCAAAGCAGTTTGTATAAAGAAAAAACTTTTTTCTTTTCAAAATTTTTTCTTATAGTTTCTCAGCCAACTCGATCACTTCGGCAACGAAGCTCTATAACGGCGGCTAGGTGGACTGGTGCACTGGTAATAACGCGCTCGGCCTAGCTACCCTTGCGGAGCAATTGGCGGATACACCTACGGGAAACTGCAGTCCAACACGGTTCGAGCGGGATTTTGCCTTTCCCTTAACTTGTCCTCCTTTGTCACGTCCACGTTGCTGCTTGTGTTGCTTTGTTGATGTGATGTGATGCGAAACTATGTGGTGTACGGTTTGGATGAGAATGATCGTCTGGCTCGCTCGAGAATTACGCATGTGTGAGACTGCGACCAATGTTTCGTTCATTTTTTTCTTTTTCCTTTCCAATCGTGCTTCATTGTATTTCGCTGCTGCTGTGGTTGCCCGTTTTGGTCGGTACGATTTGAGGAGCACAAAATGGACCAATCAAAAATGGGCACATAGTGCATTTGGACAATGCTTGATATTTCACAATTATTCAATTGTTTATCTCAAGAAATATTTAATGTTATTCGTTATGATAGATGCGTAGATATATTTCCTATCAATTGATGCAAACACCTTTGCGATCTATTGAGAAATGCTCGAGTTATAAGCGTTCCAAATCTTGCATTTTTTCCTACTTGTTCAGTGCCTAGATTTTCATTTCACACCCTATATCTTCCGGTTAGACGTAGTCCTACGTCAAAAATTCGGATTGCTTTGGTCAAATACGACGCCTACCATATCAGTATCAGACAAATATTTAAAACAATGTCAAACATTTGGCTTCAGTTAAACATTGTACTTTTACCTTAACGAATTAATAGTATTTACCTATTTGTTTCTCTGAGTGCAATATGTACCGTCAAAATGTTATGACGATTGTTTACTTTCTTTCAAGCAGTGTTTTGGACGAAACAATATTCAATTGTTTTTAGTTTTGCTTGAATAATACGATTAATACGGTTGAAACAACTCGACGCAACGAGAATGAAATACTCCACGTCTCCTACGCCTTCGCGTAGTAATAGCTCATTAACGGGAATGTACAGAACCACATCACCATTGCCCCCACCGGCCAACTATCGGACCGATTGCATGAGTGCCACCAGCAAAAGTTACAAATATCTTCGGCGATTTATAAAATTCGATCAAATGGATTTTGAATACGCCCTCTGGCAAATGCTCTATTTATTTATCTCCCCCAAAAAGGTATATAGGGATTTCAATTACCGGAAACGTAAGTATCGAAAACTCTAAATTCATTCGTGCTTTTTCTCTATGGATTTTCTATTCGTTCAGAAACCAAATCACAATTTGCCCGAGATGATCCAGCTTTTTTGGTGCTACTTGTAGGATGTCTATGCGGTATTGTATGCTTCAAATTTTTTAAAATCGCAAAACTATCAATATATTTTTCTTTTTCAGTCACATCGATCGGTTTTGCTTGGGTACTCAGTTTAGGATTTGGCCAGAGCATTCTCTTTCTTCTATATGTAGTATTCGTGGATTGCATTCTTTGTGGAATGGTTGTGGCAACTTTGCTGTGGTTTATAGCCAACAGATACTTACGTTCATCCGCTACAGATATTGATGTGGAATGGGGATATGCGTTCGATGTGCATCTGAATGCATTTTTCCCACCTTTAATCCTTCTTCATTTTATTCAATTATTTTTCTACCACCACCTCATCAGTCAGGACTGGATAATTTCAACACTTATTGGAAATACGATTTGGCTTGCGGCATTGAGTTATTACATATACATTACCTTCTTGGGTTACAATGTGATACCGAATCTTCGAAATACCCGAATAATTCTTGTCACCCTACCATTAGTCTTTCTTTCATATGTAGTTACGCTCATAATACGTTGGAATTTAAGTGTTTCTTTGATGTATTTTTATCACTATAGAGTTTTATAAGCAAACTTGTATGAGATAATAAACGCATATATACTGTGAAATTATTAGATCAATTCATCATAGAGAATAAAATGCGAACACAGCTGTTATTTTGTTTTATAATAATCAAACGAGTTCAATAAAAACCTATCAGGTAATTTACGGACACCTATCAGATAAGGTAGTTAACGGACAAGGACATATTAATCGAATGTGATCGATAAAAACGAACGAATGAAACGATTCGATCGGATGTTTGTACGATGTTTCTTGTTTCAATGTATTTCATAAGGGAACTAACATGTTTGATTTCTTAAAAAAAAAAGTAATATATTTTTGCCGTAAAGTAGAAATATTAAAAAAAGAAAATCAATATTATTTTCGTTCAAATTCTCAGTCCCATTCTGTATTGCGGCGGATTTCCATTTCGTCCGAGTTATAATTTCGCATTCCCTATTCCGAACGTTATACCCATCTATTATTCGAAGAGAAACAGATCGAACGAAATACAAAAACAATTCGAACGGAATACAGAATGCAATTTTATCAAGTCGAAATATTTCTAATCGATCGGAATACAGAATAGGGGTGTCTGTCTCGTTCGACATCCTTACCATCTGGTTCAGTAAGCAAACAGTAAGAATTTTGCTAAGTCGTGTTTCGTAAAAGGATTTATGTGTTTAATTTTTATGTGAAATTTTTATATGATAATTTTATGTGCAATCTGTTCCCAACGAAACCAGAAAGCAATTTTGAAATGCTGAAATTTGAATGAAGATTATCACTTGATGTTGTTTAAATACATAGAAGACAGCCCTGATCCTATCTCAACCTTTTCTATAAATTTCCTTGGATTTCGTGTAAGGAAATTTAGGTGCAACTTTATCCATAATATAAAATCGTCATCAGACACAATTTTCGCTCAAGATTTTTCTTCACGTATACAGAATGTATTACTTTTTTACATAGAACACATATGTGATATGTAGAGCTAATTTTCGTTTGAAATTTTTGTTTTAGAGCGTTTTTTCCATCCGAATATCCGCTATCATTATTGCTTCACAGAAATGGAACACGGAGCTCAGTGTTGTCAATGTCAAATTACACAACAATGCTGCCACTTTTGCACAACCCCTGTAGACTTGAGTCGAACGGATTGAAGAATGCAAAATTGCAGTTCTCAATCGGTTTCCAGAATACGGATGAGTAGTTTTTTTTTATCCCAACAGTTTTATTTTATCAGGCTCATTTAGCAATTCAGCTGTAACAGAGCCGAATTCATTCGTGTACATTTGTTATCTTAAGATAACTTTTGTTGTATGTTACACTGTTACCATTTTTGAGGCGTCAGAGTATCGCTATCTATCGATAAACATTTGTTTTATCTATAACACAGTTGCCATTTAGGCGTAAGAATATTGCTATTGTTCGGCGTAATTCCTAATTCTATCGATGCACAACACATGTCGCTTTTTTCGGCGTAAGAATATTGCTATTGTTCGAATGTTCACAGATGGGCTGTTCACAGTGGGACTGTTGATATGAGGCAGCAGACCGAAAATGTGAGCGGTAAGGGACTGGGATTACCCTCACATAATGATTGTTGCGTGGACATAGTAGCTAGAATAACACATAAAGATGGTCAGTTGAGGGGCCCTGAGTTATGAGCTCATGATCGTTCGCTTAGTAGCGGACACGCAACTAATTAGGCTACGGAGACCCCCTCAGTTTATCAGTTGACAGATCAGGAATTTCTGAGGAAATTACACTATCGATTTCCTGTATATGGACACCCAAACGCGCGGTGTCACAGACCGAAAATGGAACTTCTCTGTAATGTTACCATTGTGTATTTTTCAGGCTTTATAGGTATTCATTTGAAGAAGAGGGTATGATTGAATGAAAAAACTCCAAAAAATATCTTTTCCTCATCTTTATTATGTTCTAATAGAATTAAATCAGCCTCCTTTAAAGTTGAGTATTTTTTGATACTCCAACACAAATAACGAAATTCGAATTTTTTATTGTTATTAATTGAATGGAAGTATCAAGAGCTATAAAATAACATAAAAACGTATTAATCGATTGTGGTTTCATTGGAGTAAGAATCAGAACATAGCATAACTGCATGTTCGAAACAAACATATTTTTTGCATTTCATGCAATTATTGCATGTTTTTCGGGTCTTTTATCGAAGAGAAGAATGTATAACGACCTTATAGATAATTACCAGATGATAAAGGTTCTGGAATACAAAGTTTGCATATTTCTAATATTTTTTGTCTCTGTTTTCTTGATAAACTAAGAATTAATGCTTTTTTCAGAGGGGCATAAAAAAATTATATAAAAGGATTTCTAGGAACTTCCTTTTCTTTTTCTTGTTTTATTGTCGATATTGTCCATTATAAAAAATATCTCCGAAAATGTTACTGTTAAAAATTATCATAAGCTACCGATTAGTTTATAGTTTACTGTTTACAATTCCTCCACAAGTGAAATTCTTTCACAAATGTTTGTATATGTATGACCATTATATTTAGCGAATAACTATACGAAAGTCAAACATTTATATTTTGCTTTTGAATGTATGAATCTAACAATGAATATATCGACGAATAGTTAATATATGGATCCGTTCTATTCAGTTACAAAAGGGACTGAAATCAAATAAGAATAGTCCGGTAATGTTCTTATGCATTATATTCAATAAATATTCCACGCCACTAACATTAATTTATAATTTCATTCAACAATATTCTAGAATATGAAAAAGGCACTTGTCCAAAAAAGTTACTCCTATACTCGCGTCGGTGTGTCAGACCGAAAGTGTTAAAAAAGTGGCACACGTTCCCTTTGTGCCAACACATGCGATACGCTAAACGATGACGAACGACGAATAACGAAGCTAGAGAGAATCGCAAAGTCGTAGTGTTGATATTTTCTGAGAAATGAACGAATTATTGATTTCTCGGTCTGACAGACCAATGCGCGAGTATAGGAGTGTTAACGACGTAAATAAATTCGTTCTGCTTGAAAAACGAACTATGGTTGATTTTTTTCTGTATTAGTGACTTTCAACACTTTTGGCTGGCTCGTCACTTATACTTCCATTTTTTGGAGGAATGTCGGGAGTGAGAATTGAACTCGTGACCTTTAACGTGAGAGGTATGGATTTTACCACTACGCCAGATCGCCTCCACATGGTTAAATCATTAATGTATTGTTCATACGAAAACACTAAAATCGCGATTAAAAATAGGGGAATGCAGGTTAAAATTGGGGTTTATCTGAGCAAGAGGGAGAGAGAAGTTGATCACAAACGTCTGAAATATTGCATTAAGTGCGATTCACATACAACATCTACGTCTCGTATACGTTCCGTAACGTCAGTTATTCTACCATACAATTCATATGAAAACATTCACATACACCAGCAACGTAACGACCCGTCAGTATACGTTCAACGAAAACGACCGACAGGATTTGTAGAAAAGAATAATTGACGGAGACGAACGGCTCGTTGGGTTTTTGTCTGGACTTTGTGTCTCGGCTTTTGTTTTGATTTTGGCTGCATTTTTTATGCCAACATATCTCCCAGTTTCAAATTTCTCAGTCAAAATCAATTCACGACTAGCTGAGAAAAACAGTGTGTTTTATTCAACACCCAAAATATTCACTAGAAATAATTTATTTGGCAGAACAACGTTTGCCTGGTCAGCTAGTATTATATATAAATTCCATCGCCGTCGGGCCGCCGTAAAAAGATCACTTTAAAAAGCAACACAGAAACAACACATCCTGGGTGCTAGTTCATTTATTCCAACTTTAAGGCAAGGCGCAAATTGAGACGCGTATAGCGCGAGTAACTTGGCGCGATATAGCGCCTGTTTTTGTGGCTAATGAAAACAGATAGAACGGCGCAAATTGGCCAGATGACGCGAGATGGTGGAGCGCTCGTGAGACACGACTCGCGCGACGCTGTGGCTGAACCACAGTTTCTCGTGCTGGTCATGCCGGTTGTGGTAGTTGTGTTGGTGAACAATCATATAGCGCCGTGGGTTTGACACTGTATGGCTGTACTGGTCGGGTGATTGTGTTAGTAAATAAATATATCGCGCAACTCTGTGTTAGTCATTGTATGCGAGTGGCATGTTATTTACACCAAACTGCGACTCAATATGCGCTCCACCACGCTACGTGGCACGTATGAGTCGTGTTGGTAGTCTCGCGTTCGCTTACGAGCGCTATACGCTTCTCAATTTGCGCCTAGCCTAATGGTTCACTAGCTCCTCTATCTCACGTATTATTGACGTATTTTCAAATAAAAAGTAGCTAAACACGTAACATTCGCAACAAAAAAAAACTCTTGTTATGAATTGCTTTGTGATCGCTGCTTTCCGTCAAAGCTAAGATGTCATAGTTGAGAGTGTATAAGTGAATTGTGTCGGACACAGTTCGAGTCCAGGATACCTTCTCATAAACGTACCCTGACTTGGCTGCCATTATTATATTATTATGGACGGATGCAAGACAAATCTATGGTAAAAGGTGCAACTATTTGGACAGTAATGGCGGATTTACATTAGGGAGATCTATAGCTATAGATGGATTTATTCACCCGAAAATAGATGTAAACGGGTGAGAATATATATGATACATATCCAAATTGATGAGTAATGTGCGATTCACATAGAACGTTACGGAAAAGAACGTCTACGTTCCGTCAACGTCTCCACCAATTCACACATGCAGTCAATGCTTGCACCAGCACCGTCAAGTCAAATGTCAAACGAATGATTTATTCAATGTTATTCATGGTGTCGCCATCTACAACAATTTTAATTTGCAATGCCTTCTTTCAAATCAGCATGCCTAGAATCAGTCCTAAATTAAGAACAATTCAGTGAAAATCATTGAACTATATTATTTAAATGCCTAAAACCTGTAGTCCCGACCCTTTCTTAACAATTATAATATATACTGTTTTCCTGAGCTGGTCGTGAATTGATTTTGACTGAGAAATTTGAAACTGGGAGATAAGTTGGAATAAAAAATGCAGCCAAAATCAAAACAAAAGCCGAGACACAAAGCCCAGACAAAAACCCAACGAGCCGTCCGTCTCCGTCAATTATTCTTTTCTACAAATCCTGCTGGTCGTTTTCGTTGAACGTATACTGACGGGTCGTTACGTTGCCGGTGTATGTGAATGTTTTCACATGAATTGCATGGTAGAATAACTGACGTAACGGAATGTGACGGGACGTGAACGTGACGTGGATGTTGTATGTGAATAGCTAAAGATCTCCCTCATGTGAACCCGCCATTACATGAAGCCCCGCTGCGGCACAACATTCCAAAATCCACGCGGGAGAGCCGTCTAGTGTGCGGAAATTCAGCTACTTTGCACTTGTTGCTAGTCCTGAATAGAAACGTAGCGACTTGATTATGTGTCCGTGTTCGGAAACACATATTCCGTCCGTTCACCAAAAATGCAAATGTGATTTGTGATTTCAATTAGTGATTTCAATAGCCTGCTTCCAAAGCAATTTTTAGGTTATTGAAACATGTTTTTGGATTAATAATTAACATATGACATATAGCGCGTAGGTATTTTATCCTACGGATGAAGTGGTTATCATTCCATTTCGTTCAGTTGGTTAGGAGGTATTGCCGCTCAAAATCTTGTTGTTCCGGCGTAACGTTTAGAAATAGAAATATAATGTAGGAATAGTACTAGGTGAGGCCGTTTCGTCACTAAGTTGGTTAAGGAAGCGGTATATGAAAACAGTACGGAATAAAGCAGAAGGGGAATTATTTCCGTGAAGCGTGAAAGAGACAGACCGATCACGAGCGAGCTTGGGCACAAGCGTATTGTGTTTTGTTTACAAACAAAACATAGTAGACTATGTTTAGTAGATAGCTGAAGAGTGGTTTTAGCAAGTTGACCCACCTTATGATATACTTCTACTACGCGCCTTGGTTCGTATCACAGCCACCCTCCATCTCTACCAGATTAGCAAAAGCGAAGATAGTAGTATTTGTTTCATTCTAAAAGTCTGTTATTATTAATTATATTCTCCATAACACGCATTACACGATAGAAATCATCATTATATCAAAAACTATAATATAATGATATATATATATTTATATATATATATATATATATATATATATATATATATATATATATATATATATATATATATATATATATATATATATATATATATATATATATATATATATATATATATATATATATATATATATATATATATATATATATATATATATATATATATATATATATATATATATATATATATATATATATATATATATATATATATATATATATATATATATATATATCGTTGGGCTATAGCCCAACTAAATCGAAGACAAACGTCAGTTCTGACAACGTAAAATTTTTTTCGAGGGGCTCGTGGATGGTGTTTTTAGGTTTAAAATAAATTTTAAATGAATCATAATAAAAAAATAAAAAATAAATAAAATCGAATATTATTCAACAAAAACAATATTTATTTTAAACGTTTCAAACAAAATTAAACAAACCACGTAAATTCATTTTCAACAAAATGGTAGAGTTCTTCAACATGCTCGTTTTAGCCATTCAACTTCAGTGATTTTCGAACGTAGCGCGTTCAAACGGCATACTTCTGCAACATCATGCTTCATATAGCGAACTAGGCAATCAATTGACTTGATTGCATCGCCAAAATCAGGATCTCCGGTACTAGTAATGGAAGTATCAAACGAATTACTTCAATCTTTTGTGTCTACCAACCATTCTTCTTGCATTTCAGGTTGATCTTTCTTGAGAACTGATGACAAAATCTCGTCATCAGAGAACACTTCACTGGTTACCCAATCTGGATTATGATCAGCATCATACACCTGATCTTTGATCCACAGATCAATATCTTGCTCAGATGTTTTTGTTCCTGCCAAACTGTCAATCCTGGACACAAGCGCTTTGAAGTCATCATCGGCCGCTTTCGAGTCTACATTAACAGCATCCTCCGGCAAACCATCGATCAATTTCTTCCACGAATTACGTATAGTTTTGTCAGATATCTCCTCCCAAGAGGTTGCCAACCACGAAATACACTGTTGAAGATTAATCTTCTTCAATCGTTCTTCGAAACTAAAGAGGAAAGTACATAAATAAAACCTCAATTAGAATTTGAATTTAAATTTTGAAAAAGCACAGACGAAAAACTATCGTGCGCATAGTTTTGTGTTTATATTTGGAATTAATTACAAAAATTTAATGTTTAATATTTGGAAATTTACCTTAAGTGTTCGTTTTCCAGAATTAATGCGAGCATCAGTTTTCTTTTATACTTTCGCTTGACTGCATTGATGACCGCTTGGTCCATCGGCTGGCATTCAGCAGTTACATTTGGTGGGAGGTAGATCACTTGAATCAGTCCATCGTCACTCTGTAGAGATTCGTCAACGTCATAATAACTGGTGCAATTATCAAGAACCAGCAATGCCTTTGGCTCCAATCCTCTCTCGGCCGAAAATTTTCGAACAGCGGGGACAAACTCTTCGTGGAACCATTGACGGAACAACAGTCTGGTCATCCAAGCCTTTTTGGAATGATTATATGAAACGGGAAGTTCTTCGATGTTGATTCCTCGTGGTTTTGCAGCAGTGCAAATGAAATACAACGGAAGCTTTAGGGAACCATCTATGTTGGAGCAAGGCATAAACGTATACCTTGTCTTGTTTTGCTTCCGTCCGCTTGCCACGGTCTCATCACAGGTAACGATAGAGCGTGTGGCTAGGAGCTTGATGAACAAGGCAGATTCATCTGCATTAAAGACTTGGGATAGTGATAGCTGCATTTCCTGAATCTTCTTCTGTAGAACCTTCTTGAAATTTAGGTACGCTTCAACGTTTACCGATGCCTTTTCTCCTGTTACGGCTTTCACGCGCAATCCAAACCGCTGCTTAAAACGATGCATCCAGCCATCCGAAGCAGAAAAACCGTGCACCGCATAGAGCCCCCGGTCCTGGAACATCTTAAACAGCAGCTCCGCCTTTGCTTTAAGAATATCCACTGTCAACAAAATGTTGGACTGCCGCTGCTGTAAAATCCAGATGTAAAGAGCTTCTTCCAGCAAAGGGAACGTCTGCTCTTTCAATGTTTTTCGATTATTTACACCATATTCCTTGAACTTGTCCACCGCCTCACGAATTGCTTCTTTCTTTTGGATTATTCTCGTGACCGTAGAAGATCCTACGCCGTACTTCTTCCCAAGAAAGTCATGCGTACCACCTCCTGCTTCAAAATCTTCAATTATGCGAACCTTCTCCACCAGCGTCAGGAAATTGCTCCTCCGTTTCCGGTTAACGTTCGTACTGGATCCTTGCAAACCATCTATTTTGAGCCTGGCGATCGAAATGAACGTATATTAAATCTACGCTAATTTTAATATCAAACTTCATTAAGAACTTACCAATTAATCCAACCTAGAACGAAACTCAACCACGAATGAAATAAACGTCAGTGGTGTGAAAACTTTTCTGCGTTTCCCATAACAACAAACAATCGGTGTGACCCTCGATCGATTTTCGACTTTGACAGTTCAGCCCAACGAGTGAAATTCGACTGTATATATATATATATATATATATATATATATATATATATATATATATATATATATATATATATATATATATATATATATATATATATATATATATATATATATATATATATATATATATATATATATACAGTCATATACAGTCAAAAAAGTCCTACGGTATTTTTTTTTGAATTTTCATTTGTTCATAAAATTCGTTACAATCATCTGTCAAATATGCGCCGTTTTGTTCGATGACTTGTTCCCAACGAGATGCCAACTTCATAATACCCCTGTTATAGAAGCTCGCTTCCTTATTGGCAAAAAACTCGGATAGCCAATTTTCACAGGCCTCTTTTGTGGCTAACTTCTGACTACCTAGCTCGTTCGCCATGGACAAAAACAGGTGGTAGTCACTTGGTGCAAGGTCCGGACTATACGGCGGATGCAAAAGAACCTCCCATCCGAGCTCCCGGAGCTTCTGGCGCGTCACCAAAGAAGTGTGAGGCCTGGCGTTGTCCTGATGGAAGACAATGCGGCCTATGTTTATTAAAGATGGCCTCTTCTTCATGAGTGCTACCTTCAAGCGGTCCAGTTGTTGGCAGTACAGGTCCGAATTGAGCGTTTGGCCATAGGGAAGCAGCTCATAATAGATTATTCCTTGACAATCCCACCAAACACACAGCAGAACCTTCCTGGCCGTTAATGAGGGCTTGGCCACCGTCTGAGCCGCTTCAGCGGGCTTCGACCACGACCGTTTGCGCTTCACGTTGTCGTAAGTGACCCACTTTTCATCGCCAGTCACCATCCGCTTCAGAAACGGGTCAATTTTGTTGCGATTCACATGCGTCGATACGGTCAAAGATGTTTTTTTGCGTCAACGTGTGTGGCACCCATACATCGAGCTTCTTTGTGAATCCAAGCTTCTTCAAATGGTTTATAACGGTTTGATGACTTATCCCCAGCTCTTGGCCGATGCTACGGCTGCTACTATGCCGGTCTTTCTCGGCAAATTCAGAGATTTTGTCGCAATTTTCGACGACAAGCCTTCCGGAGCGTGGCGCATCTTCGACGACCTCTACACCAGAACGAAAACGTTGAAACCATCGTTGTGCGGTGGAAATGGAGACTGTATCGGGTCCATAAACTGCACAAATTTTATTGGCAGCTTGAGATGCATTTTTGCCTTTTTTTTATCCAAAATATATATTTTTATTAAGGCTCATATGGCGTCAACCTGACGGGGCCGGGAGTTCAATATTTCGACAATGTTTGCCTTATAACTATGTTAGTAATATGTAACCGATTACTCGCGGTTGGCTCGAGGTTAGTATTACAAGTGTTTTCGTAATTGTGATGTTGCTGTCTTCAATGCTCTGTACCTGTGCCCGACACGGGATACTTCCTATTGGGATGCAGCTGACCATTAATCAGCAACGCCTCCCTAGTCTGTACCCCATATCTAGCGTGGTGCGTCTTCTCGACTCGAGGAATCCAGGATAGAATGGTCACTAGCCGGCGCAAACATCAGCTCGTGTAGAGTTGTCATGATCGGTACAACCTTTGGCTCTTGTTGAATGATCAGTGGACTGCACAACCTTTAGCCCGTGTATCTGTAAAGAGTGTGTGTATGTATTGCCGCGACTAAGTTCATAGTTCATAGATCGGATAGGAGGGATATGAAACAGGGACACAACGAAGGAAACATCATTAAACGTTGACATCGGCGTTTCTGAGGAACAGGTATAGATGAAGCAGAAGATCAGGATCACGGCTACCTAAGATATCCCGGACGGGGATATCCGATTGTCTGCATTTTTGCCTTTGTCATAGTAGTACTGTAAAATATGTCGGATTTTCTCTTTATTTTGCTCCATATTTGCGACACTATAACTCACGAACGACTTAACCAAACAAAGTCAAGGACTATATATAGCGCGCAAAAATACCTTTCCAACAAGCTATAGTATGACTCGATACAATGAATACAATTAGAACTACGCGCTTACAACGACACCTCGCGGAAATACCGCAGGACTTTTTTGACAGCCTAATATATATATAATATAGTTTTTGATATAATGATGATAGAAATCATAATGTAATGCGTGTTATGGAAAATATAATTTAAAAAACGAGCGATTCAATTTAAACCCTTTTCCATCCGACATCTCTGCTACAGAACGGAGAGCGACGAACGAAAATAAAATGACGTCATATCACAAAAAGCGGGAGACAGATAATTCTTTCGCAACTCACTCTTTGCAGCTCTGCCGCTCAACAGCTCAGCGTTTTTTATTGCGAGCCGATCCGAATCAGCTTACTATGATGAAGTGAGTCGGATGAACAGCTCATGAGCGGATGGCACATCTCTAGAACAAAAGCTGAACCAAACAAGTCGAGCAGAGGCTGAACATAAATTTAAAAAAACGTTCTACCTTACTTAAGTATCTTGGTTTGAGCTGTTCGTGTTATATGTACGGACATTTATTTCAGGACTTCAACATATGCCCAACCATAACGTTTAAGAACGAAACATAAACATTAATTTCCTAAAATATTGTATTCCAATTGTATTGCCACAATTTCAGCTTTTGGGGACTAACTTCAGTAAATAGTTATTAGTTGTTGAAATGCATCTAGGAGCTTTGAAATTAGCCAAAAAACAAAAGTAAGCATATAAGAGTCTCGAAGTGTTTTCACTAGCAAACCCATTCTACCGCAGGGAAGCGAAACTAGCTGCAGCATTTCCCAAAGGAATACGGTGTCAGAAATGTCTAGAATTCGGTCATTGGAGCTATGAATGTAAAGGCAAACGAAAGTATGTGCATCGTTCCTCCCGGACACAAGTGCTGAAGAAGAATTTAAATAAACTGGAAAGCAAAGAGTAAGTTAGAATGGAGCTTGGTTCTGTAAAACAATACTAATATAGTGTCTTTTATAGAGTCATGAGGAGTGACGCCCCAAAAGCCAAGAAGGATAAATATGAAAATAATCACGAAACAGCAAATAGTAGTAGCAGCGATGATAGCTCATCAAGTTCAGATTCTTCATCTGACTCGAGCTCTAGTGATAGTGATAGTAGTTCGAGCAGCAGTTCTGAAAGTGATTTCAGCAGTAGTAGCAGTAGTAATAGTAGCGATAGTGAATCGGATAGTAGCTCATCTAGTTCAGATTCTGATGAAAACACCACAAAAAAGAAATCAAAAACCAAAAGGAAAAAATGAAAACACTTGCATTTAGTCTTTTATCCCGTTGCTGTTGACGAATAAACGATACGTTGTTTATAATTCATTGATTTCGGGAAGACTATAGAATCGCTAGTTTCCAACCAAGAAAAAATGATTTTCGTTAATAAGAAGGCCCTTGCCTGAAAATTAAACTAATATTTTTTTCGGCATAGCATAAATAGCATAAGTCTTGGAGAGATTCGTCGTTATTCACTTATCATGAATTTTATAACACTGGAAAATTATTTTATGAATTATATATAAAGCAATTGGAAATAAATATTGTATTTCTGATGTAATGCATTATACTCTAGTATTTCACACTGAATTTTTGTTGATGATCGATTTGCTGAAATATATATATATATATATATATATAAATTATCCGATATAACTACTTTTCGGATAAATTATAATTTTATGATATGGTGGAATACGTTTTGATATTGCGCGTTTATTGAGTATGATTCTAAACTCGACACTGGTACGACAAAGACTGAGATTTTGAACTCTTCGGATCCCTGAACTTCTTCGGCTCTGCACTCGTACTCCTGCTGCAGCTGCCGAAATTATTCCTCTCTCTTCTGAGAATTTGTGAGTGCCTGGTACTTGTATAATTATTACAGACATTCAAGTTTGAGCTCCCTGGATTTTTACTATTTTATTATCACCTGCTATTTATTAATTTTAAGATATTAACTATTTCATCCCTAAAACGAGATTCGTCTCGAATCCTGGAAAACTATACTACTTTTTGCTTTACATTTTCTATAATTTTCAAGATATTCTCCAATTGTTTTTGTTGGTTCATAAAAAGCACTGCTTCAAGAATTTTTTCTAATTCAGATATGGTTTTTATATGAGATATTAGCCTATATAAATGAACTATTACAAGAATTAATTTTGCGATTGAATATTCTTCATCATTTCATTAAAAAAAATCCCATCACGACAATTTCCGGTTTCCAGTTTTCTGTGCATTTAGAAGGAAATCTATCTGAAAAGTCTGAATCTGAAAAGAAATTGAATTTATTGGTATTTTCAAACATTATGATTTATGTTATGATTGATTGATACTACTTTCGTTGACATCTGATCTTTGTTTTGTGAATTTTCCTTCCTTGGTCATCCACAAAGGTTTTGCTGTTGTCTTTGGTAACCAGGTGTCGCCGAAATTTGTTTGCTGTTTTACTTTTTATTCCTTGGCGAGAGACGTATACTGCTTCGCCAGGCTGAATAAGTGGATCAGTTTCCTTTTTCTTGTTGTGATATTCGAGGTCCGTTCTTTGTTTTTTCTGAAGGTTTACTAGGGCTTCATCATAAACTTTATCCCTTTTTTCAATGATTTCTGCAATATCAGTGGGTCTTTTTTCTCCTTCTTTTAAGCCGTAAAAAATTTCCTTGGGTCGCATATTTGTCGAAGAATGTATAGTGTCATTGCATAACCCAACACTTATGCGAAATATTTCCTTACGGTTCAATTCTTCGTATTTTCCTTGTATGCATCGAAATATCTCGTTAATTGTAGAATGAAATCGTTCAACGATTCCATTCACCTCACTCTTATTGGATGGAGTGAAATACATTTTAATTCCAAGTTCCTCGAGCATTTCTCTTACTTCCACAGATTTTAACGCCGGTTCGTTGTCGCTAACCAAGACCTTTGGGATACCAAAATTGGAGATAAGCTTTGTCAATCCTGAACGAATATCGGGAATCGATCTAGACTTGATTGGTATCAACATTCCAAATCTGGATAATTTATCAACCGCAGATAAAAAAATGTTCGGGTGGCAAATATAGACGTCAATATGAATTGTATCTAAAGGCTTGTTGGGTATTGGCGTTTCAGCCAAACTGAGTTTGTACGGGTGTCTCTCATACTTGGCAGTTTTGCAAGTCTCGCATAATATCAAGTATTTTCTGATTTTCTTTTTCATTCCCGGGAAGAAATATCTATCGCTGATGACTAATAGATTCTCCTGAATGCCTCTATGCGCTCTTTTGTGTGTAGCTTCGATTATTTCGTTTTGTTCTTCTTCGGTTTTTAGATCAACTAAAAGCGTTTGAGAAATCATAATTTTGAATGTCCGAATACGAGAGAAATATTTTCTATAGACTACTTAGAGTGAATTGATAACATTCTCTGGGCAGTAGATACAATTGACTCGTTTTGGATCCATAAAATTTTTGAAAATTGTTGATAAAAAGGACTCCTCATAACGGTCTTTGGTGAATGTATGCCTCATAATTTTGGGAAAAACTTGTTCTCCAGTAGATTCAGATTCGTCTGGACCAATATTCAATACAATCTGATTTGAAAATGTGTTGACTGGTTTTTCAGTACGAGGAATAACTTCTGGATCATTTGTGTCAACAGATTGCGTCGTCTCATGTTCGGAAAATCGCTCACCTTCTTGTTCATGTTGATTTATCTCATCGGGAATTCGTGAAAGACCATCAGCAACTACATTTTGCTTACCAGCTCTGTATCGAATTTCATATGAATAATCTAGAAGTGCAATCATCCATCGAGCGATTTTTCCTGATGGATCTTTGAGATTCACTGCGCATGTTAATGGTTTATGGTCTGTATACAAGATGAATTTGTATCCAAAAAGATATGGACGGAAATATTGTGTGGCCCAATAAACAGCTAGGAGCTCTCTTTCGATTGTAGAGTAATTTTCTTCGCTTTTGTTAAGGGTGCGTGAGGCAAATGCTACGAGTTTGTCTCTCCCGATAGGTCCTTGTGACAACACGGCTCCAATTGCATACTTTGATGCATCAGTAGTCAATACAAAAGTTTTGTTGAAGTCGGGGTGAATCAAGATCGCGCTACTGCTGAGAATTTGCTTGCATTTATTAAAGGTTTTTATAAATTCGGGCGTGTGTTCAATCTTTCTCTCTTTTCTGAGACACTGTGTAAGTGGTTTGGTAATACAGCTGAAGTCTTTAATAAATTTCCGGTAATAGCCTAGAGTCCCTAAAAAGGATTTTATGTCCTTTTCGGTTTTCGGTATTGGCCAATTTCGTATGGCTTCAATCTTCTTGGGATTGGGTTTGACACCCTCTTCATTCACTATGTGACCGAGGAAAGAAACTTCTTTCTTCATAAATTCACTCTTATCGGGTTGAATTTTCAGGTTGGCTTTTTTCAATGCTTCAAAAACCCGACTGAGGTTAATGCAATGTTCTTGGAGACTATAACTGAATACGATTATATCATCCATGTACACGAGACAAATCAATCCGGTCAATCCAGAAAGCACAGTATTCATCGTTCTCTGGAAAGTTGCTGGAGCGTTTTTAAGCCCAAAAGGCATTCTCAAATATTCATAGTGTCCATTTTCCGTTGAGAAGGCTGTTTTCTGTATGTCATGTTCATCCATCATAATTTGGTGAAATCCCGAAGCTAAATCTAACGTAGTGACATATCTGCTTCTACCCAGCTTGTCCAAGATATCGGTAATGTTCGGGATAGGAAATTTGTCATCTACTGTTTTTGCATTGAGCTTCCTGTAGTCCACAACGATTCTCCATTTTTGAGCACCAGTGGCATCTATTTTTTTTGGTACAACCCATATGGGTGAATTCCATGGCGAGGTTGATGGTCGTATTATATTCTCGTTCAACATTTTCTCGATCTGTTTACAAACTTCCTCTCTATGGCAGTGAGGGTATCTATAACATCTCTGATAAATGGGTATGTCATCTTACGTCAAAATCTTATGCTTTACAACATTAGTTGTTGATTCATTATTCAAGTGAAACACAGTTTGATTTTTACCGATTACAGAAAGTAGATTACGCTTTTCTTCGACGTTCAGATGGTTCAAACGGAGTTGGTCTATAAGTGTTTTGCATCGATTTGGAATATTTCCGTTGTAATTAAATTCATTTCTAATAACCGGACTTTTGAAGTTATTCGTAGATATTTCAAACGGATAGTATAGCGAAACTGTTTGAGTTTGCACCGAGTTATTTTGCATGATGACAACTGCTTTGAATTCTTTTGCTTGGTAAAGTCCAGCGTGAATATATAAATATGGACCAATTTTATGGTCATCCTCCAATAAGAAGTCGCCAGATTTTTCGGAAACAGGTATTTCTATACTATAAATCGATCCTCCTGCAATGTCTCTTGAAAATGGCTCCAGATATTTTTTGTGCATTGTAATTTTTGTTTCGAATATAGTTAAGGTATTCTCGTGTGCATCAATTTTAGCTTTCAACTTCTGAAGAGTCTATAGCCTATCAGGCCATGGAAAAAGCTATGAAAATTGAAAATATGAAATTTGAATATTTCATTCGTGAGATCCGGGAATGGGTTAAAGTTGACATATCTATCAATAATGTGTTGTCCCGAAATATTCGAAACCATTGCAGGAACAGGAAGTTTGCAGGAATTCTTAACAAATCTCGGGCATAAATAATTTTTATTTGCCCCTGTATCCACAAGCAATTTCAATTCGAATCCTTGCTTCGTAGGGAGTCTCAAATAGGGGATAAAGTTCATCGATTCTATCTGGGGAAGTGTATCCACGATTCCATTTGAAAATTTACGTTGTCACAATTTCTTTGTTGTTGAACGTCTCCGCCGATTGAATTTGTTCCATTATTTGTACGACCTTGTTCATATCCCACAATATTACTTCCATTTGTATCGGAAGCCAACCGTTGATTGTTGTAAACTTCGTGTTGAGGAGCGACGTGTGTATGTGCGATATATCTATTTTGGTTGTCTTGTTCTATATTTCGTAATTCATGTATTCTAGGGGGTATCTTTGAAGTAGATTGAGGTGCTCGAGGAAAGTATTGTTGATTGCTGTTATAACGTCTGTTCACGTAACCGTTCGATCGATTTGAGATATTTGCATTCGTTTGTATTGAAGGTGCCAATATTCTTGGAGTATACCTAGGGTTTGAGTTGTAATAGGGCATATGTGGACGTGGGATAAAATTTGACCTTCTTGGGGCCTTCGACTGGAATGTTGTTGGTAAGGGTTTGAATTGATTTTGCATCGGTTGAGGGTAAACATTCGTTGGTTTAGGTTGTTGAATTGATACTGGTAAATTCAGTCTCAATAAACCAGCTCGGCTTTGGAAATTTCGTTCCTCTATGGCAACATCGAACGTTTGTTTGATATGCATTGGTTGTCGAGCACGAACATTTCCCCCAATTGGCTCCATTAATCCAGCAAGGAAGACTTGTAAGGCATTTTCTTGGTGCGTACGAATGCGGTCCTGTTTAACATTTTCTTCATTTACAGATATATAAGTATGATTAATAAGCAGCGATAGTAAGTTCTGAACTTGTCCAAAAAAATTCTCAATGGAGCTCGTTTGCTGGATTTGGAATAATTCTCGTGTAAGTGTTACAGGGTCACGTTTGTCGTTGTAGTATGTTATTAGATTCGCTTTAATTGTAGCCCAATCGAGAGTGGTTCCATAGGTTTCTAGTACTTGGTCAGCATTGTCGATAATTTTAGCTCTAATAGCTTGGAGCCAAATTTTTTCGAACGGTGTATTCTTCAATGGTTCGATGAATGGCATGATATTTTCAACTGCTCTTATGAAGCTATGCAGTTTAACGGGGTTCCCATCAAACGGCTGTAGTTCACGTACCGCTTGTGGAGTTTGCAGAGATTTTAATATTATATCCGCTTGCTGGAACATTTTATGTGTTTCCGCAATTCGTTCATCTTCATTACGTTCTTCTTTCTGATTAGGTGAAACAAAAGATTGCGATTGAGTTTGGGCTTGGGATTGGGGAGATGACGGAGAGATAAGTTTTTGATTCGTCGATGAGCTCATTCCGCTTGAATCGAACTCTCGATCATCTGGGCTATGTTGCTCCATCATATCCTATAATTGAAAATTAATAATACGAAATATATTTTTCAATTAGTTATCATTCCGTCGTTTTTCCACAGTTTTTGATAACTCATATATGAAAATTATTTATATATTTTCTTTTGTAACAAATATTCTGTAATTCTTATGGTTATGAGGGAACACACCATTTTTGGTGGATTATTTGCAGGTAGTCGTATGCTGTTCTCACGCATGTTTCAAAAATTCATTTTGCTGCGTGGTTTATTCTTAATGAATTACATAGAATTACAAATTTTTATCAGTTTGAATATTTAAACACCAAATCACTGGTGGGTTTTTCTCACACATGTTGCAGAGATTATCTCTGTCACGTGGATTTGGATGGTTGAAAAAATATAAGAATTAATCGAATGAAAATTTTAAACACCTATCCTTTGGTGGGTGATTCTCACGCATGTCGCAGGTATTATCCCTGCTACGTGGATTTGGAAGGCTGAAATTTTCGAATTTATTGATTAAAAATTTTAAACACCGATTATCTGGTGGGTGATTCTCACGTGTGTTGCAGTTTTTGTCTCTGCTACGTGGATTTGAAAGTCTAGAACATTTTTATAATTTATCGATTGGAATCTTTCAACACCGTTTCTCTGGTGAAAATTGTGCTATACTCACGCTTTTTGCAGATTTCTGCAGCGTGGATTATTTTACAATTTTAATGGCATTTTTGGCAATGGCAAAATGGCATTTTTGACGTAGGACTACGTCTTTCATTTCTATACCGGGGTGTAAAATCAAAGTTTCGAAAACGAAAGCGTTACGCCGGAGACCGAGATTTTGAGCTTTAATAGCTCCTAAACAAATGAACGAAATGGTATGATAAACACTTCATTCGAAAGATAAAATGTCTACGCGTTATATACTTGTTACTTTTTCATCCAAAAACTTGTTTCAATAGCCTTAAAATTGCTTTCAAAATAGGCTATTGAAATCACCAATCGGTATATAAGCGAGCGCCGCTCGTAAACCCACTCAGTTATAATTAAACAGCGACTGAAGCATGTTGTCGCTGTTGTGATGAAGATCACTTCGTTTATCATGAAAGCGCTGATGAACGGTGTTACCAAGTGCCTGTTTGTACACCTTAGGCCAGAAGGGAATCCATCAGGAGGAGAGTGATGCCACGGTTCCGCTTGAAACAACGGAGCAGCCGCCACACACACAAATACACGCGCGGAACCCTCGTTGCTATCATCGTTGCTGAAAAATAATCTACCAGTTCCCCTGGGAATTGAAAAAATATATTCATGCGAAAGAGTTTATTTGAATGTTTTCTATCCATACAACACTGCAACCAAATACATTTGGTTTTGTGATTTTTCAATCAATCGCAATTGACAGGAAAGCTTCTATTATTTTTCCCCATCAGTAGATAATTTTCGTATCCAATATTGGATGCATAACATGAAAAACATGTAATTTTCGAGTAATCATTTGCTTCCTACTCATATAATGCTGCGACCAAATACATTTCGTTTTGGATTTTTCAATCAAGTGCGATCAAAGTAAGACCACGTCTTTCGGCAATTTATTAGAGGTGCAATGAATCTTGAGGAATTCCCGCTCTACGCGCACTGACAAACGATGTTTACTCAACAATTTCTCAAGTGAGAAAGGATTAGCGAACGCAAAAACGACAAACGGGAGAGAAGATGTTTGGAGGTTGAAGAAAATTGGCAGAAAATATCTTCATTTTATCTTTCGAATAATGTGATTCATACCACTTCGTTTTGCCGGAAAGAGATTATTATTGCTCAAAGGAGGAATCGAGTCCTCCGAGGAAATAACCCAGCGCAAATTAGAGTCGACCATCGATTGCGGCATTCGTACGCAAATAATTTTATAATGCAGTTTCATCAAAGTGATTTCTTCGATATGGGGAAATATTCACTACATAATGTCATGTATTTCATATTCTTCATTATCAAATCCATATCCATGGCCCCTATCGGTATCGAATTATCATTGACACCACGATTTTCGCTAAATGCTCATTTCAGTTCGGCCTGTAAAAAACTTTTCTGAACTCTAATCCATCAAATTTGGAGCCCTGAAAAGGGCCGTTGATTATATGCTAAGCTAATATAGCACGCTCTCCACGGATACAATGAGCCAGCTGGATGTCCTTGGGCATGATGTGACGTGTTTTGCATGGATAGCTGCAGCGTCATAACCGCGGAACTTTGAAAGCGCAAGTCGGTTCCTGCGCAAGCGCAAGTCCTGAGCAATTCCACGAATCAAATGCTGCAAAGGTAGATTGCGGATCAGCAATTCGGTCGACTTCTGATAGCGACGAATTCCCGGTTCCCGGTCGATAGCGATGTGGTCACACTTCCCGCAGCTGCATTTATCCGAGCTGCTTTCGTGGTCCTTTACCACCGAAAGACTAACGAGCTGTCAGCTTGGTCCCGATGAAACGAGTCCTCACGGTGCGAGAGTAGAGTAAGAAATGAACTAAAGCAAAGGAAGCATCATATTATAAACCATAAAAGTATAAAATGTAAACCCCACCCTCTTTATTATATTCGTAGCTTAGCCTGAGAGAGAAACGAATAACATCGAAGTAAGTATACAGTAATGTATTTGAATCCGGACACTTTGTGTTACATTTAATATCATACCGCAGCCACAACATTTTATGCATGTTGAATTAATACGATTGATTAGTAACTATCAGTAACTATGTTAGTAACTATTAATCGCATAAATTCAACATGAAAAAAATGTTATGGCTGTGATATGATATTGAATGTAATGCAAAGTGTCCGGATTAAAAAGCGTCCGGATTCAAAAACATTACTGTAAAAGAGAGTTAACTCGACTGAAAATTTTTCAGTTCGGCCTGCAAAAACGAAATTAATTGGAAGAGTACAGCATAATGCATAAACGTGAGTATGAGCTTCCCCATCTCACATTCCAATAAGATTAATGGGTTTCCAAGAGGGCGCGCTACATACGGATACGAATGATTTCAATAACCTGTTTTCGAAGCTATTATTAAGCTATTGAAACAATTTTTCAAGTCAATAGATAGCAATCATATAACTCTTGGACACTTTATCTTTTGTATGAAATTTGTATGAAATGATCCGAAGCAGAATGAATCACGCTTAAAGAAGGGATGGATTTTTTCTTGGAATTTACTCAGCAAAAATAATCCCCTCGTGCCAACAATTAAAAACAACAAACGGCAAACAGTTTCATCAAAGAGATTTCTTTGATATGGGGATATATTCACTACATCATGTTATATATTTCATATTTTTCATTATCAAATCCATATCCATGGCACTTCTTGGTATCGAATTATCATCGACACAAAGATTTTCGTTAAATGCTTCTTCAGTTCGGCCGGCCTGCAAAAAACTTTTCTGAACTCTTATCCATCAAATTTGTAGCCCTGAAAAGGGCCGTTGATTTTATGCTAAGCTAATAGCACGCTCTCCTCGGATACGATGGGCCAGCTGGATGTCCTTGGGCATGATGTGACGTGTTTTGCATGGACAGCACACAAATTGTTATTTTCGAATAGGCCTCCTGCAGCATCATAACCGCGGAACTTTGGAAGCGCAAATCGGTTTTGAAGTCCTGAGCAATTCCACGAATCAAATGCTGCAAATGTAGATTGCGGATCAGCAATTCGGTCGACTTCTGATAGCGACGAATTTCACGCAAAGTTCCCGGTCGATAGCGATGTGGTCACACTCCCCGCGGTTGGTACACTTATCCGAGCTGCTTTCGTGGTACCTTACCACCGAAAGACTAACGAGCTGTGTGCTTGGTCCCACACAAACGAGTCCTCACGGTGCGAGAGTAGAGTAAGAAATGAACGAAAGCATCTTCTTTGTTTTTAAGAGGCTTTAAACTTTGCAGTTCATTCGCCTCTAGCCCAGTGAAGGGCCACAATAAAACCAGTCCAGAGGGGACTGGCGAAAGGGAAACCAAAAAATCACTCATCAGATCTGTCCGCTCGACCCTCGGTTAAAAAAGAAGGTAGGAAGGGATCCTATGCTTCATAAGATATTTAATATATGCTGTAATGAAAAGTAAATATTTACTGATCCGAGGACCGACGCAGTGACGAAGCACAAATGACCTAGACTCCAAGTGCAGGGCGTGCTCCAAAAATAAAAAAAAGGCCCTTCTCAGGAGGATGGGAAGGAAAGGAGTGGAAAGGATTTGGGTGGGATTAAAGGAGTGGAAGGGGGTGGGAGTGGTATGGGAAGGAAAGAGGGGAGGAGTGGGGTGTGGGGTGGGGTGAAATGAAATGAAATACAGTTTGAATAGATGATAAAATATAGTGGATTTGAATTTAATGGTGTATAGTAGAGCTGAAAAATGGAGAGGTTTATTTAATGGATTTATCCTCCTTGGTGTGTGTGGCTGTAGGAATAGGGAGTTGATTAAAGTATAATGTAATGGATAGAAGATAGATGTGAGTATGTAAGTATATATTGTATTTTTTGCTATTTATTATTATTAAATGCGTGTATACACATGTATGATTTCCTTCCTTCCGACCCGTACATGCATGTGTATACACACATAAACACGCATACATGACTGTGAAGTGGCAAGCTGTTATAAATAAACAATTTCAAAAGTACTTAGTATTTCGATTTAGATTTCACCAAAGAAGTCGGTTTCTTTCAGAAACGCAATTAGATTGGTTTCTTGGGTCTCATCTCTACTGAGGATATCTCGGAGACTTTGACCTAGATTGTGTCGGACTCGAGCATCTTTGGTATGTTGACATTCTAGTAAAAGATGGCTAACGGAAACGGGTGCTTCGTTGCAAGCACATTGGGGTTTTTCGGCTTTGTCGAACAAGTGTGAGTAGGTGAAGTTAGTGTGCCCAATTCGAAGACGGGTAAGGACTCGCCTTTCCCTACTATTGAGACAGTCCTCCCAAGGGAGAGTGGAGTTTTTGATTTTATGAAGATGAGTGGGACGGCTGTTTATCCAGCCTATGTCCCAACTTTCACGGACTTGCTGTTTTACCCAGCGGATAATGTCAGATGGAGGACAGGGCATGTCTGGGGGTTCGATTTTGCTGCCCTTGCCGGCCAGTATGTCGGCGGATGTGTTTCCGCGGATTCCTGAGTGACCAGGAACCCAGCAGAAGGAGATGTTTTTTTCTGAAGCAGCCTCTTCTGTTTGCTTAATCCATGGGTGTTTGCTGTTTCCACTCAGAAGATCGTGGAGACAGCTAGCTGAGTCGGAGAATATTGTAGTAGGAAGGATCTCATGGATGCATTCTTGAGTAGCTATCAAAAGGGCGAAAGCTTCCGCACTGAAGATGGAGCATTGCGGTGGAAGAGAGAAGCTACCTGTATATCTACTCTCAAAAATTCCACAGCCAACTCCATCGGCACTGACTGAACCATCTGTGTATACCTGGTGGTTGGTTTGAAAATTGGTTGCAATGAAGTTATTGAAGGAGGCTTTGATTTTTGGAGAAGGGTCTCCCGCACGAACCGCCTTGAGAAGATCAAGGTTAATGTTCGGCGGTTTGACGTTCCAATTTTTTCCCGTAGCAGATGGGCGTTCACATATATCGGGGAGATCTTTGTTCGTGAGATTTTTGAACCATGTTTTGGCCCTATGTATCAATGGGACATTGTGGTCGCTTTCGGAGAGTGACAAGTGACGGATGGCTTTGTTTGTGATGGCTTTTGTCACCAGGTGGGTGAAGGGAAGATGCCCACTTTCTGCCATTACAGCGAGAGTAGGGCTAGAGGGAAAAGCGCCAATTGCGAGCCTAATTGCTTTGTTGTAGATTGGTTGAATGGTGTTTAACACCCTGTCCCCGCCACGGCTGAAGGTGCCTATTCCGTAGAGGATTTGTGGGACCAACCAAACGTTTACAACATTTAGCAGCGTCTTCCTATGACCAGAGGCTAGGCCTGCCTGCGATAACCTTGATGATGTTCAGTTTCTTTCTGGTGGCTATTTTGGTCTTTTGGGAATGTGATAGGAAGTTGAGTTTCTTGTCGAAAGTAACCCCTAGTATTCTCAATGTCCTCATTGTAGGGATCGGGATATTGTTGAGCTGAAGATGGGTTCTCCTTGTGAGAGCCTTTCCTATGTGCAAGTGTTTGGATTTCTCCGGGGAAATTTTGAAACCTGTTTTTAGAGCCCAGTTTTGGATGGAGTCTAAGGTTTTTTGAAGCCTCTTTCTCTGATTTAAGCCGAAGCAGCTCGTAGAGATAAGAGTGATGTCATCTGCATAGACTACAATTTTAATGTGGTCGGGAATGTGTTCGAAGATGGATTGCATAGCAATGTTGAAAAGGGTAGGTGAAAGTGCTGAGCCTTGGGGGAAACCGTTTTCTGGGATTTTTAGAGAAGACCTTTGGTTGTTGATGATGGTTTTGAAAGACCGGTTTTCGAGGAAACTTTTAATGAAGAGGCCCAACCTCCCACGGATTCCCCAGTCGAAGAGACTTTTCAGCACAGGGTACCTCCATGCCCGGTCAAAGGCCTTGGATAAATCAAGTGAAACGATATCTATTTGATGTAGACTTTCGGTTGCGTCGTCTAGGATTTTTTCAATTACTACTAGGCAATCCTCTGTACCTTTTCCCGCACGGAAGGCGAATTGTCGGGGATCAATCAGCTTGTTTGACTCTAGAAACGTCGTTAAGCGTCGATTGAACATTTTTTCCATGACTTTCCCAACACAACTAAGAAGAGTGATGGGGCGGAAGTTGTCAAGAAGGTGGTTTTTTTTGTCTGGTTTTGGAATACAGATCATTAAACCCTCTTTCCAGCAGCTGGGGAGGGTTCCACTGTCCCAAACTTTGTTGAGGAGCTTCAGAAGTGCTTTTTTCCCGAAATGGGGTAGATTCTTCAGCATAGGGTAGCTGATGTCGTCGGGTCCTGTGGATCCTTGTTTGACTTTGTTCAGTACCCAATCGAGCTCTTTGAGGGAGAGGTTTTTGTTGAAGTCAAATTCCACATCGGTGTGAAAATCGATGGGAATTTTTTCGCATTCCGTTTTGTGGGTTTGGAAGGTTAGGTCGTAGTTTTGATTGGAGGAGGCGGATGCAAAGAAATCTCCAAACGCCTCGGCGATGATTTTCCGGTCATTGGTGTATTGACCGTTTATAAGGAGATTATATTCTTTGTTCCTTTTTTTGCCGTGAAGCCTGCCAATCTTATTCCATAACTCCTTTGTTGACGCGTTGGGATTAATTTCGCTGACGAATTTAACCCAACTGTTGTGCTTGGCTGTGTTGATGACAGTCTTAGCTTCGTTGCGAGCCCTTTGGGACTCTGTGAGCAGAGTGGGCTTATGGGGGTTATCCGGATGGGCCTTTCTTAGTTTGCGTAAGGCCTTACGTCGACCTTTGATCGCTGCCTTCACCTCAGGCGACCACCATGGAACACACTTCCTGCCAGGGATGCCACTGGTTCTAGGGATGTGCAACATTGCAACCTCAAGGACAGCTTTGGAGAACTCCTCTGCTGTCCAGTCTTGTTTAGCGGAAAGGCCGAAATTGAAATTGGCCGAAGGAGATGAGAATTGGAAAATGATCGCTGCCGCAGGTATCATCGTGAATGTTCCAAGAAAGTTTTGAAGAGAGTTTGTATGATACAATAGTGAGATCAATGGCCGAAGTAGTACCAGAATGGTGAATTCTGGTGTGTTGGCCGTTGTTTAGAAGGAGTAGGGAATGGTCGGAGATAAAATCCTCAATGATGGATCCTTTTTGGTCGAGGTATGCGCCTCCCCAGGCGTATGAGTGGGCGTTGAAATCACCCATAAGCATGATTGGGGCGGGAAGTTGGCTAAACAGATGGTCCAGCTGGCCGCGAAGAATAGCCGGATCAGAATTTGGAGTAATGTAGATGCTGACAACTGTGATTTGAAAGGGGTGTTTAATGCGCACTACCATTGCCTGAAGGTCGGTGGTAATGAGGAGAAGATCATGTGGAGTGCTATCCTTGATTGCGATTGCGACTCCGTGCTTTGAGGGGTTGAGACCCTCTTTGAAGTATGTGATGTACTTTGGTATGAAATTATCATCGAAATTGTTTGGAGTCATAGTTTCCTGAAGGGCTATGACTGTAGGATTAAAGTTCGAAATAAGCATTTTTAGTTCTGAGATCTTCTGTCGGATACTTCTGATGTTCCATTGTATCCCGAATTTCTGTATTGGAGTGAATGTGTTGGTGTTTTTAACTCTAATTCCTAAGTCTTAGTTGTGTTGTGTTTGGACTATCCAAAGAGGATTAGTTCGATTGTCCTTTACCCTTGGAAAGAGAAGCTTTCTTCGAGGTATTGATGTCGTTCTTGTTTGGTGTAGAGGTATTTGGAGAGTTTGTTGTGTGTGTGTTGTTTTTTGTGGAATGTGCCTTGTTGTTGTTGTTTTTTGTTTGATGTGTGTTGTTGTTGGTGTTGTTGTTTCTTGTTGGTGTTGTTAAGTTGTTATTTGTTGGTGGTGTAGTTCTTAGATCGTTTTTTGTTCTTTTCTTGTCTTTGTTAGTTTGGGTTTCATCTTCAGATTTTGGATCTGAATCTGAGGATGAACCTTTTGAAATTTTTCTTTTGTTTTTTTTTCGGGCCTTCAGAGGTATCCATAGAAATTACCGATTCACTATCGGATTCAGTTGTTGAACTTTCAGTAGACGATTCTGTCATGGTTGTGTCTATGATTGAGGGGGTGCTTTCGCGACTAGAAGCGGCCGAAACGGCCGAGGCGCAGCTGCATTTGCACTTGCAGCCAGCTACTGGTTCCCGAATGTTGAGCCTGTCTTGCAAGACGCTCGAATAAGTTGGACCATTTTGGGTGTTGGAAATGATTTTTGCTTCTTTGTAAGAGATACCACGATCGATTCTTATTTTTGTGATTTCATTTTCTTTTAGCCATACGGGGCACTTCCTGCTGGAAGAGGAGTGGTTCCCTTGGCAATTAATGCATAGTGCTGGGGTATTACACAATTTAAAATTGAAATCTTTGGGGTGTTCTTTGCTGCAATTTCTGCAAAGCGGATTCTCACGCTTGCATCTTTTGCTGGTGTGTCCGAAATTAAAACATTTGAAGCACTGCATTGGATTTGGATAGTAATTCCGAGTCCCAGCGCGAATGAAACCGAAATAAATGAATTCGGGAACAACGGTTCCACGAAGCGTTATGATAAGTGTAGCTGTGGGGATAATCTCTTCTCCTTCCTTTCTGGTGATTCGCTTGACATCGATCACTTTCTGATCGGAAAGCTCTTTCAGCAATTCGGTTTCGGTTATATCAATCGCGTCTCTGCATGTAACCACGCATTTGCGTTGGTTTAATGTGGGGTGAAAGATAATCTCTACAGGTGTGTTGTCGATAAGTTTATTAATTTGGAGAAGCTTACCTACTGATTCCTCGTCCCTGGTGGTAAGTATGTATTGAAGATTCTTTTTTTCGTCTCTCTGTGGTTTGGCACTGTTGAAGTTTTTGATTGCCGACGTTATAGTCTTGCTGACTACGAAGGGGTTGGATGGGAGAGCCTTGTCTCCTGTAGCCCTCAAGAGCAGTATCTGCAGGTTGCCATTCGATGGGTCCGCCCAAAGTGGAGCGGTGGCTTCGGTTGGCTTACCTTCATAGAGGTTTGAAGCCCGGCCTCTCGGAGGTCCTGAGCTACTAGAAGCCATGTTGATTGTCGGCTACACCTTAGGTGTAGCCGGAGAAAAGATTTTTCTTTTGCAGAGCACTTTATGAAAAAATTGAATATTGGGCTAATCACTTGCGGATATGTACCAAGAAATTCGCACTATGTTTTTGAAAGCACTTATAAGAACCACCAATGTGCTCGAAAGAATGCGAGCGATTCACTGTAAAATTTTCGTTTTAGGATTTTTCTTCACTTCACCGTCAGTATGCGGATATATTTTAAAATATTATTGATAATTATCACTACCAAAACTAGTCACTATCACACAGCTTATGCCTTTCGAACGGCTTCCGCCGTTCCAGAAAGGGGCGTGATGCCGAAAAAGCGCGCGCTTTTTCCGGCGAACCGGTGAGCACCGCCACCGCAGTGAACGTTTGCTGATATCCTCTTCTGCTATCCTCGGGTTGCGATGCTGAAAATCAATTTGTATTTAGGACTAATCAAGCCTTCAGAAAGGCTGCTTTAAGCATTTGATTAGTTGTGCGAGAAAACTCCTATTTTTCCGTACTCTTTCACAAGGGCGCTAAAAACACGTCCGAATCGGTTGAATGTCAGTAGCACCTTGGAACGAAAGCAAAGGAAGCAACTTATTATAAGCCATAAAAGTCCAGAATGTGAACCCCACCCTCTTTATTATATAAGCTTATTGCATACTTACTTCGATGTTATTCGTTTCTCTCTCAGAGTAAGCTACGAATATAATAAGGGTGGGGTTTACATTTTATACTTTTATGGTTTATAAAATGACGCTTCCTTTGCTTTCGTTCATTTCTTACTCTACTCTCGCACCGTGAGGACTCGTCTTGTGGACTCGTTTGTGTGGGACCAAGCACACAGCTCGTTAGTCTTTCGGTGGTAAGGCACCACGAAAGCAGCTCGGATAAGTGCACCAGCCGCGGGGAGTGTGACCACATCGCTATCGACCGGGAACTTTGCGTGAAATTCGTCGCTATCAGAAGTCGACCGAATTGCTGATCCGCAATCTACCTTTGCAGCATTTGATTCGTGGAATTGCTCAGGACTTCAAAACCGATTTGCGCTTCCAAAGTTCCGCGGTTATGATGCTGCAGGAGGCCTATTCGAAAATAACAATTTGTGTGCTGTCCATGCAAAACACGTCACATCATGCCCAAGGACATCCAGCTGGCCCATCGTATCCGAGGAGAGCGTGCTATTAGCTTAGCATAAAATCAACTGCCCTTTTCAGGGCTCCAAATTTGATGGATAAGAGTTCAGAAAAGTTTTTTACAGACCAAACTTAAAGGAATATTTTCGTTTGGATGCCATTCAGCATCGAGAAAATTCCGGAAAGATCTAATCGTTGCTGAAAAATAATCTGCCAGTTCCCTGGGAATTGAAAAATACATTCATGTGAAAGAGTTTATTTTAATGTTTTCTAACCATATAATACAGCGACCAAATATTTTTCAATCAAGTGCTATTAACAGGTGGTTATCGAGTTAGCAATAACCACTGGAGGGCTGGAAAGAACTAATCATTGCTGAAAAACAATCTGCCAGTTCCCCTGGGAATTGAAAAATACATTCATGTGAAAAAGTTCATTTTAATGTTTTCTATCCGTGTAACACTGCGACCAAATATTTTTCAATCAAATGCTACTAACAGGTGGTTATCGAGTTAGTATTAACCACTGGTGGGCTTCGAGTATCGAGGAAAATCTGAGAAGAATTAATCGTTGCTGAAAAATACTCTGCCAGTTCCACTGGGAATTGAAAAATACATTGAAACGAAATAGTTTATTCTAATGTTTTCTATCCATATGCAATCAAATACATTTGGTTTTGTGATTTTTCAATCAATCGCAATTAACAGGAAAGCTTCTGAAAATTATTCTTCCCCATTAGTAGAAAATTTTCGTATCCAATATTGGATGCATAACAAGAAAAACCTTGAGCCTCCAACGTAACGCTCTCGTTTTTGAAGTCACCCAAATATTTATTTATTCATTCATTCAGGATGGATTTAGATTCAACTTCAAACAAATGATCTCTAAATCAACGATAGTCCTACGTCACCCTTGCGGTTATACCATAGATATAACCCACTTCCTGTTTTTTTTTTGACTATTATGTACACCATGTTCTACTTTACTTACGCATTACGCAGATATCCGCTCTGCAGCGTGCAGTATTATCATCATTAATTTGTCATAATTTCTTTACTTATAAAGAATACTTATCTTTAACAAACATTTTGTTGCTTCTCACGTTTTTGTGGCAGATATTCTGCTGCGTGGGTACCATAATTATTGCAATGAAATATAATTCTTTTTGTGGGCAGATGAGTGATAAAATGATGTGTAAAATTTGGAGTTCTGTACTTACGTTCCCGATGAGATAGTGTTAATTGTTTATATAAATCTTCTATTTAGACTCTTTTTTTTTGTTTTGTTTTTCTCTGGGAATATTTGATCAACGATAGTTTTTCGAATATATTTGTTGTAAATCGTTGTTAATGTCACCTATCAAATATATTTCTATCTTTAGTTTTCCATCCTCTTAACATAACATAGCATAACACAGCACACAACAGTCTGCGCGAGCCAACGCCCGCAGTACGCAGCATTGGCTCGGCATAGCAATAAGTGCAATAATATCAAATGGCACGACGGAACATAGCATACGCTGCAACGATTCGCGATATAGCAATTTCATGAAATTATTAATCATCTACGAAACAAGCAGAAAACTTTATTTCGAATATATGCGATTCTGCAGCAGTGAATTCTGTATTTTCGTTGAGTTCACTTTTGTTTTGTGTTACGTTTTTCGGATCTCATTAGAGCTCCACTAACTCGTTCCGTTGCAGAGAAAAAAAAATCTAACGGTTTCATACGACCGGAAGTACACGAGTCATCAACAGCAGTTTGGATTATGCTGTGCACCAAACACTCTATTTTACTCGAATCGCGATACAACCAATTTTCACTTCGTTTTATTCTAACATCGGGTAGCACTCGCGGATTCTCATTTCGCATGCTTCGTAAAGAGTTACGCGGTATCGCATTGAGCACGCGATATTTTTCGCGGTGCGCTTTGGCAACAAGGCGAAGCACTCGCGGCGGGTAACTATTAGCCGCTTCACTCTCTCTCAATTCAAAATCACTTAGCAGGCTTTGCGTTCAAAGCGTTATTGTTCTCGAAAAATCTTTTCTATAAATCAGCTCGTGGGTTTCCTTTACACTCGCGTAACACGTGTTGAAAATTGGCATGGAGAATACTCCTATATTTGTCACTAGTTTTTTTTTTTTTTTTTTTCAAAATCACCCTGACTTTAGATAGAATTTTTTTTAATTCAACTTATACTGAGTTAGCACACGTGCACATTCGCGAAGCACATGTTGGACCAGAACAGTCCATACCACTATTTCTTTTCCATGTCACTAGTTTTTTTTGTCAAAATCACCATGTCTATAGACAGAACGTATTCTTTTTTTTTAAACTATTCTGAATTGGCACACGTGCACACTTCTGAAGCACACGTTGGAAAATACTCCATGTCACTCCTTTTTTTTTTTTGTTCATGTCACTACTTTTTTTTTGTCTTAGAATCACTTAGAATGATTTTAGACGTAACGTTTTTTTTTCTTTTTCTGAGGGGAAAATCCTCAAGCATTTGCTCTGTAATAAGGTTTTATTCCGATCAGAACGCACTTGACACGTGGTTCACTATGAATTATGTAATGACGCTAACGGCGTCCATTTTGAACGTTGAAAATTGTAACACTTTTTTTTTCTCAAAAATATGAGAGCTTTCACTTAATTCGAATAATCTTAACAGATTCACGTTATTTTCTGTTACTCCCGGGAGTAAAGTCGAATACCGACTGCGCCAATTATCAGATATAACTACTTTTCGGATAAATTAAAATTTTATGATATGGTGGAATACGTTTTGATATTGCGCGTTTATTGAGTATGCTTCTAAACTCGACACTGGTACGACAAAGACTGAGATTCTGAACTCTTCGGATCCCTGAACTTCTTCGGCTCTGCACTCGTACTCCTGCTGCAGCTGCCGAAATTATTCCTCTCTCTTCTGAGAATTTGTGAGTGCCTGGTACTTGTATAATTATTACAGACATTCAAGTTTGAGCTTCCTGGATTTTTACTCTTTTATTATCAACTGCTATTTATTAATTTTAAGATATTAACTTATATATATATATATATATATATATATATATATATTCGAACTATATGGTGGTAGCATTGAATCTTCCCAACCCAGCTGCCGGAGTTTGTGGCGAGTCACTACAGACGTGCGTGGCCTTGCGTTGTGGAACACAACACCTCTCATGTTTTCAATTCTGGCCGTTTCTGGTCAACCGTGTTTGGCAGAAGATGCAGAAGTAACTCATAATATATTATTCCATTCAAGTCCCACCAAATACAATTCTGTGTATTTGGTGGGACTTGAATGGAATAATATATTATGAGTTACTTCTGCATCTTCTGCCAAACACGGTTGACCAGAAACGGCCAGAATTGAAAACATGAGAGGTGTAGTGTTCCACAACGCCATTCGAGACCCAGGAGTTACTATCGATTCGAAACTTCATTTGACAGTCAAACATTTACGGTTCACGAGTCTGATTTTTTTTTTAATTCGTTTATTTTTACAGGCTCAGTTACGTAAGTTTAAAGGAGCCGAATTCTTAAATATGTTTTTAAAACTATATATATATACAAACAATTTTCTTAAATCTATGGTTAGTAATGTGGGAAACCGATTACTCGCGGTGGACTCGAGTTTAGAAGGGTGACATAATTTTTCAGGAAAAGGATGGGATATAAGGAAATTATTACAATGTTGGTAATCACACACACTCAATTCTTAAATCTATTCGTATATCTATTGTGAATTTACATTTCAACTTGTTCTCCTGATTAAAGCAAGGGGACCAATTACTCGTAAAGGAAGAAAAGCAGGGTATAAGGATATAAGGATAATCATACACGAACATCGATAGCTTTAAGAAAAACATATATTTGGGACATGTAATCAAGGTCTAACCGAGCCAACACATCTCTCACCGGCACATTGGGCTGCCTTCCTCTAGCCCGAAGGGAGTTTTCTAAATTCGATCTGGCAACAAGATACACCTCACACGACCAAACAACGTGTTCGATGTCGTGGTAACCTCGGCCACAAATGCAGAGATTGCTACCGGCCAGATTGAAACGAAAGAGTAACACGTCTAACGAACAGTGATTGGACATGAGTCGGGAGAAGGTGCGAATAAAGTCCCGACTCAAGTCCAGACTTTTGAACCATGGTTTGAGGCTAACCTTAGGGATAATCGAGTGAAACCACCGGCCCAATTCATCTTCGTTCCACTTACGTTGCCAGTTTGCGATGGTATTTTTACGGACTAAAGAATAAAATTCATTGAAGGCGATTTGACGCTGATAAATGTCGCCTTCAATTTCACCAACCTTTGCTAATGAGTCAGCCCTCTCGTTACCCGGGATTGAGCAATGTGAAGGGACCCAGACAAAGGTAATGACATAACAGCGTCTGGATAAAGCACTCAAAATTTCTCGTATTCTCTCAAGGAAGTACGGCGAGTGCTTTTCCGGCCTCACTGAACGGATAGCTTCGACAAAGCTAAGACTATCCGTTACAATGTAATAGTGTTACGAGTTTGATTGCAAAAATACTAATAATGCCATCTTTTCACAAATCAGCACATCGAAATCGAACTCGAATTTCCCATCACTGCTCGCTAAGAAATTTGTGTATGACATTTGCATTGCAATAATTTATCAACGTGTACCGAAAATTTGTCTTTTCCATTAATGTATCGGCTCCAATACATTTCAAATAGAAAAATATAATGAAATTTTTCTTCAGTGTGCAATTTTTAACCATGTCGATTTAGAGTGTACCACTACAAATGTCATTCCTTCGCACAGAAATGATATTGTTTTGTTTACTTGTGTACAGAGATTGATTCCGAATGAAAATTGTGGAACTTGTGCAAATATAAGATCTGCAAAAGTGTAATGAGTTGAAATCTTTTTGCATAATCAACATTTGGAAAAGACATTGTGTGAATAGTGATGTACGTTGTGTGAAGAAACTGGTATCAGAAATATGTATTCGCCAAAATTAACATTATTGATTTTTTCGATGATCGTGCTTAAAATGGCGTGAATAATCAATCACTTCAGATATTTCATACTTTTGGAATGTAATTGCTATTACGGCTACGCAATCAATTCAATTGATTTATGCTTGTGACTCAACTCGATTAGTTTTCCAATTGAAATGATCGAAACCATGAGCTGATATGTTTTTCTCAGTGCAAACAATGTATAATGTCCGTATATGCGAATTGGTTTTTCGAGACAGAATTTACTGTGAACTGTTCAATACATTGGATCCTCAATCTACAATAAACTGCATGCTTATTTTATTGTCTGAATGATAAATAATAAGCTTATACACGTACAAACTATGAATCTATCGGAATCAAATAAGAAATAAACCTGTTTCATTGAATTATTTTCGTATCTAAAAATCGACTTATGTTTTTAAAAGTAGCGTTTCAATATATTGTTTTAGTTCCTGTGGATACTCCAGTTATAGGCAAATTATTTTCAATTGAAATTACATTTCTTTTTTTAGTCAACAGACTAAATATAATAGCTACTAGTTCATAATATTTCTTTGTTTTCAATAACGATATTGAAGGTCATAAATGTTTATAATGTTAATTGTTGAATAGATGTTGAATAATAATGTCGTTTTCGCACAAAAACACAATGCTAATACACTAGATAAAAAAAATAATGGAACAGAGTGCGAAATCGAAAATTTTCAGTTATTTTTAATATGCTGTCACTTTGTGAAAAATCAACGCACAGACATATTTTCCATATTTTTATTATTGGTGTGTGTAGATGTAGTGGGCAACAATGTCGGAAAGAAATAAAAAACAGGAAGTGGGTTATATCTATGGTACAACCGCAATGGTGACGTAGGACTATCGTTGATTTAGTGATCATTTGTTTGAAGTTGAATCTGAATTCATTCTGAATGAATGAATACATGAATATTTGGGGGACTTCGAAACGAGAGCGTTACGTTCGAGGTACAAGGTTTTATGCATCCAATATTGGATACGAAAATATCCTACTGATGGGGAAGAATAATCTTCAGAAGCTTTCCTGCTAATTGCACTTGATTGAAAAATCACAGAACTAAATGTATTTGGTCGCAGTATTATATGGATAGAAAACATTAAAATAAACTCTTTCGCTTGCATGTAATTTCCAATTCCAAGGGGCTGATTATTTTGCAGCAACGACATCTTTACGGACTCTCCTCGATTCTTCTCGAAATCCACCAGTGGTTAATGCTAACTCGATAACCACCTGTTAATAGCACTAGATTGAAAAATATTTGGTCGCTGTGTTATATGGATGAAAATCATTAAAATAAACTCTTTCGCATGAATGTATTTTTCAATTCCCAGGGAACTGACAGATTATTTTTCAGCAGCGATTAGATATTTCCGGAATTTTCTCGTTGCTGAATAGCATCCGAACGAAAAAAAATCCGCGCGTGTATGTGTGGCGGCTGCTCCGATCTCTTCCAGGGAACCGTTTGTGGCATCACTCTCCTCCTGATGGATTCCCTTCTGGGCTAAGGTGCACAAACAGGCTCTTGGTAACACCGTTCATCCGCGCTTTCATGATAAACGAAGAGCTTCACCACAACAGCGATAACATGCTCCAATCGCTGTTCAATTATAACTGAGTGGATTTCTTCTTCTTCTTTTTGGCTTTAAGAGGGTTTAAACTTTTCAGTTCATTAGCCTCTACGCTGAGTGGATTTCCGAGCGCTCGTTTATATACCGATTGGTGATTTCAATAGCCTGTTTTGAAAGCAATTTTAAAACTATTGAAACAAGTTTTTGGGTCAACAAGTAACAAGTATATAACGCGTAGACATTTTATCTTTCGAATGAAGTCTTTATCATAGTATTTCGTTCAGTTGTTTAGGATCTATTAACGCCCAAAATATCGGTCTCCGGCGTAACGCTTTCGTTTTAGAAACTTTGATTTTACACCCCGGTATAGAAATGAAAGAAGTAGTCCTACGTCAAAATAGTTTTTTCGAAAATGTCCAAGCTTGTCCACGGTGAGTGGGGAGGGGGTATAGGTAATGTCCACGTGGACACATTAAATTTTTTTTTCAAAAATACATTCACATCTATAATTAAAAACAAATTCTTTGCTCTACATTTCCGAAAAATTTCGAAGTTTACCCTGAGTAATCCCTATGTTTATCAATGAAAAGGTTGGGATGCACGGTCGAAAATCCATATTTTTCTCATATCGTTAAACTTCATCGCTGAATTGTGTATTCTGAAAATAACGAAAATGAACTGAAAGTGATCTTGATTGACACATATGATAGAAGATACTGGATGGGAAAAAGAAAAACGGAGCGAGTTGCTGAACATAAGTTGTATCGGGAGATGATTTATACTGAAAAATAATGATAAATAATGTTAGTTAGCAAGTATTTAAGCATTGGAAATGTAAGACATTGTTTTCTTAGTTACGGGTGGTGGGGTTTGTAGCAGCGATGCTCTTCTTTATTGAAATGTGGAATTTTATGAATACGCTTCTATTGGTGAAGTGAGTTTGTATCGTCATTGATGACAATCAGATTGAGATGTCGCTCAAGAATAATCCCAGGTACACCACATGTGAATTAACATATCTGTTATCATGAAATCATAAGCATCTACAATGTATGGGTTGTTTGACCAAAACATACTTAATGGATCGCATCTGCGTGTTATAAACGCAATGAAAACACGTCGTTTTACTAAAAAAAATCTAGTGATCGGTGAAAGATCAAACCGTTTACAACAATGTTGAAAAAAAATTTGGGGCGAGCAAAATGCTCTGTACCTGGCTGGAAAGAAAATCTTCTTCTTCTTCTTTGTTTTTAAGAGGCTTTAAACTTTGTAGTTCATTCGCCTCTATAGTGAGAGAAAATCTTCATTATGAGCTTCTACCAAGTCGATAAATTCAACTAGAGGCGAATGAACTGCGAAGTTTAAGGCCAGTCAAAGTCAAAAAGAAAAAGAAGATAAATTCAAACAAATACTGCTCGCAATTGAATTAGTTAAAGTCAGCGATTCAGAACAATTATCCACGATCAGCCAATATGATAGGCCTCGTGTTCCACCTGCACAATTCCAAACTTCATGTCTTTTTGATAATTCTAACTGTTTGAAAAAAATAAAACACCTTGTCCAGTTTTTCGGCAAGATAACAAAAATGTCTGAAATCGTACTTTTCCTGTCCACGTGGTATGTGGCCAGTCCCTTACGCAATTTTTTTTATAACGATTTTATTTTTTTTTGCGCGCGCGCATCAGTTGCGTTAAAAAAGAATTTAGTGTATATCCCCTTTGTATGTGTTGATTTTGACAGCATGTCAAAAATAACTTAAAATTTTCGACTTCTCACTTTGTTCCTTTATGTTTTGCCGAATGCATTTCTTCTACATGAAATATCAGTGAAGGGTTCTCAGTGAATTAATCTCGGGCATAGCTTATTACTTTTTCTTGAATTTCATTCAGGAAATAACTAACTCTAATACGTAATATATGAATTCACCACCGAAGAAATCGTTAATATTTAGATGTCACGAAAAAAAATTGATTTGACAAATTTCTTCGGAACATCCGTGGTGTATTTTGTCGTAGGGCTTGATTACGAACGTCACTTCACGGTGAAAACGGAATAAAATGCATACAAATTGCATACAATTTATTTCGTTTTCACAGTGAAGTGACGTTCGTGATCAGGTCCGTAATCAAGCATTTTGACGTGAGCGCCAGGACGAAGAATTTTCAGTACAGATTCTTTCTTAATCTTGGGGTCCAGGTTGCGTTACTTAATGTGACATAGGGGGGAGGGGGCCGTGATCGTTACGTAACAAAATTCTATTTTTATCTATATAAATAAAAATGGATCGCTAAAATGTGTTGCCGAGCGCGAAACCCGAGGAAGAAGTGTTCCGATTTGGGCCATCTTTATTTTGTTGTATTCGTCTCTGTCTGTAGATCAGTGATATGAAGAGAAAAATCGGAGAATTTTCGGAAAAATCTGAAGGAAATGGGAAAATTTGAAAAATTTAATTCTCACAATGACATCGTTGTTAGTCCAATTGGATAATTCGATTTCGCGTTTGCGGAATTAAGCTTTGTGTTTCGTTAGTGTGAAGCGAAATTGGCAATGAATTCTCAGGTGGAATAACGCGCTTTGAAAATTAAAATTAAGAACGAAAATTGACTTTTCTGTTATCAACATGTATTCCATGTAACGGAGAAGCATATTGTTTATATTTCTGTAGAAGATTAATCAATGAAGAATTTTGCGATTGAACCCAAAAACGTTCGTTTAGAAAATATTCATATCAAGAAATTAATTTTGGGCGGGACAAAGCTGTTGTTGTGAAGCTAACTTCGTTCATCATGAAGGCGCTGATGAACGGTGTCACCAAGAGCCTGTTTGTGCACCTCAGGCCAGAAGGGAATTCATCAGGAGGAGAGTGATGCCACTGAGAAGACGACCAAGAAAGTAACAGCATCGAAAATTGGTTCTTCTTGAGGCATCGGAGCAGCCGCCACACACATACACGCGCGCAAATCTTTTCGTTTGGTGGTTACCGAGCATCGAGAAGAATCCGGAAAGATGTTATCGTTGCTGAAAAATAATTTGCCAGTTCCACTTGGAATTGGAAATTACATTCAAGCGAAAGAGTTTTTTTTAATGTTTTCTATTCATATAATACTGCGATCAAATGCATTTCGTTTTGTGATTTTTCAATCAAGTGCAATTAACAGGAAAGCTTCTGAAGATTATTCTTCCCCATCAATAGAATATTTTCGTATCCGATATTGGATATATAAAACCTTGAGTCTCCAACGTAACGCTCTTGTTTTCGAAGTCCCCCAAATATTCATTCATTCATTCAGAATGTATTTAGATTCAACTTAAAACAAATCGTCACTAAATCAACGATAGTCCTACGTCAACCTTGAGGTTATACCACAGGTATAACACACTTCCTGTTTTTTTAAATAAATTGAAAAGGCACAGCTCAAAGCGAAAAAAAGCGGTTAAATCAGTCCAGGAAATATCTGGAAGCTCGAACTATTGAAAATGCTGGATTCGCTCGCTCTCACTGGAATCCGTTATTAAACATAAACTAGAGAGATTCAACTATAACAGAAATCCTATTTTACAGTTTTTTGAACTAAGTTTTGCTATTGATTGTTGAATTGAGAAAAACAAACAGAAATACCTGAATTCACTCAGATTAATTCGGACACCAGAACACGTTATCTTACTTTCTTGAGTAATATATGCCAAAAAATACATCAAAACTGGAGGAGATTAAGAAAAGCATCTGAAGATATCTACGTAGATGTTGAAGATGTAGAAATAGAAGCTACTGAGCTGAGCGAGAACAAAACAATAGCTTTTAGGACCACCAGATGAACAATAAAATGGTTGAACGACCAAAGTTTGAATAAAAAATAGAAAATTAAATAAAAACATACCCGATTAATTGGTACAAGTACGCTGAGAATGTACAAAAGTCAACTGCGGGAATTTTCCGCTCGTACAAACCCCAGTCCAAACGAAGCTGCGTCGGTATTTTCATGCGCGGATTACACATATGTGCCACATGACTCACTGCACTGTCATCCCGAATGTTATTAATGTTTCTAACCTATCCGGCTTTGGAGCCGGTACATCCCGCGTTTTATTTAGCAAATTATGAATAATAAGCTCAGAGCTCATAGTCGCTTTCGTAATGTTAGTTGGACTGGAGCAAGGTGATGTGCTCTTAATCTTACTTATCAACATTGTACTAGAAGGTGCAGTACAAAGAGCAGACGTGCAAAAAACGGTACAATCATCACAAAATCCCACATGCTTCATGGTTATGCGGATGTCATCGATATCATTGGGATCGACTGTAAGGTTGTAGAAGAGGCATTTAGGCCTATCAAGAGAAATGCGGCGAGGTTGGGACTCATCATCAAATCTACAACAGCGAAGTACGTGATAGCTGGTAGAGAGCGTGGAAGTCCCAATGGTGTTGGTGCTGAGGTGAATTTGGATGGGAAACGATTCGAAATGGTTGAGGAATTCATATATTTTGATCAGTGCCACAAATTATCAAAATTTATTCACGAATGAAGGAATTAGTTTTTTTCCAGTGTCGGATGAATTCTCTTCTGTTGACGCTCAACACCATATCTGTTATAATGGGTATAACACAAGAGGCGAGACGCGTGAATTTTGTCTGGTATATTGAACGAAAACAGCATGAACGAATTTCGCAAAGCTTGCATTCAGGCACTTTCATTACTGTCAATAATGTCAGGTGATCATCACGAACGTTAAGTTGATCTTCATCGATTGCAGTGATTTTTATTGAAATCGTGTTTGATTTTCAAATTTAGAGAAAAAGAAAGAACCACGAATCCGGCAACATTAGTTTTCGTTGATCGTTGACCGTTGTGCGGTGTTGAGCGACTGAGTGAGGTTTAGCGTTGAACGGCATCCGCGTTCCGTTCCTTTTTTATACTGTATTATAGTGACTTTCAATACTTTTTGGCTGATTCATCACTTTACTCCCATTTTTGGAAGAATGTTGAGAGTGAGAATGGAACTCGTTACCTCTAGCGTGAGATGTACAGTCCGTTTCCGTTTCCGCTTTCTATGCTCTTTTACTACCGCCATTTCGATTTTTTTTTTTCAATGAACCAGAAGCCATCATCTTTTCCAAAATGGCATCGGAATACGATATTCGACTTCTGCTGTTGAAGCCCTTTCATCTAATACCCATATCGTAGGGGTTTTATATCATTGCTGATCATTTCGAGCCAGTATCATTAAACCAAAAATCAAAACAATATTATGTTCGTTTTCCGCTCGTTTGTTAGTCAAAAGACGAATTTCAGCTGCTAGCAGGAATGCTAGAGGCTAAGTAGCCAGCCCGGTTGTCCTCTACGGACATGAAGCATGGACGCTGAAGGAAGCTGATCAACGAGCGCTAGATGTTTTTGAGCGTGAAGCGCTGCGTTCAATTCTCGACACTGGACTGGAAGATGGAATGTGGCGCAGACGCCTGGATCGCGAGCTGTATCAAGTATATAAATATGCTGATATTGAGAAGGCAATACAACGTGGCAGGTTACGATGGGCTGGACATGTAACCAGAGTGTCGGATGAAAAAGTCGCCAAAATAATTTTCAGCAGTGAGCCAGGAATAGGACGTAGACTCCGTGGTAAACCCCAAACCCGGTGGTAATGTGCTGTGGAGAAAGATGCACGGGCCGTCGGTGTTTGTGGTGACCGGAGAACGACTCCCCAGGACCGAGTAGGACTCGGCGCAGGTCTGGTAAATGGACTTTTACCCAATGACGTAGTGCATAGGGGGCCTGGTGTCACCCTCAGAGACACCAGGGTCCTGCTACCGCTTGTCTTTTTCTATGTACTGAGATGATTCAATTTATTTATTTATTTATTACCAACAGGCTAGAAACCCCAATGGTAGTCTTAGTATCTAAATTGACTTTACATAAATACTGCATTAAATTACAAAATTACATTAAAAATTTGCATTGCCTAGTAAGTTGTCCAAAGTCAAGGTCTAAAAAACATTAAAAATTTACGCTTAATACAAATACGGGACAGGTTAAAGTCAAACATAGAGACTACACGGTTGAAAATGCGCAGCAGACCTGTGACAGCACCATAAGCACCGTAGTTAGTTCGCCGGGTGGGAAACCAGAGAAGTGCAGCATTCCGAAGCTGTCTTGGCCGAGCCAGAAGATTGATCCTTTGGAGAATGGCAGGACAGTCGATTCGTGAGGTTAAAACGTCAGATATCACCATGGCTCGGGCAGTGTTCCGACGCACTTCCAGAGTGTCTAAATTGATTAGCTGACAACGGCTTTCATAGCTGGGAAGGCTATACGGAACTCGCCACGGCAGTAGACGCAAAGCGAAACGGATAAACCGTCGTTGCACGTTTTCAATGCGGTAATGCTAACATCAAAGTTATCTTCTTCTTCTTAAATGGCACCAACGTTCCTAGAGGAACTTCGCCGTCTCAACGTAATATTACTTGCGTCATTTTTACTAGTACTTAGTTGAGATTTCTATGCCAAATAACACGCCTTGAATGCATTCTGAGTGGCAAGCTCTAGAATACGCGTGACCACAGTGCAAGTCGAAGGAAAGTTCTTTTACGAAAAATTCCCCCGACCAGAACGGGAATCGAACCCGAACCCCCGGCATGTTAGGTTTTGACGCTAACCACTCGGCCACGGGAGCACGAGTTATCAGTGGGGTTCAAAAACTATAAATGTGCCTACATCTCAGCTGATCCAGATGTCAGTAGGGTTCAAAACCAAACAAACCGCTTACGTCTCAACTGTTTTGGTGTTCGAGATTTTGGCATCAAAAACATGGCTACCTATGAGACGGCTGGGTGACATCCACGCTATGACAAGTATATTATATTGTTTCGAAAATTTCCAAGATTTGGAATGAACGTCGCTCATCAAAGATTGGTGGTATTGTGTGGCGGTTTTAATTTAATTAAGTGCCCATCAGTATCCTTTGACATCGCTTCGACCATGAGGATAACCAGAAGAGTTCAGATTTTGTAGATTGCTTCGCGAACCCTCACTCAGTGAAAGAATTTCTTCATCGTCTTTTGTCAGTGCTACCGAATGTTTAGACTAATCTCATTCATTCTTGCATTTCTATAATGTTTGTTTCTTGTCGTTTATAATTTCGTAGTCCTACGGCGTGCGGTCGTGTCTTGGACACCACTCTTCTTTATTCATTTGCGGCCCGCGGTACCTCGAATAAAACGTGTTTGTGGCCCCTCCGGAAAAATAGTTGAGTACAACTGTTCTAGACTGTCTTCTGGAATAGTGGATTTTTTTGAGATTTTGTCTATAATTAGTTAAGAAACAGCAAGTAAGTGAGTGAGTAACTTATAGGAAATTGTCAGGACTTGATGCATAACACTGAAAAAAAAACGTTTTTTAGAACTGAAAAAATTATCGTTTCAAATACGGCTGAAGCGTTTTTTAAGAAAGTCAATATATTTTTCAACAATTTGTTCATCATCGCAAAATTCGCATATCTGAGGACATTAGTTTTTCTAACAAAAAATAGTTTTATATCATGATTAAAAGCAACGAGTTTTTTCTAGTGTAGAACAATCCGATGGAATCAAATACCTGGTGTGTTCTGGTGCTGATTTGATAGGAAATCTAACATTTGTGGAGTTTAATTACTATTTTCAATACATTTTGTTAGTTCTAAAATATTATCCAACTGAGGATTATTCTAGTAAAATTTCCTCAATTTTACTAGGATGTTAGTATGGATTTGATAGACATTAAAATATGAAACTATGACGAATCGTTCAGTTTTTTTAAGTATCTGAAATATTTTATTTACATAAGTGTTTAAATATATTCGATAAGCATAAGTCTATGAGCTCTACATTGTACCTTGAGTAATATGAAAGTATATGTGTGTGAGAGCGTTTCCAGAGGTCGTCCAGGGCGCACACGTCAAACAACATCAACTTGATTGTCATCCTTCGAAAACGAATATTTCCCTGAATGCTATCATGTTGACTATGGTTCTTTAGAAAGCTCAAAAGCTCACAGTCTCTTTTAAACTTTACATCTTGCTCCACATATTTTTTTTGATAATTCTAAGAATCGATCCCCAAAATGAAACGTCATGCGCTTCCAGGAAATTTTCGTACATATGAGAGCCGAAACCGAAGCACACAGGATTTAACCGAACATTGACAGAATCTCAGGACACATCTCAAGCTATCGCTGCATTGCGCATGCCCCGGATCACGTTCTACTTCGTCACTGCTCGTATCCTTCGTAGTTGGAAAGCGCGTGGATGAGGTAGTACTTTTCAGCCCTGGCAGATGCGCATTTGCAGAACGATTTCCGATTTGGAATTCGATCGGTTGCTGTGTAAAGTGGTGGACGAAAGTTGAAAATTCGTTGTACTTTTCTAGAAATTGTGGCGCTAGGACGACCTCTTCTACTATATCCTGACCCAATAAGCGTACACTCACCCAAACTACAGGTTCTATCCAAAGAAAATTGGTAACAATCGTTTATATTTTCGTTATACATTTTGATATAGATGAACTTTCTCCGTCCATAATTGATAGTCACAGTGAGTGGATATTTTCCTCGCACCCGAATTGAACTTCAATCAATACATGAAGAAGTTATATCAATCTGATTAAGATTTTCTTTTTCTTTCTTGAATACTGTTGCAGACAAGGGATTAAATGGTAAAAAACAGCAGTGAGTGACTTATTGAAATTTATTTGAAAATCTCTGTGAAAAGTGAGAGAGAATAGTGAAAAGTGTGAGAAGAAAAAATTGCCATAGAAGAAAACTGCGTTTGTTCTCATGTTACGAGATAAAGTTTTTCTTAAACAAAGAGATTAGAAGAAAATCCACTGGGATTATTACTGCAGTGTGTTAAAGAATTAAACCTTCACAGCTTCAAACGAAGAAAACGCAATCGTTGCAGTGAATAATGTTTTCCGGATTAACGAATCAAGTTAGCTCGTGGATTGGAGCAGCAAAAGGCGAGCCACAGGATGAGGAGGTGCCAACTCCCCCAAATTCTGCAGCAACAGCGATGACTACAGCTCCAGCCACAGTCGGTACCACAGAAGCCCCAGCGGCATCCGCGGCGGCAGATGAAGGTGATAAAAGGTATGTGAGCAATTGATAGTGAGTGCGAAAGATGAATTCTCCGTGCGTGAGTTTGTGACACCGTGCTTTTTGTGCCACATTGTATAAATACTGAATTTTCGACACCCGATAACGACACGACTGCGTGTCCAGACAGTGGGTGAGGGTGCATCTCAAATCACATGATCTCAAATTTTCCTACTTAGGCGACTTTCGTCTGTTGCGTATTAATAATTTAAACGAAATAATTCTCTAAAAAATAGCGCAGTTGCTGCAGTGAACAGTTTGATATCATTATTGTTTCTATTACTCAAACGTTCTATAAAATATAGAATTTAGCAGTACAATAATTTATGAGAATAAAATATGTCCAATTCAACATTTGAAGAAGAAAACAATTCTACAAATCGTTTAATTATCACGAAAACGTATTGACCCCATTAAAAGAGTGTTTACACGGATCGTCATTTTTTAATTATTCCATATAACGTAAACTACAGGCTTTACAACTTTGCTGTCTGTGAAGCTCTTTGATCGGAACGTTTCATCATGGTGAAAATGATGAAATAGGTTAGAAAAATTTCCTCAAGGACATTTGCTAATTCCAATTCATTGAATGTGCTCAAATTAGGTCAGAAGAGTTTATTTTTTTATTCCCGAAAATTGCTCAATGGAATTTAGTAAAAAGGAAGCTGTCTATTCGTCTTGAATGAAAATGAAACACACAATGTTCTAGACAGGCTAAGGCCTGAGAAGAATTGATCACTTACCGATCGTGCCAAAAGTTATGATTTGAAAATAAAGCGAAATTTCTGAACAAGTACGCTTTGTGACGCTACATTCGATTCTGTTCTTTGTTTTTGAGAGGCTTGAAACTTTGCAGTTCATTTTGCTACAGGAAATTTGAGGCAGAAACCACGCGGAAATATTTGTAGAGTTTACGACAAGGATATGCTATAAGGCTATAAGGAATGATTTCGTTTCGGAAATTTCGATGTCAAAAATCGATTTCATTCTTATCGGTCAGTCACTGAAGGAGGCGATGAAAAATTTCTACTAATCGAGCAAGACCTGTATGCAAAACGTCAGGAGATAGTTCATGGACTACGAATAAACTCGACGTTTGCACGTTTGCGCGAAGATTGGAGCGTTTTGAGACGCTCCATGGCATTGTTTATTGGTGGTCATTCGTTAGATTGAATATAAACTTTTTGAAGTCAATAACCACTTCATTCTAAAGATATTTTTTTTGGCTCCCAATCACATTTCTTTTCTGTCGCCGGACTGAGCTGCAATCAAAGTGTCTAGTGCAATCGTCATAGGAGATACACGCTGTGAGTACTTTTTCATTCTCTTGAATTTTTGGTGAAAGGAATAGGTGTTTTCGAACACGAACGCACAATCAAGGCGCCTCGATTCCTCGGTTCAGGACCATAAACAAGTTTTAAAGAGATGAATTTAATGTGTATCCCTGTATAAAAAAATCCATATTAATACTCAACCACTCACACACTGACAAGAAAGCGATCTTTCAAAATATATTTATTCATTCATTGAGAATTAAGGAACGAATGACCTTCGAGTTAAAGTCCCTTAACACGTTCCCGTGGGGCCGTTCTGAAAAAAAGTCAAAAATCTTTTCTAGTTCTTACAAGTTAAGTGAACAGCCTATGATTTGCATCTCAATTCTAGCTGAAGAAATTGCATTATGAAATTCATGTTTTATATGATATACTTTTTTTCGAAATAATTTAAATGTTCAACATTTAATGAACATTTCAAATTATTTTTAAAATTATTAAAACAAACTACCTACATAACCTAACCTTAACCTAAATCATGAAATTACTATACAAATTCAGAACAATCAATCTCGGAATAGGAGCACCTCTCTCCAAATTTTTGAACAAATTTGTGGGCTTTTACTTCCAGGGTATCCAGGCAGGCCCTTTCGTGAACCTCCGTTGTTCTCGCCCAGGGGGCAGATTCAGAATTATCTTCAGAAATTTATTCTGAACGCGTTCCAGACAGGAACCGCATACTCAATTGCAGGGTAAATGATCTGTTTGTAGACAGCCATCTGATTCTTCATACAAAGTTAAGTGTTTCTGCCAATCAATGAATACAACGACCGGAGCAGAATATTGCATTTCGTGACAATTTTATTAACGTGTAATCTGAAAATTAGATGACTGTCTAGAGCAGCGATACTCAACCTGCGGCCCGGCAGGTTATTCTGGTTGGCCTATTTGGAGTGTATGATGTTTGGAGCTCATACACAAAAACCTATAAATTTGGTGAAAGTCCGCGTCCCTCACTCAGTTAAAGCATTCACTCATTGGCTCTTGTCAGTGCTACGTACTGTTTGTACTAAAGAGTTTCATTCTTAATTTTTTATAATTTTTGTACCTCGCAGGTTATAATTTCGTAGTACATTTATTTTTATTTTGCGGCCCGCGACACCATGCCTAACCTGTATTTGTGGTTAGTGAGTCCTAAGTAGACCACCTCTCTGTAACATTCGAGAAGTGAGTCATTGAACCGAATACTTACTGTTCAGTTCCACACCGACCGAACTGAAGCGACAGCATACTGTGAATAGAAATCGCTACTGGTCAATGACAACCGAATATTTTTGGGCCGAATTGGATGATATGGACTTGAACAATGTGGTTTTAACAGGACGATGCCACAAGCCACTCAGCGATTTTAACAATCGGTTTATTGAAAATCAAGTTTGGTGAGCGTGTTATCTCACGAAATGGCCCAGTCAATTGGCCGCCTCGGTCGTGTGATTTGACGCCGTTAGACTATTTCCTGTGGGGCTACAACAAGTTTTTAGTCTATGCCAACAAGCCAGCGATGATTGATGAACTTCGTACGAATATCGAACGTGATACTGCAGCAGTATCGGCCGATTTATGCTTGAGAACCGTCGAAAATTGGGTTCAGCGTCTGGACTTCTGCAAACGTGCCCGTGGTGGCCATGCAAAAGAAATCGAGTTCCATACATAATGGCATCAAATGCACTTTCACATGAATACAGAATTTCATTGATATCCAAAACCGTTTTTGTTTTATTTATAAAAATATAGGAGGTTGTGTCCAAGATACGACCGCATTGTTGACGTAGAACTATGCTGTTATTTTATATAAGTCGCTTGTTTATACCTTCGGATATTCTATAATGCTGTGAAATTTTAGAAACAACTTCTTAGTAGAATAATCTCTGAAATGGTTTTTTCATTGTAGAATCAGTTGACGATAATTGATTGATGATTCATTCTTGCCCTCGCAAAACAATACACTAACTGATCGTATGTCGCAATTTATTTCATGTCAATGCATTGAAAATTTACTACGAACGCTATTCCGGTGGCCTTTTTCGAAATTGGCATAGATTCGGATACAGTCGATTCTATACATGTTGCACCAGCACCATTATTCCACATCTCATAACTAAATCAATATATCTATGGCACCGCATGGAAACAACAACAATGACAACACTTGCAAGTATCAAATATCATGCTACATGTTATTTAGTATTGCCTCAAAGGAAACGCACCTCTAGGCATCGTTCGTACAACGTAAACCAAGCGCTAAACAAGCGTTCGCCATAGCATGCATACAGAGCCATACATTGGTGGCTTGAAACTGCTAGGAATATAAACACTTCTAATCATTTTGCGCTATTCTCAAAAGAAACGCTTCTGTTAATATTACTGGCCTCGAAAAGAGTTGCATTACTTTCTCATGCCCGAGAGAAACGCAGCTGTCACCCTTAGTGGAGGAAGTTTTGCTACTGGCAAGCGAAACCTAATCACATACAAAATTCCAGAACATTTACTTTCTTGGTGACTAAACAAGCGAAATAAACTCTTCTTGTTAATAACAACCTCGAAAACAGTAGCAATGCTTCATTATGATCAATATTAGCGCAAATGCAATCCTAGTTGAAGGCAGTTTTGCGACTGGCACGTGAATTCAAATAACTTATAACATTCCAATAAGACATTCAAGATGCTTGGTATTCCCTAAATAATTTTTGGTGCACAACCTTAACGTCTGCTTCGCCATGATGTCAGTTTAATGCATTGATGCATTCTTGAAGGCACCAACGAAACCATTATGATAACGGAAAACAAACCATGTTAACTGCTTGGAAAAAGACTGAATTATGTCACACAGCTTGTACGCTGCTGTAGCACCCATCGATGCGAATTCGCTGATGAGTTTGTCAAGAGCGACCGCCTCCACCACCAACGGGGACAGCTTGATTTTGGTTGCTGCCTGGGTAACGGCGTTTACATTTTCGACCGACGCGCCGAAATCGCCTACTTCGCTGTTGTTCGATGCGGTGTCACACTCGCGAAGGCTCAGTTCAGTGCGAGCGCTTTTCACTGCACCAACATTGCGTGCATTATTGGATGAAGCTTCGTTTTTTGCAAGGCTCGAGCCAGCCTTCCTCTTCTTCTTGCTCATCACGCACTATGCGAAGCGTCCAATTTATAACGCGGAAAGAAAAACACACGATACGAATAACGCGAAAAACGAACAGAAAAACCAAACGACGACGAAAGTTTGCCTCAGCGAGATCCACTGTTTATACTCTAGGCAAGTATTCCCCTTCATTCTTCTACTTTTCCTTTGTTCATGGAGACATTAAATTCTACGATTTCCCCTCCGTTGGTCGTCGATAAGTTGTTCGTTATTGACAGCTCTGTTCGGGAAAGCACACAAATGGACAGAACAAATGTATGGGAAAATGGAAACGCTTAATGTTCTCATGAATTTTAACCATTTACAATCCAGGGGATTCTAATGTATAACATAATAAACAAATCTTACGGAATTTCCGATTCGTTTAGTATGTAAATCGCCAAAATCAGTTTGCGGTAAAAAAAAGTTATTAACGTTAACTTTATTTCGTAAAAACGTTTTCTGATTTGGCACCCTTAATGAAAGACGTAGTTGTACGCCAAAAAAAACTTGTAGCTCTCTTATTGAAAAACTTTTCCCTAACACAGCCATCAAAACCAAGGTGTCTGGGGAAATTGGCATTGTCTTTGCAAAAGTATGATTAATTTGAAGAAAGACACTTCGCTGATCGGACGTCAGGGTGCCTCCACTATCTTCTCCAGCGTGATGTCCTGCGTCTCGTTGATTTTTGACAGCATGTATGGGATATAGGTCAAAATTTTTGACAAATCACTGGTTACCAGACTGGAAAAAAAAGCTTTCACGCTCGCTTATCTTCAGTGTTATCCTCGACACCTAAAGCGATCTCCCTACGTTTCTACGTAATTACGATACTACTTTGCGATCGTTTCTGAATGTCGTAAACTTCTACTGGAAGTTCTCACCAGAAATGCACCAGTTAGCCACCCTCTGGATAACTTTTTGAACAAGGGCGCAGAAAACACATGGAACCAGGAATGTCAGCGTACATTTCGGACATCAAGCGAGTTCTACAATGAAATGTGCTCCTCGCCCATTACAATCCGGAACATGAGATTATTGCTGCCGGTGACGCACCAAAAACTACAATCAAATTGAGAAGGAAGCTTCTGGGTTGGTTTCCACCTGTACCATATTAAATCGCATGTTTTAGGGTCGTCGTTTCACGCTGCCGACAGACTATCAACTGTCTCCAGCGTTGGTAACTCAACTTCTGGGCTAGGATTTCGAAATCAAGTTCATGTCAACGCGAAATTTCGGATAACCAGATGTCTTATCATATATCGTCAGTAATCTCGAAAAACAAGACGAGAAAGCCGTAATCGCAATGGTTCGCACTGTGGCTGATTCCAGTTTAGGTTTGCAGGATATTCTTCAGAATTTTCCGATCACTTCGAGATGGTGCGAGGAATATTATCGAGGTATGATATTACCTTCTGTAATTCGGATTTTTTAAGAACGGTTGGCCAAAAAAAGCGGAGCTTTTTCAGAGAACGAGGTGGAGGCGTTCTTTAGTTGTCGAACTCTACTCACTGGTTGGTAACTATATGAGGATGATGGCAAATTGTTCAATGCATCGTTGTTTTGGATCTCGCATCTATAACCACGTGCACCATGCATCGTATATGTCGTATATGTTTAAACTGCGAAGATGCTGCAAAATCCCAACCACAAGCTTATCCACAGCCCTGTCCGACTGCTAGTGCTTCATGGCAACATCTACACATGGATTTTGCTGGTCCTTTGGATGAATACTATTTTCCGATCGTTGTGGACTCCCATACGAAATGGCCAGAAATTCTGCAGGTGAGATCTCCGACAAGTTCAATCTAGAGCTCGGCGATTATTCTCTTGACAAAAATTGTGTTCACCATAATTGTTACATATGAAGGAGCGCACATTTTCATGTTGTCAATAATGTTAGATGAAATAAAAAATCTAACTTTCTTATCTTTATAGATAGATGTTTGCCTAGTTCGACAATGTTGTAGCATATCTTATATTTAGCAACTTCGAAGAACAAAGCTTTTTTCAATCTTTTAATAGAGCTGATTTAGCGCTTTTGTTCTAAATTACATTAGGGTCACCATGAAAGAAAAAAACGGGTTTTTGCTCTAATTTTTATATTTCACATTCTAAATGTAAACTGTCTTCGGACGACTTTTAGAGCTTACCAAAACAAATATTTTGCGATGCAGAACTTGTCAATACTTGAATCCTACTCAAAGTTATTGATTTGTTTTCCTCAAAAATACGCTCTTTTTATTTGTTTGTCGTTCTTCCTGGGGCAAACATAAAAAATGTTTCTTGATGGAATTTGAAAAGACATATTTGACTCTACATAATGTGAAAGTTCCAGAAATATGTTATTTTTTGTATTTGATCAAACTAAATTTGAAAACATGAGTTTTTTGGGTAAAAAACATAAATAACTTTAAGGGGGATCAAGATAAGTTTTGCATTTCAAAATGTTCGTCTTGATAAGTTCTAAAAGTCGTTCGAAAAAAGTTTTAAAAAGTTAGATTGAAAACCGTTTTTTTTCATGGTCACCCTAATGTAACTCTGGATCGCTTATATTAAATGATAGCAAACATAAGAGTAACTGGGGCTACAACATTGACTGCGGTTACAACTTATCTATAAAGATATAAAAGTTAGATGTTTGATTTCACTCAACATTTTAGTCATCCTATTTTTGATAACATGAAAATGAGTGCTCCATCATATGTAACAACTTTATCGAAGACAGTTTCTATCTAGAGAATAACGATCTTCGACAAAGTTTTTTTTAATGATTTCTATCAACAGAGATAAGCGCAAGAAAACAATCCACGCCCATTTGAAATCAAAGTGTTCCAATATTAACAGTTTTAATACTTTCCACCTTGTCCACCTTGTTGTCCAAAATCGCCCATAAATTCTTAATAGAATTCAAGTCGGGGCTTTTGGGTGGCCATTTCATCGAAAGAATGCTGCTTCGCAGTATGGTTCGGGTTCTTATCTTGGAAGGTGTAGTCCCGATTTCGGCATGGATTCTTCAAAGTTTTCGCATAAAAATGTCGATGTAACCATCGGCAGTCATAATATCGTTGACCTGCGCTAAGTTTCCCACCCCAGCCCACGACAAACAGCCCTGCACTATTAGGCTTCCACTACCGTGCTTCATAGTCGGTTGAAGATGCTGGTCCTGGAGGCTCTCGTCGCACTTCTGCTACATTTGGAGTCACAGTTTCTTGTTAAACAGCTCGAATTTGGACTCGTTCGACCAAATATCGAGCTTCCAGAACCCCAACGGTCTGTTGATACGGTTCCTCGCAAACTGAAGTCTTTTTTGATGATGTTGCTGATCATCGGTCACTTTTTGGCGAAGCAGCTCTTCAGGGTCTGGTCCACCAAGTGTCATCGAATGGTGCGATTGGAAAGGATCCAACGATCCAACGTTTCTAACGTGGGTTTTTTAACTGCCCGGATGATTACCGTGCCCGTTCAGTCTTACGTTTCGGTCGATCGGCCACGCTGCCGAGCATCTGATGCTTCCGAATGACCAACTAGACCGCACCACGGCTTACCTCATGCTTTCCAGTAATGTTTCGTTGTAACTCCTTACGCTGGATGTCACGCACAATCAAATTTCGAACCTGTGTTAAGATTTGTTTTCCACCTACTTTCCGGAAGCTTCCTCAGCGTCAAAAACAAGTCACTACATACGAAAAGTTGACTAAACAGCTACCAAAAATTATGTTTGTGTCAGATGTAAACAGGACACGTAAAACAAATTTACGCAAGTGGATTTTTTATGTCATATGTGTATCTATTTTTGATCCATCCGAAAAACAGTTGTACGTTAGCGGAAACGTTTCAGTACATCATATATTGTCGATTTAGCCATTTTCAGCGATTTCGCGGGGTTAATACCTAACCACGCAGGATTTTTAATGTGGGTGTTCAAAATCAAATTTCTGCTCTCGACTTCTCGGCTTCGGAATTTTTCGCCATCGAACAATACAGGTTTTCCGAGCAATTTTCTGTCAAAAGATTTCAGATACGTCTACTACGACCGCTGCTATAAAATGAACAGTGATTCCGGATGTTTTAAGTTTTATTGACACCTTGACTGATACTGTACCTTGTTTTCATAAATTTGACTAGCGCTGCTTAATTACTTAATGTCATTTTGATAAAGGTGCTGCATTAGATTTTTTTTATGTAAAATTTGCTATTTATTCTGATGAACGTGTGATCCCAGAGTCGTCATTGGTTTGAGGCTCAGATTCAATGAGCACATCGGCGTTATTACCGTCAAAGCTTTCCCTGTGTTGAGATTCATTTGTCGTCATGCGTCCAAGATCACCGATATTCATACTTTGAAGACGTTGTACTGTTTGTTACGTAGTCTTACCGATCGAACGAGTACAGAGAAAGTTCATACGTTATGTCCTGAGACGTCTTTCATGGAACGATCCAGCTAATCTTCCTTCGTATTCCGACCAGGGCAAGCTAATAGGATTGGACTCATTAGGTTCCAGGCGCACTACAATGCAGCGAATATTAATTCTTGTAATTTTTGACTGCCACGAACTTCTCACACATTTTCCGCTAAACTTTCTTCCTCGCCGTTTTCGGAACTCATCTCAATTGGCAGTCCCTTATTATATAAAAAAAAACTACATGAACCCCTTTGATTTATGTATGCGCCTGTAATGATTCAATGCAATGTATAAAAAAATAATATCATCTCCCACCACACGGCATAAAATCACACATGGAAGCTTCTAATGTAATTTTTGTTCTCAATTATCATTTACAGCCCAACAAAAACTGGCGTTTTCTCAGGCGTTTCTTCTAAGGTGACAGGTTGGCTCGGGAATGCATCCATCCCCTCAATGCCAGCGATGCCATCCATGCCAACGGTTTCAATGCCAGCGATGCCCGCAATGCCTTCCATGCCCTCGATACCCGGTCTGCGAAAGGCCAACACAACGGACGAGAATGGAGGCATTGCAAACGAGGGCCTAGTCACATCGCCAGAAAACACGAATCAAGCCGTTGCCGGATCGACGGACGTAGCCGACGAGGAAGACCGGTCCAGGTATATTAGGTAAATGGGCCGATACATAATTGATTGAAATTATGATAGTTGGAGAGGATAGAAACAGAAAGACACTTGAAGAAAGAGGGGGACGAAATACACGTTTTGTCTAGTGCAGAATGTGAAAAAGCTGATTTGCATCCTCATTCAATCAATCGATTTTTTCACTCCTGTGTGATTAAATGCACATTGATTCGAGAATGAGAACAAAATGAAATCGAAATGCATTTGATTATCATCTTTGATTTAGTCATACTTGTCTGTAAAACTGCTTTCTTTCAAGATGTAAATGGGTTTATCTTGTTTGGAGTTCTAGGTTATCAAATGTGATCAATTTGGATGTGTTGAAACGATGTTGTATGGCCGTTTGGAAGCGGTGTAGGGATTTACATCTGTAGCTTCTATGAGTTTTTATCAATGTGTGATCAAAGTGTACAATTATCCACTCCTATCTCCACTTATATTCAATCACTTTTGTTTCATTTCAAACTTTCCATTCAGCCAAGACATCTTTCTTCAATTGTTATAGTTTGTTTGAAGATTGTTTTAATGAAATGATTACTGTGTACAAATGACATTGAATTCAAACAACGCAAATGTAGACAAATGGAATTTCCATTGTTGTAGAAGTTTATTCACATTGTTACCTAGAATAATTATTTTTGCTTCACAATCATTTGCGCTTTTTCAAATTTTATCCCCTGTCAAGTGCATCTTTATATCACCTATTCATAAATCATATGTTCATAAGTTCCTGAAGAATGTATACGACTTGGACATAAGTGGGTCAGATTTATTCCCTTTTTCGTTTTCTTCTCACGAGTGTACACTTGTCATTGATATACTCTTTTGGGAGAAATATTTCAAGCTTCTTGTTGCTTTAATCATGATTTAGCAAACATCTAATTGTTTCCCATTAATCATTTGCGCTTTTTCAAATTTTATCACCTGTCAAGTGCATCTTTATGTCACCTATTCATAAATCATATGTTCATAAGTTCCTGAAGAATGTATACGACTTGGACATAAGTGGGTCAGATTTATTCCCTTTTTCGTTTTCTTCTCACGAGTGTACACTTGTCATTGATATACTCTTTTGGGAGAAATATTTCAAGCTTCTTGTTGCTGTAATCATGATTTAGCAAACATCTAATTGTTTCCCATTATTCCATCCAACACACCCTTCCGTATGGTAGACATCAAACCCAATTTAACCGTTCGCACATCCCATCTTATCGCTGCTCACCTAGCAAAAATGTTCTGTTTCGTGAACTGTTAGCTTTTTACTTTGATTTGTTCTATTCTCAATTTATTTATAAACAATCGTAAGCACTGTAACGATTTCGAGCAAAGAGCTTATTAATTAATAAATCAAATATATAAAAACCAATCATGTAAAATAATTAACTCAAAAGTTAGATAGAAGATCACTACAATTTCTTCATTTGTGTATGGCCCATTTGAAATCTAGTTTTAAGTGATATTATTTGAACATACTTGTAGATTAGTTTTTATTCGATTTTTATTATTTCGACTTCACATTATCACATCCGAATACTTACAACAATAGTTTCATATTTTACATTGATCATTAAGTAAATCAACACCACTTGCGTTACCTGGAATCCATTTTCATGTAGGATTGAAACTAAAACTGATCTTCATGACCTATATTCAACGATTCGCATAAAGTACTCTAGTGGACTACAAAGCATTTTTATTTCTATCAATATACATTTCAAAACAACAGCATTTTACATTGAGGTTTATTGTTATATAAAAATACCAATTTTTGCTTTAGGTTTGACATTGTAAGTAAATTGAGATTACGCGTGTTAGCTGAGGCCGTAGGCGTTTCAAAAGAACGAGTGGGATACATTTTGCACGACATTTTGAACATGAAAAGCCATCCGCGCGATGGGTGCTGCGTTTGTTGACCATCTACCAAAAACAGCGGCGCGTTGATGATCCATTACCACACTCCTGAGTCCAATAGACAGTCTGCAGAGCGGCATTGAGGCATATTTCGAGGACTTAGACGTTTCGTACTACAGAAAGGGAATCGAAATGTTGGAAACTCGCTATAACAAGTGTATTGCCCTCGAAGAAAACTATGTTGGCTCAGAAATGCTTTGCTCAAAAAAACGATTGTTGCCTTCGAAAATTCCGGGACTTTTCAGCCCATGTAGTAGACAAATATGTTTTTGTGCGAACGTTTTTTTGTGTGATTCAGATTCTTATTTGATAATAAAATCGCACAAAAAGGGCCGGATAATAGGATTTGTCCAAGCCATTCGTTTCTGCAATCACTTCCTCGTTTGAATAAAATCTTTTTCCCGCCAGCCATTCCTCGAAATTGAGAAACAAATTGTAGATCGGCGAAACCAAGTCTGGAGAATAGGGGGAATGTGAAACGAGTTGGAACTCTTTTTCCGTTAATTTTACTACCACAACTGCTGAGGCGTGAGTTTGTTCGTGATGGGACAAAATCGCTCGACTTCCTCGATTGGAACGAATGCCAAACACAAAGAAACAGACCGAGATGACTGAAACTTTTTGTGTGTTCTGCCAAGAAATGCTACTCAACAAAAATAACCTCGATACGCGCAATTAGTGTCATCTATCTGACTTTGCACGGACTTTTCAAACGATTTTCGTAATTATTTCATATTTATGGGATTATTTATTTATTTATAATGATACTACATCCCATTGAGAGATTAGATCTTCTTCACAATTTTTCGCCAATAATCCCGATCCATGGCTGCAGTTCTCCAACTCCCGGCTGCACCGATTCTTGCCAAGTCCTGCTCCACCTGGTCCAACCACCTCGCTCGCTGGGCTCCTCTCCTTCTTGTTCCTACCGGATTCGATGCGAACACCATCTTTGCAGGGCTGCTGTCCGGCAATCTTGCAACATGCCCTGCCCATCGCACTCGTCCAGCCTTGGCGACTTTCTGAATGCTGGGTTCGCCGTAGAGTTGCGCCAGTTCGTGGTTCATTCTCCTTCTCCATACTCCGCTTTCCTGTACACCACCGTATATTGTTCTGAGCACTCGGCGTTCGAAAACTCCAACCGCTTGTGAGTCCTCTTCAAGCATCGTCCATGCTTCGTGCCCATAGAGAACAACCGGTCGAATTAGGGGTTTGTACATGGTACACTTCGTACGGGGTCGGAGTTTGTTGGATCTCAAGGATTTGCGGAGCCCATAGTAGGCACGACTTCCATTGACAATGCGTCTTCGAATTTCACGGCTGTTGTTGTTAACAGTTGTTATCAACGAGCCAAGGTAGACAAATTCCTCTACCACCTCGAGCTCGTCGCCGTCGATCACAACACTACTACCAAGAAGAACTCTGTTGCGATCAGTCCCTCCAGCTAGCATGTATTTAGTCTTAGACGCATTGATCCCAAGCCCAATCAGCCCTGCTTCGTGTTTCAGTCGGGCATACAAGTCGGCTACCGTCGCATGTGTTCTTCCGATTATGTCCACGTCGTCGGCGAAGCAGATAAACTGACTAGACTTGTTGAAAATCGTGCCCCGCATGTTGAAGCCCGCTCTCCGCATAACACCTTCCAGCGCCACGTTGAAGAGCAGACAGGAGAGTCCATCGCCTTGTCGAAGTCCCCTGTGAGTCTCAAATGATTCCGACAGTTCTCCTGAGATCCGCACACTGCATCGCACACCGTTCATCGTTGCCTGAATTAGTCTTGTCAGCTTTCGGGGAAAGCCGTGTTCGTCCATGATCCTCCATAGCTGTCGTCGGTCGAGGATCTGCCGCAGTGTAAAAATATGGTTCGTCGTCGAGCAACCGGGCATGAATCCGGCCTGATAACTTCCCACAAATCTACTTACTATTGGCGATAAGCGGCGGAAGATATATTTATGGGATACTGTTCACAAATTCACACGTTCAAAACATCGTCATTTCACGTCATTCATGTAAAAATATCGAGCTTTGTGCTTCACTTCGGTCATAAAAGTTTGTATAGACTTGTCAGTAACGTTACCGGCAGCTCTGGTTTAAAGTTGTTGGAAATGTTTGGCATTTTTAGCTCCTCTGCTTCTCTCCAGAAAGCGCCCGATTCATCAGAGTCAATCTTTCAATTGACTTTTCCTGATACAAGTTAGGATTGCTTGCAAAACATGCTATTGTTTGGGTAATTCGGGGTGTACGTGATTCAGCCGTTGGTTGGATGTTTTGTCGACTTTGTTGACTTTAATCTATAACCTTTATTTGTCTCTTGGACGAAACCATTCCTATTTTTCGAGCCATAGGGCGTTTAGTCGCTATCTCCCTCTACGGCTCGACTATCTCACTTCATTCTTCCGCATCAAATGGGCTTCTTTGCATTTTGAAGTGACTCCACTTAGAATGAATTTTTCTCTCTCTCTCATGTATCACTTATGCATGGCTCGATATTTGAGTTTAATGTGGTTTGACATATACTACAGGTGAGCTAGATTTTTTTGAGTGCTCCCGTGGCCGAGTGGCTAGCGTCATAACTAACATGCCGGGTGTTCGGGTTCGATTCCCGTTCTGGTCGGGGGAATTTTTCGCCAAAGAAATTTCCTTTGCACTGTGATCACGCGTATTCTAGAGGTTGCCACTCAGAATGCATTCAAGGCGTGTTATTTGGCATAGACATCTCAACTAAGTACTAATAAAAAATGACGCAAGTAATACTACGTTGAGACGGCGAAGTTCCTCTAGGAACGTTAGTGCCATTGAAGAAGAAGAAGAAGAAGATTTTTTTGACGTAGGACTACGTCTAACCTTTCAATATAGGGGCCCATTTCAATATTTCGGTGTGAAAAAGTGTTCAGTTTTTGAACGCTAATACCTCCTCAATTAATGAATGTATTTTGGTTCCAAATACACACATTGATAGGAAATATCCTCAGCAATTGTTTATATGCTATACATCACGGGTTTTCAGCTCATATAAAGTTCAAATTGATGAAAAATTGGAAGAAAGATTTCCCTACTTTCCCATACATGTCTGCGCTCCCGCGGTAAACAGCTATTCATTACAAGCAACCACGGCGACGAGTGAAACGTATGGACAAGGTGAAGGAGGGAGACAAAAAAGAGATTATAAATAAATAAAGGCGGTCGCTACAACGTTAACTATATGGCTATATAAAGTGAGCGATGGTGGGGCTTGGCCACATTCTATCATCGGACGCCAAGCAGGAAAGACGCTATCTTGAAATTGATTTTCATCATAAGAGATATCGCTGCATTTGCCGGGGATGTATGCGGTACGATACCGCAAGAGTGAGAGACAGGAGTATCAATGGGATGTGGAGCAGGGGAGCTTATCGAAGTGTGTTAAAAGCGGTGGAAACGTCGCGCCGGGTGAATGAGTGACTAATCGCGCTCGATTTGATAGAATGCTGGAGTTTTTAAACGGTTTTATTTAGCTGTGACATATTTGTATGTTTGTATTTAACATGTTTGCCTATGGCGCTGTACCACATTAATTAAAATTGGGCCCCTTTCCTGTTGACCGGTTGATCTGAAATTTGGAACACACCTTTATCTCTGCAGTCATTATAAAACTGCGTATTTCATGATCTTCAAAATCCAAGATGGCGACCGCTACAAAATGGCGGATTACATATTTTCTCAAAGCCCCATCAATATGGGTATCAAATGAAGGACTTGACTAGTAGAACACATTTATTCATGAGGAGTGCAAAGCCCAATTATATCACAATACCAGACGGTAAATTCCTATTGCGATATGCTTGCCATCAAGTGTGTGTTCGTTGCCGGCTGAACAATAACCTCTACAGCATTTGCACCGCACGACATTTGCAAGACAAATTTGGATTTTTTCGTATTTGAATCTAAACGTTTGAGTGTTTGCTAAGTGCTGAGGTCTTATTTTATCCTTTGATTTTTTTTCTGTAATTTTGTACATGAAAAGTTGGTCATTCTGGGATCTGTGCTCCATGATATTCGAATAATGGACACCCCTTGGACACCCTACGTCTCTCCGGTTATGTCCCCGACATTACCCACCCGTCTTTTTTGTATTGTACACGAAAATTACCCACACGTATAAAATGGCGTGCAGTGTTGTTCTCAGAACCACTGACAAATTTGTGAATTTTGTTGATATAAACCCGTTTTTCTGCATGTTTTTTTGACAAAATTGAACTAGGAGACAAAGTGAACTAAAATTTGTTTAGAATTCTTCCCAAACTGTACGCTGTATATTAATACCGACGCGAGGATTTTTTATATCTGATAACTGTCTAACTTAATTGGTTTGAGTTCACGGTGGGTAGAAAATAAACCGTTCATAAATGGCGTAACTACTTTTCGTTTCACTTTATATGGACCCCAGAATTTGCGAGCGTAGTGTGCGTGATAGTATGCGCTGCCAAAGCTACTTTTCACGTTGTGACGTCAATATTTGTGTTCAATTGTCTTCTACATCCATGTGAAAACGCTTTTTTTCTTCATTTTTATCAATTAAAAACAGATCTTTTCGTGTAGCTCCCACTGAATATACGTATAATGTGACAGTGTGCAGCGGATATTTGTGAAATGATGTCGCAAAAGAAGAATAAAAGTGAAATTTTTGTGTCACTTTCACTCTATGTTTCCTTAAAGGCGAAACAAACAAATTTTTGTTATTTTCGCGATGATATGATGATATTTTAAAGGCTCCCAGTACCGGTGTATGTGATTTGAGAAAAATAGTTTACAATTAAGCTACATTTCATTGGAAATTCTGCTATTTCCGAGGATTACGAATACGACTGTTCGCTGGACGTTTTCGCTCCTTAAATGGTGGAAGTAAGTCACAATACAATTATCATCTATTGAAAAAATCAGTTCCAAGATTTCATGAGCATTTTGGCTCATGACATCATCAAATTGTGAGTTATTTAAATATTGTTGCGTTTCTTCTATATACATTCCATATTGAATGCAAATAATGACGACGCCATATTTTGTTTATTAATGCAAATACACTTTGCCTACTGCTCTACCTCATATGTAACTCATTGATATGGACATAAAAATAAGATTGTGTACGCGGGTAAAGAGATTCGTGTCAGGGGGAAGTAGAAGTGTGGATTGAAGTCAGTTGAATGAAAAGGCAGATTTGTATTTATTAGTCACGTCATTTAGAATAATCATTGACTAATATAGTTCATCAGTCATCCTCGGTCTCAACGCACGTCAATTCATTTTCTAGTAGTGACGTATTAAATAATACGCGAAGGGGTTGAATCAAGGTGCGGTTTTTCAATCGAATGGAAGGGATACAGTGAGAGGAGATCTATATGAATGAAGCATGGCCATTCGTCAAAACAGCTCATGAGGCCGCGATATTCGTGTGAAGATATGTGTTGTCAACCATGACTGATTTGTTTATGTTCGATCGAATTCAAATGAATGAATTGATTATTTTCAGCACTGATCATGGGTATAAATGCCTCACAGAAAAAAGCGTATTTTATATTAAAATAAATGATGTTGGTTCTTCGAGTCGAAAATATTTGGTTTGTCCACATTTTGAATGCTCTAGTTCAGCGCACCTGTGTCAAATCAGGTATTCAAATGTTTCAAAACATATAAACAAAATTGTCTTTTTCATGATTTACAATAGTTTTATAGGATATTTTTACGGTTTCACATGTTTTAAAGGCTTAAAATATCCACCTTCTGTTGGTGTCAATGCGCCCCCCATTTGATCTAACTTTTAATCAATTACCAGATGATCGTCTGGTATGTATTCAGACCTTTTATGGGTTATAACACTTACAAATATTGTAAACATCATGCATCTCGATAACCTCAATTCTGATCATGGTTTGTCCAATTCACTGATGTTGGTTTGTCCACATGATTACTATGGTAACCGCTTGGGCACATTGAGGGTTATTTGCTTTGTTTTCCTGTCCTTCGCGCGACGCAAAAATAAAGTTTCTTTTTGTTGAGCGCTGTTCATCTCTAAAATGCCCGAGAAAAGGCAATACAGGGAAACTTCGATATAACGTACCCTCGATATAACGTCACTCGATATAACGTACATTTTACCTCGATATAACGTACACCTTTTCAAAGTGTAAAGGAAAAATTTTTTCAATATTTTTTTTCTGATAGAACAATGAATTAACTGTATTGTGATGCTAAAACAAGTTTTGTACCTTCAATCAATCTCGATATACAGCTGGTTTTGTGATTCCAGATTCTAAATGAATCAGGCTTTAATCAACAGTACGAAGGGAAACATCATGAGAAAGGCTGACTTCGTCTTCTGATTGAAGTTATTCATTAACTTGACTAAAATAGCAACACAATAATGTATTATAGACTACGTTTGTGAGTACTTTATTATGCTTCGATATAACGTACGATTCGTTACAACTTACAATTTTGAAAATGAAATGTACGTTATATCGAAGTTTACCTTATTCTGAAGAAATCCTAAATTATGAATGGATCAATATGATGACAGTAAACTCAAGTAAAGAAAAAATGCAAAACATTAAAAAAATGAACAATTTGAACGCCTTATAGTATTATTAGCAACTAGAGACTTGGGGCTTTTCAACAAACACAACAAACGTCTTGATTGCATGTGATTTTCATAAAGAAAAATCGATTTGCATTTATTAGTTGCGTGAAAACACCCAAAATCGGACAAACCAACATCCTTATACATTATTTTTTCGTTTTCGGTTTTCGAAATTCATTCTGCGGTCAATGTAGTGATAAGGAATCGATTTAACGAGGATAAGGAATCGAGGCAGCCCAAGCCATCAAGATGACGCGATCCGAGTCAACCGCCGACTCGACGTTGGAAGCGGCGGTTTCTCGCACGCAAACCTGTGTTTCACTGATCGCCCGGTTAGTTTGAAACATAGGATACGGCCCTTTACCGAGGGCTGACCGAGCTTTAGCGCGCGACAGACGGCATACGTTTGCCCGTTCAATTTTTGTTTTGGAATATATCATTCATTGCAATTCAAAACTATTGAACCACTATCCGAAGAAATTTCCACAATTATAGGTATTTTGGTTTGTACATTTAACGCGCAGAATCATTACTCGCATACTTGCTCACGGCATCACAGATCCTAGTACAACTGAAATATGTAATTTTTTTGTGAATCGAATCGAGCGGTCGATACTATCCCTATCACTATCAAACTAAGATTTTTTTTTGTATTTTATAAATCGAGAGAATTGTATCAAATCAAGTCCATGCTCGAACTTCATGTTTTGCGATTTGTATAATTGCAACGTTTCTAAAATGCATTCTCAATGCAAAATATCAGCGATGCGGACCAAACCAAATGAGATTCAACAAGCAACCAAACATCTTCAAATGATAGATGCACCGATCGCTGCGACTCGTTCGATGCGACCGACTTGCTCGGCAACTATGATAGCATAATAGAGCTAGAGCATAGACACTGTATTTTGTTTCCTCATTCAAACCTCACAGTTATTGTACATCTTTGATGCACTCATGATCCTAATCTTCATGTTGCATTATCCTTCATTCAATGTCTACGGTACATTTCAGACCATTTTGTGATCTGATGATAGTGTTTCGAATTTATTCACAGAAACCTATTTAGTGATATTTTGGTTCTTACTTCTTGGTTGTTGGCAAAATAACTAAAGGAACACGATCGATTACCCTTCTCTCTGCGATTACCCTTCTTTCAGCGCTGGGTAGATAGTTGCATTCAAAACTCGTCCTACGGTTGTTGTGGAGCACTGTGAACTCCTATTTATTCATTTTTCGGCGAAAACTCGTTTGGTTTTGGTCGATTCAGCATTGATCTGACCTTTTTGTCTAGCCGTAATTAAGCATTCCTCTCAGTACTTGCCCAAGCTCTGCACTTCTATAGATTTTCCGACATTCGGCATTTGGGCGGGGTTCACGTACAACATCGAACCTCGCTCGTCCTTCACTCTTTTTCTTCAATATGTGCTTCACAATTGATCTGTATTCCTCAATTGTTCAAGGTATTGCCCCGATTATTCTGCCTGGGAACCACTGTGGAATTTAAGTAGTGACAGATTGCCAAGTCCGACTGGAATAGGCAACCCACCTCATGCTGTTACAGAAATGCAGTAGTTTCTTCTGTAGGCACTCCTCTTGGTATATGGTTTAAAGTTAAGTTAAGGTAAAGTTTTGGTTTTCAGTCCCCAACTGCAAATTGCTTGCAGCGTTGTGACACCTTTCGTTTGACAATACTGAAAATTTGGTAGGTAGCGCCATTTCTGAGATCCAAGAAGAGGGTCGGTCAAGGCCACCCTTCCCTACATAAGGTATAGAATGAAACTGAAATAAATGGGATACCCACTTATGATTACATTGCGTCAATCGATCGAACATATTGCGCTGTATTTTGAAAACACCAAGTGGTCTATTTTCCCCCATTACGAAGCACGTAACTGGCCGTAATCCGCTTCGAAGTTAGGCAATGAGAGTATATCTGTCTGTTTGATTAAATTGTGGCACTATTTCACATAAAAACTATAGGAATTGACCAAAAATCTATTATTTTTACATGATTTCAATCACCTCTTTGCTGAGAGTATATACACGCAATACAACCCAAATTCGTTTCATACTTTTGAAAATATTCCATCAACCACCCGGCATGATTCAATACAAAATACAAATTCTACAAACATTCTTCCTTTTTTCTTCTCATCCACAATTCACTTTGTTATTTTTACAGACAACAGGAAAGGTACAGTTTTGTTCAAAATATTCTCAGCTTTACATTTTACTACTGTTTCAAGATAATTGTATTTTTGTTTTTGCGTATTCATGTTCCACACTAGTATTTATAATAGCTTCGTACAAGTTTAGACCCGCTTATTCAAAAATGCAAATTTCATGTGTTCTGTTTTCGATTTCAATCAGCCTATATTTACTGCAGGGACGCTACAAACAATTTTTCAACTACTCACCTGAATAGGTTTGATTAGCAACATAGTTTTTATCGTTTATGGAACACCAACAGCAATTTATTTTTGGTTCGTAAATCTCCAATAACATACACACATACATTAATATTGCGCAAAAAGTCTGCAATAGAAGATGAGCATAAGATCGGCTTAAGAATTTGCTATAACGCGGTGATTTACAACACGGTGTGTTTTTTTTAATTGAATTTTTTAGTTTAATTGAATTCGTTTTAAAGGCATCATGCATGTTAATGGTTTCAGGTATGTCTGAAACCATTGAAAATTGATTCCTCCAACGATTCTCCAACCAAATCGATTCCCATATCCATTCAGCTGGGTAATTATTTCATTGAGTTTCCAGGGTACATGGATTTTTTTAAAGCCCAAAGCTTGTATACGGCTTGTTGTATTCTTGGAGGTACTCCAGCATTCAGCTTCTCCATTGTTGACCTAACCGAGGTTTTTCAACTTTTTTTGCGGGAATGAAATGTTTGGATTTCATTTAGATTTGATTGACTGAGCTCATAAATACGCAACTTATGCCCAAAATTAAAGTAATGAACGATTATTAAGAAGAAAAAAAGAAACAAGTGTCTAAAACGTGCGGCAATAATATCGTACTCTTTAGCAACGGACTGACTATTCCAATAAAACTCAAGTAAATGGACTTTTAATTTCCTTTGCTTCGATACCCCCTTCTTGCAATCTCCATATCGCAGAGTGTGAACAATTTTCTGCCATTCAGATTGAAATCCGGCGCCTGATTGGAACTTTGTAAACTTGTACGAAGCATCGACATTCGAAATGTACTTATTTTATAACAATTTTCAACTTCCCACAATATTACACTTTATACACGATAGTTATTGTACGTATTTTAACCTTGAGGTAGCTACAGACACACCCTTTCTGATTTTTGCCTTGTTCTCGTATTTTTCACCTTTACATATTTTTGGACATTTAAACAAGAATAATAATTCGAATTTTTCTAAATCTTCTCTTTTTGCCTTTTTTTTCGAAGTACAGTTTTGCGATCGAAACACAACTCTGTTTTTGCCACATATAGTTAATTTCATACCTTATTTCCTAATTATCTCTCCTTACTTTGCTAATGGTACCAGTGCTACCGGAGGGGCAGATTCACGTCCTGCAACAGGGCCAGGAACACCAACGGAGGAAAACGCCGGGCAAATTGGACAAGGTAAAGTACAGTCATGTTTCACTACCATGCTTCTCCATTTATGTATTGTAAATTTTGCAGTTACTCACAAAGTCACAGCTGGAGCAAAATCGATCGGATCGTTCCTGTATTCTTCGTTCAATAAGGCTGGCGATAAGATTAAACACTTGAAGGATAACGTAAGTGAACAGTTTATAGAAACCGTAACTTAGTCTCCGCCTGCAAATTTTACAAAAATACACAATTATTTTCAATTATCTCATCTATCCAACGAACATAGTCATGAGAAATTGTTGGGCCGGCTTCAGCGAAGGTTGGTCTGTTACTGACTCAATTTTCACCTTGTGGCAAATCCTCCAGAAATGCCGTGACCACAGAAATGATTCAATAACACGAAAAGAGCGATGGTGAATCGTAATCAGAAATAGCTACCTCGGGATGCTGACCAGACTGGTTAAGGCTACGATGGATAGAATGAAGTGTTGTTTGCGAATATTGGGTGGGTTATCTATTAGGGTCCGATTAAGCAGTAGTGTAGTGATTGACGGCGTTGAGTTCAAGGTAGTGGACCAATTTGTCTACCTTGGCTCAATAATGACCGCCCACAAGATCTGGAGGCGCATTATCAATGGGAATCGTGTCTGCTAGGCCATGTTCTAAAGACGTCAAGGCCAAAGATAATTGTGTTTATTTGTTTAATAAATAAACACAATTATTTGCGAATGAACTGCAAAGTTTAAAGCCTCTTAAAAACAAAGAACCAACCAACTAAAGCTGGAACACTATCAATTGCTTTTTTTTTTTTTTTTTGAAAATAGCAGAAGTTCATCGATTACTTGAAGAAGGTTATGGTGCCAAAGCACCTCCGCATATAACATGTCAAAAGTGTAGATGAATCAACAGTGACCGCAAACCATGATCAGGACATTCAAAAAACTCGAAGGCAATGAATACCATTATTTGTGAAAAATCAGCCCGAATGTTAGAAAAACATGACTTACTAAGCAGCTTGTTCCAAGCGTTCACATGATAGACTATGGCCATTTTAAAGGAAAATGTATAGCACATAAATTTTTTGAAGTGCTATGCACAACCATACTAAACCATACAAATCGAAAAGCTCCTTATTTTTTTTTCGCTCCGTCGATGGTAACACTGCATTTCACACTTTGGGAGGATAATATTCGGCTACTCGTTTAGTCTGATCGTATGGTTTTTAATGTCAAAATGTACAATTCACAAGAACGTGTATTTTTAGTGAAATCGTATAACTCGAGCAACCAAAGCCTTCATGAAAATTTGTGCTCTTATGATAAGAATTTCAACATTTCTCGTCGTCGATTACCTCCTCTGGTGGTTCGTGAAGGACCGTTGCTATGTTAAAAAGCCACAAAATTTAGAGAAACTTAAAGAAGAAATAACTCGGATTTTAAACAGCATCGAAGTCGTAATGTTAGAGTTGTGCATGAAGAATTTTGTTCACCATTTAAAACGCGTTATCGAAAAAAGGGATGGTCACAACGAAAATGTTCTAAAATAAGCTTTATTTTCGTTTTTTAAAACTAAAAATCGGTTCACTTTTGTATAAGTTATTAAAATTTGTTGCGTGAGCGTTTAATCTGAAAGACCCTGTATAACATGTTATTCAATAGAGGTGGCAGTCCCATAAGGTGTAAAATGACATCTATTGAAACAGAATCCTAGGTCCCCTTTATGTCCAAGAAAACTGAACCCACTTACTTTTTTTCGTTGAATTTCTGGTGAAAGCAACGCAAGATAATCATACGGCCCCTTGACCCTATGGAACCGATATTGTGTATCTGAAAGTAGGCAATTTGTTTCAACCCATCTATCAAGTCGGAACTAGGACATTTTCGCCAATAATTTTCGTGAACAAGACAGTATTGCTATTGGGCGGTACGAATTGAAGTCGTACGCGGGTTTTCCTGGTTTTTGAATAGATATAACTCGTACTTTTTCCAATCATCCATCCGCAATATCAAGCTTCAGAAACCAATTGAATAAATTCAAATGTTTCGTCACATCAGGGTGGTTTTTCAACCATTTCAACTTAATCCGAGCAGATTTGTTACATGAAAAAAGAGCGAGAGGGAATTCTACCATTGAAAACTCAGAATCAAGATTGCGCCTATCCTGTG